>NC_138052.1:26798049-27375549 GCF_964194185.1 Rhinolophus hipposideros | reverse complement strand
GAAAATATTTTTAGTGTCACAAAAAACAAATAAACTCTTTTAATTAATAATAATTAAATTAATAAATAAATTATGCTGGTATGATTTATTAAATTATAAAAAAAAAGGAAAGGAAGAAAAAAAGAAACTAGACTGCTATCTGTCACTATACACAAATATTAACTCAAAATGGATCAAAGACCTAAACATGAGACCTAAAACAATAAATTGCATAGAAGAAAACATAGGTACTACACTTACAAATCTTGGTCTTAGAGAAGATTATATGAATTTGACCTCAAAGGCAAGAGAAGTAAAAGCAAAAATAAATGAATGGGACCATGTGAAACTGAAGCACTTTAGCATAGCAAAAGAAATGGTCAACAAAACAAAGACACAACCAGCCAAATAGGAAAAGATATGATAAAGAATTAATACCCAAAATACATAAAGAATTCTTACAACTCAATAATGAAAAACAAACAATCTAATAAAAGAAAGAAAAAATAGGCAGAGGACCTGAACAGATATTTCTCCCAAGACGACATACAAACATCCCACTAATATATGAAAAGTTGCTCAACTTCACTAGCTATTAGGGAAATGCAACATTCCACAATGAGATACCACCTCACATCTGTTAGAATGGCTATTATCAACAAGTGATAACAAGTGTTAGAGAGACTGTAGAGAAGAAGGAACGCTTATACACTGTTGGTGGGAATGGAGATTGGCACAGCCACTATGGAAAACAGTATGAGTTCCTCAAAAAATTAAGAATAGAATTGTCATATGACCCAGCAATCCCTCTTCTGGGTACCTACCTAAAACATCTGAAAACATTTATCGATAAAGTTGTATGTACCCCTATGTTCACTGCAGCTTTATTCCTGGTGGCCAAGACATAGAAACAACCAAAGTGTCCTTCAACAGATGATTGGATAAAGAAGGGAGGTACATATATACAATGGACTATTACTCAACCATAAGAAAGATGAAATACTGCCATTTGCAACAATACGAATGGATCTTGAGATTATAATGATAAGAGAAATAAGAAAGAAAAAAGTGAGAATCATAGGATTTCACTCATATGTGGGATATAAAGCTGAAAGCAACAAATGAACAAGACAAACAAACAGAAACTCAAACACAGACAACAGGTTAGTGGTTATCTGAGACTAAGGGTGGAGATCGGGTGGTAACAGTGGGTCAAACATATGGTGATGGGAGGAGAACTCACTCTGGGTGATGAACACAATGCAATAAATGATGTATTATATAAATGTGCACTTGAAACCTATATAATTTTACTAACCAATGTCACTCCAATAAATTTAATAAAAATTAAGTAAAAAATAAATTCAAGTAATCAAAATATATATTCTTTCAGAAATATTCACATTTTTTAGGAAAGATCTAAATAGTGATTCTGTAGTAAAACACAATCATGCCTTTATGTAGTTATAATTTACGTATAATGCCATAGTTCGAATAATTCTTCCTCTGTGTGACAGTGCGTAGAAAAACTGAGAATTAAAAAAAAAAATCCACCTTAATATTTTAAGGATAATTACTTAATTACTGACATGACATGATATATATATATATATGTGTGTGTGTGTGTGTGTGTGTGTGTGTGTGTGTGTGTGTGTATACATATATATATATATATATATATAAAAGCTTATAGTAAGACACAGAAATTCTGGAGATCTAATTATGTTTTAGAGCTATTTTTTTCTTTATTTCAAATAAATTTATATTCATTGACACACCCTACTTAGTGAAATCTGTTTGAAAAAGACTGCATTGTGAATATGTGATAAATGCATTGATTTTGTATTTATAATAAATAGTTTTTGTAGTGCATTAAACTTGAAATAAATAAAACTCCAAAATTTTACACTGGTATCAATCATTCACAGCATAAAATGAATTTTTGCTTCAAATATATATATTTAGAATTCCATAAAACTCTAATTGGTAAGCATCTAAGACATACCATTTCTAACAAATTTCAGTGTCTGTGTGCAGATCAACCCACAGAATGATACAGAAAGTGGTTCATATTCTGGAGCTGTATTCTTATAAATATCAAGCAACATTTTTTTTTTTCCATACAGAAAAAGTTTGACTTTGAGTGTTACTAGAAACCTAATGGAATGGCATTGTCAATACAACATTTTGGGGAAGTACTAACATATCACCTTTGATGACAGTAAAAATGTAGTTGCAAATGACAACAAAAAAACTATTATTTCTTTATATAATCAAGAGAGGCTCATATTTAATAAAGAAATTATTTAAAGTGATAGAATTATTTTGTGTTAGAGTACACACTTACAGAAACTAGAAGAAAGGTAAGCGTGTCAGATAGCATTCAAGTTCTACTGGAAAATTTATGTTCCTGAATCAGAAACAAGACACAGTAATAAGCTGATAGCAGCATATGATGCCACTTAGACTTCACTGTGTGGTGCCCCCCAGACTTTTATTTCCCACTGACCACTGCTTTAGAGTAGAGGAGGAAGCATGCATGCTTCCAATTCAGCACTGCAGAGTAGGTGTCTCCATTTCGTGTTACTTTTCTCTTCTGGTTGGTGATGTCAGAAAACTACATTGCGGAAGTGAGAAACAATGGCATGGGGAACTACATGTTAAAATTCTTGGGAATTATATAAATAATACGTTTATTCAGCGAAATTATTGCACTGATGTACACCTTTTAAAACCTACCCCACCCCCAAAACAAATCTAATCAATCTATTTAGCCAAATTCTTGGAAAATAATGTCCATGGAAATTCAGCCAACAAATAGCATTTTCCAACAGTATAGAAATATTATTTTTGTGCTGAACATCAGATTATTATTTCCCAGCTTAAAAGGGGGCACATCTGTATAGTAGGGCTAGAAAAAAACATTCTACAAACCTATTTCCCCAAATTCTAAAGGCTCTTACTAGTTTTTTTCAATAGGGTGCTGAAGAATGGCTGGAAATCTGCACAAGGGAGAATAAATACTTCTCACTGTTTTGCTTCCTCTTCCTATTCCTAACATGCTGACAGCCACTGTTCTTTACATTGGCAGTAACAGTTCTAGATTCCAGGATTCCACCTACCCTCCTCACATTCCCAGACTCAGTTTCAAAAATTAGCTGGCTGAAAGTCCCTACGCAGAAATCTCACTTCCACTTCTGTAGAGAGCCTCCCTGGGATGTCTAACACACAAGAACAGCTGCACAGCCCCTCTCCTCACAGCACCTTCTTTTTCCAGCATCCTCTCTTTAGGGGTTTTGGGGTTCTGATACCTTATTTCAGAGCTTCTGAGCTAAGCAATCTTTCTTCCTCAAAGAACTGACTCTCAGGTGGGCGGCACCATTGTTATAAATGTCTAAATTCTAATAACTCCACCATCTTCTCTTTGTTTCCCAATCCTAGCTTGGCAGCTCTTTTCTGTAGTTTTTATCTCCATATTACCTCAGTGTGTCTATTTTGCCTTTCTGTACTCCAAAGCCTGTCTAATCATTTCCTTATGTTAAATTTTTTCCATTAAACCGTTTGTTCCAGTTTTTCTTACTTGACTTTGGTGTGTAACACGCCCATCCATATTTAAATAGTTAAACATTTTTTTAATGAATACAAACTTGATTTTTAAATACATATATAAACTGACATAAAAGAAAGGAAACTTCAAAGCTAAACTATGTAGTGAATGTAGGAATCCTGGGTGATAAACACATACCAAAGTTAGTATTCATCCTGAAGGCGTCTGTCAATCCTTGGAGATCTTATGTGTCCACTTTGATGGTTGTTCGGGGAACAGAAAATGGGATATTAATACTACGGATAAACTGATGTAGGGAATCAAATAGAATAATGCCCCAACATAAGCTGGGACCCAAAGTGTAACACTAAGATAAGATGGGTGAATGAAAAACAATTCAACCTGGAAGAGAAGTTTAGCAAAAAACTGGTTGTCGCAATTTTGGCACTGGGTATGTAGGAAACTATCGCATGAAATTCATATTCTTAAACTGGCTTTCATGAGAGTTTGCTTTCTGAATTTACAATTTACAGCCTGGGAAGTTTTAAATAAATAATTTAATTTAAAATGGTCTTGAGACAGTGGTCCCCCAAGGAAACGATTGTGAATATACAAATATTGGGTGAAGATACTCAATTTCAATCTAGGTATCAACCACTTCACAGAATAATGTGCCAAGGTAAATACCATCCAGCAATCATAATCCAATCAATATATATGTATATATATATATATATATATATACATATATATGTATATATATATGCATATATACACATCTATATATATATGCATATATATACATGTATATGTGTACATATACACACACACTCACACACACATACACACACGGCACTGTAAATGAGAACCAGTAGCAAAAACAGATAATAGAAAGATACTAGCAAATATTTCAGATACTGTAATTATTGGATATAGATGATAAAACAATTATACGCAGGGCATGTCTAAGGAAATAACATAGAAACTTAAAAATTTGCATGATACAGGTAAAAATTTAAAAAATAGTTCTTTACAAAAGAAAAACATTAAAATTAACTTAAACTATGCAAGGGAAAACAGTTTAAATACAGTCAAGACAGAGTGTGAAAATTATCTGGAATGTACCTAAGAGGGACAGAAAGAGAGAGAGTGAGACAAAATAATATGGAAAGAGATTTGGAGGACTGGATGATATTCACTAACTTTAGTTAAAATTAATCCTCTGCTATTATCATCAGAGATTTACCATAGTTTTTCAATAATTTATTACACAAAGTAACTGAAGTAAGAATATATACAAATTAAAAGTACAATGAATATGCATCACAAAATGAAGATTCATAGAACAGGATACGTAAACAGGATAATACATACTATATCACACAGACAAAATAATTACAAAAAGTAAACATATGCTTTCCTAACAATTTTTAACTGATTGTCACAATGACATTATGATAAAATGGTTAAAACATAATAATAATAAAAACCCATGTACGTTAAGAAAATTAAAAACGTATTTCTTAAAAAATCACAATTCTAATAAGAACAATAATGTACATTAGAAATGAATTTTAATTAACAAGTCCAAGAATACTGTGATTAAAATTTATGAAGTAGAGCTCAAACAGATGTTGAAAGAAAATATATTGTTTTAAAAGCTTAGAATAGAAAAGATTAAATATTCAGAAAATAATAAACAAAACATTCAGTTTTTTAAGATATTTTAAAATAAGCAACAGAATGAAGCCCCAAAGTAGAACATAATTAATAAAAATAATTGCATAATTTAATGAAATAGAAAACAAAATTTAAAAATTATCCAATGGTGAAAAGTGGTTCTTCCAAAGGAATTACATGAAGTCAAACTTTATTATGTTAATAAAATAATAGAAAGGAAAAATTAATGTTAGCAATAAAGATGTTTTATAACTATAGAAAATGCAGAGATAACTTTATAATGCAAGATTTCCACAATAAAGTTAAAAAGATGCTGAATAATTTATAAGAATACAATTTATTAAAATTGAATTGAGAAATAACACAAATATAAGCATCCAAATATCTATTAAATCAATTAAATCAGTGGTTTAAAAAAACTTCCCACAGGAAAACATTGAGGCTTAAAAGTGAATTCTACCAATTTTTATAGTAATAGGAAAAAAAAATACATCAACTCATTTATATGAGGATAATTCAATTTGCCACAAATTCAGATAAAGACCAGTGAAATAAAAAGTGACAAGCTAATCCCATTCATGAACACAGAAGCAATAATCTTAAAACATTAGCAATCTAAATCCAGTATTTCATTAGAAGTGGAACATGTGATTATCAAATTTTTTTTTACCTCCAAAATGCAGGATTATTTCAGTAATTAAAAGTAGAATAATATAATTCATCATATTAACATATTAGATAAGAAAAGTCATGATATGTCAATGTATGGATAAACCTTCAATAATACCAAGCATGCATTCATGATCAAATTTTAACAAGCTACCTATACACTGGGAACCCCCTAAATTTATAGAAGTTAAAACCTCTGCAAGCATGTATTTAATAATGTGATAAAATTTCTAGTATGTAAGCTCAACCCACAAGAACCTATTGGGTCTCAGGCTCTATAACTCCTTCTGGACATCTATAAATACTTGCATAGCAGGATTTGAAATCTGGTTTCCTCAGCATCGTTCTGTAGGGGACTGGGAAACCAGTTGAGAAGAGCTATGGACTTAGTGCCTTGTGAAGTAATTTGTTTGTCTTTACCCACTACACTTATTTATTTTTATTTTTTAATACAATTTATTGGGTGACACTGGTTAATGAAATTATATATATTTCAAGTCTACAATTTCATAATATGTCATCTATATACTGCATTGTGTGAGGTAAAGGTAATAGGAAGGAGTGGGAGGATAAATTATTTGTTTCTCTTATCCCATTCCCCAAGAGATCATTCTGAGGTGCAGTAGAGACTTTCACCATGTCTGGAGACACCATGCATAATGTACCTTTTGAAGTTTTGCTCAAAATTGCCCCCACTTCATTTGCTTATACTACTTCCCTGTCTCACTCTCCTTTTTTCCTCACTGAGACTGTCATGGGATTACATCCTACACCCAATAAAGTAATAGAACACATGCTTTTCTTTTTTCTCTGGCATTCGGCAAAACTATTGTTCAACAATCAAATTAATTAAATGTATTATATTTATGTAACAAAATACTATAGAGCTAATAAATAAACTTCAGTTTCAGCCATAAACATATGAATGTGAAAAACAATGTATTATGCAATGACTAGGCAAGTTGTCCAAAGTACATGCGTTATCCTTTCATATATATAAATTTCCAAAATAAATAAAATTAAGCAATGTAAGTTTTACAGTACAAATCTCAGAGAACATTTTTTTTTTTTTTAAAGCAAGGAAATGATTAAGACAAAATTTATCATCGTGGCTATTCTGTTGGGAGTAAGGGGGAATATGAATGGAGAAAATAAACATAAAGACTTTTAAAATACTGATAAAATTTATTCGCTGGGCTGAATGTTCATTCCATTGTATTTGTAAGCTGTACAAATATGTGTCATACATTTATCTCTTATCCTCTTAGGTCTTTGTATTCTTATGCCTTCTGTCAACTTCTTATTGAAATTTTTTGCAACTCTTTTTGACAGGGATTTCTCTGCCATGGGCTGTGTGCTCTGCCTACATATCTAGCAGGCCTACAAATCTGGCAGGAAGTTTATTCCTGCAAAAGCATCCCTTTAGCAATGCCAAATAGGAATTGATAGATATCTCCGCTTCCACACCTTTCAAGGGAAGTAATACTAAGGCGCTTCCATACACATCCTCACTGTCTCCTACAGGAGTCAGTCTGTTACCCAAAGTAAACTTCTTCATTTACTTGCAATGTATTGAAACTCTTCTTTTAGCTACTAGACTCCAAAAGACAGCCCCCAAACTGCTAACATTCTCACTTTACGCCCTATGGTAGTCTTCATTCACTGCAAATAATGGAAATGACACTGTGCAAGCCTGTAATTTACAATGAATAGTCTGCTTCCTCTGTAGCACTTTTGCAAATCCTGAGATGCCCCGTAAGATGGCTGAATATACTATTGCTGGAAACATCATACTGAGAGACCATGTGGAGAGGTCACATAAAAACTAAGAGGCCCTAGGATTACACCAGCGCCAGTCTCCCCATAGCCAGCTGTCCTGCTACGACCCAGCAGCAGTCGTTATTTACTGCAGCCCCATAAGCAGTCCCAAGTGAGACTAACTGAAAAAACAAGAAGCTGATGTCAGTTAGCATACAGAATTATGAGATATAATAAAGCGTTGTCCTTGTAAGTCAATAATTTGGAGTGGTTTGTTTGACACACAATAACAGAAAACTACAATAGCTCTCCTCCTGTTCCACTCTTGCACTCATGCAGGCACTTCCCATTATATTCTCTCAAATGAACAACCTGCACAGTCAGTCTGGTTTTAGAATTTACTTTTAGTGGAGCCCAAACAAAGATAATGCAATTAACAGTTCAAGTAAAGTCGAATCAATATAAAATAAAATAATTGCACATTATCTGTCTCTCACACATACACACACACACACACACACACACATGGATTTTTTTTTGGACTAGGAAATGAAAATTAGAAAGTAGAATTTAGCTGTTAATGGTACAAGATAAAATAATGGCATATCATATACTGTGCAAAAGGGTATATGTTGTATGTTTTAGATAGTTGTGTTCATTTTTAAGTTATCATTCTTATTCTTTTTGGAGCAGGAGTGATAGAGTCAGGATTCAGCTATTGGAAACATGCTTTTTATTAATGTTCAAGACTCTGTCTTAGTCTATTTCAGATGCCAGAGCAGAAAACCATGGACTGGATGGCTTATAAAGAAAAGAAATTTATCACGTTCTGGAGGCTATCCAAGATCAAGGCTCTCGCATATTTATAGTCTGGTGAGGGTCCACTTCCTGGTTTATACACCTTCTCTGTGAGTCCTCACATGGTGGAAACAGTAAGAGAGCTCTCTGTGATCTCTTTTATAAGGGCACTAACCCCATTTATGAGGACTCCACTCTTATGACCGAATGATTTCCTGAATGCCCCACCTCCAAATATCATCACATTGGAGATTAAGTTTCAATACATAAATTTGGGAGGGTGAGGACACTCAGTCTATAGTTGTCCAAAAGTACATGCATTATCCTTTCATATATATAAATTTCCAAAATAAATAAAATTAAGCAATGTAAGTTTTACAGTACAAATTTCAGAGAAGAAACATTTTTTTTTTTTTTAAAGCAAGGAAATGATTAAGACAAAATTTATAATCGTGGCTATTCTGTTGGGAGTAAGGGGGAATATGAATGGAGAAAATAAACATAAAGACTTAAAATACTGATAAAATTTATTCGCTGGGCTGAATGTTCATTCCATTGTATTTGTAAGCTGTACAAATATGTGTCATGCATTTATCTCTTATCCTCTTATAAAGAAAAGGTCTCTGTATTCCTATGCCTGTATTCCTCTGTATTCCTCTGTGTACCTTCTTTCTTTTAATTGTATATGAATAAAAGTACATCATACTGAAGCATTGTATGTTATGGAAACATAGCCATAAGAACAAAAGAACGTTTAGAAAAAACATTTTTTATTTTTCTTTTTAATTATTAACTTTGAAACATATGAATGGGCTCAATTTTTTTCTTTGGAGAAATTTAAAATAGGACAATCTTTCATCCTTATAACAGGTAACATATACACCCTCCAGAAGTAATATATATATATATATATATATATATATATATATATATATATATATATATATATATATATATATATATATTAGATGACATCTCATTCTCCCTTCCAGCCTGAGAAACACCACTATAGTTCATTTTCTCATCTGCTAATTCACGTTTTCTTTAATTTCTCTCATTCCACGTAATAAAGGGTATACACAATAGACAGCTTATTTAATACCTAGGGTTAACAGGGTGCATATTTATTTTTTTCATTAGAGGAGTTAACTATTTTAGTTAACTATTTTACGTCTATTAAGCATTTGCCATAGTCAAATTTTTAACAACACTACATATGTTATCATGAAATAAAATAAAATTATGATTGTAAATGTTTCTAATTTATCTAAACATGCCATTACATATACCTTTGAAATTCTTTGCAGCATTCAAGTCCATTTTAAAGTATCTTTTCCTGTGACACGGTGTGAAATTTGGATAGCTGGCCCTTGAATTGTATAAATTATAGAGAAGAAAATCAGCATAGTCTTCTTTTCCTAGGAAGTGGAGCAGTTAATATTCAACGAAATGTCTAATCTTTAAATACATTATAATCTAACTGCTTAGGATAATTTTTGCTTTAATACCTTAAGAGTCTGCAAAGCCTGAAGGATGGGATTATTCAGATGGAATTTTAATGTCAAAATTATCAGAGAAGTGAACATATTGCTAGTGTTCATAAAAAATTGTATTCAATTTCTGTATGATTTGTTCAAATATGAGATGAGAATATATTTGATTATAGCTAGTAAGTAACCCAAAATTTGATCAGATGACTGGAGGTCACTGCTACATGAGGACTGTCAACCTCAGAGATTAAACTACTTAAGAGCTGAATTTACGCTAATATATAAATGTACCTGCAGAGATATGCATAAAAATGCAGCTATGAAGTAATTAAATGGTTGAAATACTTTGTAGTGAAAATAATAAGAAAAAGATAATATGAAAATAATTTAGAAATAATGTAAATGATGATAATTTCTTTGGAAAATATACTGAAAAAGTGTAGAAAACATTCTCACTTTTTATTTTTTAAAGCGTTAGGATAACTCAAAACTAACACATGCACAACAGATTTCTAAACATAAATCCTATTTTATTTAGCAGAACATTATTAATGTTCAGATTAATCTACGATATAGATTTACTGTGGAAAGCCAACTAATACAAAAAGCAGTAACAAGATAGCATTTAACTGTACTATTTTTGGTAATTGTTTTAAGGCAAATGCATACTTTGCTGTATTTTTTATAATCATGCTTGTCAGTTACCTAAGGAGTATTATCCCTGTAGCAATACAAATTTTCCCTTCTACATTATCAAATACCTACAATGATGTGCTCATACATAATAATTTACAACTATTAATAGAAACTATAATAAGCAATCAATAGTCATTCAAACTTACAATTATAATTTTTTATTCTACTGGCAATGGAGGATGTAGATACTTGTCTTATGTGTTGGCCCTAAGATACAAAAGCTCAGTAGGTATCCTTCATAGAACAATGCACATTTGTAATTTATGAATGTTCTTTTATATTCTTGTAGCTATAAATATACAGTTACATTTTCCCTTTTCCCCAGTGCTACATAATTATAACTTGTAATATGTAAATATTTATGAATTCACAGGATGTTCGCTAGGAGAGAAGAATGTTATACTTGCAGATTTGTCTAGTATTTGCAGAATTCAGATCTTATTATTAGAGTTTCTGTTGTATTGCAAAATGTAAAAATACATTGTTATAAATTTGGTCTAGAAAACATACCAACTGGTGATTCTGTTGAAATCCAAGGATTATCTTAATATAATTTATTGTACAGGCATTACAACATTGGTTGAAAATTTTGACTCCTCCTACTTTTATATAAGTAAATGGAGGGCATAACTCCTGTATTCTAGATGATAAAATATAATTCTAACCTTAATGTAATGAGCTATTAGAATGTATAAGGCCTCAAAGATCATCTGGTAGGAATGCACACTGATTGATTAGCAGTAGCTTTTTAAAATACAAATTGAAGGACTGCATCTAGATTATAGATTGAAGGACTCCTTCTAGCCCAGTGTGGAGGAGCACTTGGCTCACTGAGAACATGTGCCGCAGTTCCAGGATGGAAGCCTCATAGCACACTGGGTTATGTGTTTGCCTCCCCACATCTAGTCTAAATTAAAGATCCCTCAAATTTGGTCAAAAATGAAAATTCCAATCCCTAAAATATTTTACAGTTATCAGACAGATCTTCTTAATATTTGTCCATATATTTGCTCAAATTCTGATTCTTTCTCGTTTGTGTCAAAAATATGATTCTAAATATAATAACATTCTCCACTGAATCCTAATCTATTACTCATTTCACATATGCAAACTTGCTAGATATTTGAAGAATAACAATTTTATATATTTTTTCAAATCAAATGTTATCAATTGCTTGGTCTTTACCATACCTATAGCTTGTGCAAGTCCTGCTAAAAGTCTCAATCCCCCAACTAAGTCCTCTAGATGATATTAACTGTGTAAATTAAAACAATTATTTCTCTTTGTGAAAACTCAGTACTTCTACTTAATACAACATAAAATCTCATTACCTGTTTCATGGTGTTTTTATTGTCTTGGATCATACCATACTTGCCATTGAGTTCAATACTTAGATTTTGTCCTAATGAATCATAACTATCTGTTCCAAATACTCTGTGTTTACTAATTTCCTTATCTGATAATAATGATAAACATAATTTTTTAATTGTTCATTATTAGCCAAAAACCACAATAAGCATTATATCTCAATTATATTATTTAAAATCACTATAAACCTAATTTTATCTACTGATTAAAAAAATAAAACAAAGGTAGATGAAGTTGAGTATACTGCTTAAATATGTGGTGGCATTATATTTATATATATATATGGCATAACTGTTATTAGTTAAGCAATAATCAAGTTGTTAAATATATACATATATGTGTATATTTAGTTTCGAAAAATCCACCTTTTTGAGTTTTTATTTGGAGACAAGAAACAAATAGTCTACACTTGCTTTAGATATTGAAGATTTATTTTAAGTGTACATGAAGAAAATGTTAAATAAGTAACTGAGAAGTTACACAGCAAGCCTCTTAGGAAAAAAAGAAAAAAAGAAAAGAAAGATTCTGCAGATATCAACAGTTTTATTGTCTCAACTATGATATTCTTTAACCCAATAGGAGAATGATATGTGCTTAACAACCTTCTTGAGGAAGAATTGCCTTTCCTCTTTAAAGTAGGAAGAGACATTATGATACTCAAATGTTTTCTGTCTTTGCTGCTGCTACTGCTGATGCTAAAAAAGACTAACCTCTGCCTAAATGCTTTTAATTAATTACATCTTTTGTGTATTTAATACTTGATGTTTACAATTTTAGTAAACGCCTTTTATTTAGTTCCTATTTAATACTCTCAACAACCTTAATGTAGATGTCATTTTAATCCTCAAATGATATAAAAAAAAGTTCGAGGTTAAACAACACCAGATTGACCAAAGACCAAATAGGTGGAAAAATTCTGAACCCAGATTCATACTTAGGTTTGAATCCAAATTCTAGGCACTAGCTCACTCACTACCTGCTTTCTCTCTGTTGCTTACATTCTGTCAATTCTATTAGCAGTGATTCTGTGTTCTCTGTTCACATTCCAAAGAAATTTTCTAATATTAACATCTAACTCCTTTGATGATCACAAAGGATCTTAAAGATTTTGCCAAATGCCTTACTTCCCTGAAAATATAAAGTGTGTGTGATAATTCTTTGATCCAGTACTTTAACAAGTCAATTAAGGAAAAAAAATTACAATATGACTTGGTGACATAGTAAAATGTTAGCAACACACATATCTGAAAATCTATGATACCATTTTTGGAATAGATCTTATACTCATTCTTATTGAATCTAGAATCCATAAATCCCCTCTTTATGTAAATAAAAACATTTATCTAACTTTCTCTTGTTTTGTCTCCCATTTTCCCTGATTGCCTTATTGTTATTTATGGAGATACTCAATTGCATACATGTTTAAGGCTCTCACAAGCAGTCTCCTCTGCCTAGAAACCATGAGTTTTCTGTGAGGTAGCTTCATTTTTATCATCACTATCTTTTCTTGGGTTTCACACTTGACCTGACACATTCTCTCTTTTCCAGTTTCAAGATTGTTTTAAATGTTTCTCAACAAATAGATATTCAGTCGTGTCTAAATAATCACTATTAGAAATAAAGTTTTCCTATGTACTCATATACTATGAAAAATTTTTAAAAACTATTAGGTCATACACACATGCTAAATGTTGATAGGTGCTTCTAAAGTGTCCAATATATTGTATCACTTTATTCTACCTGAAATCGTGTATTGATGCTGTATCCTTATTTCTCACATTTGATAATAGGATTTAATGATTACTTTTCTCATTGTTCTATATTAATTATACCATATATGCTAAGTAATACATCTACATCTCTCCAGATTTTAATTCTGGAGAATTAAATTCTATAAAGAACTTAAATTCTCATTTTGTTTTCATTGGTATTTTAACAGTTATCAATTAATACATCATTATTTGGCCTGTAACCATTCTTAGAGCCATATTATATTTTCATTTCTTAATTTGGTCTTATTCACAGATTCCTCTGCTCACATTTTGTTGATGTTAAAAACAACAACAAAGAAAAACTTTAAGATGGAAACAATATATTTAGTAAGCTCATATATATGTACAAAATCAACTTTGTTAATTACAAATTCAGCCATCTCACTGATGGTCGTCCTATAGGTATTTGATTGAATTAAGAAAAACTTAGAAATACAAAATCATTTTAATGCATGTATGAAATAATAGCCATGTGCATTTATACTTTACAAAGTGCTTCTACCTATTTCACATTCAATTCTAGCAACCCATGGTAGCATAACTATTATTGATTCTATTATAAAGACGAGAAAACTGAGACTCAAATATAAAGTGAATTGCCCAAAATAACAATTTAAATGAGAGTAGAAATAGAAATTTAACTTAAAATATGTTTCTACTTGACTTGCCGTTCCTCAAAATTATGCAGTATATCTGAAAGTTTCCAGCTGCCTTTTGTGTCCACTAAAAATGTCTTCCCCACTAAAAAAAAAAAAAAAAAAAAAATCCACTAATTAATTCCATTGAATTAAGACTTTTAACATCCAAGAGTCCTCCATTCAAAATCCAAGTACCCTTGGAGATTTAATAATCAAGCTGTTAAGTAATTAAACCTTAGTAAGAATCAGTTTATCAGATTGCTTTTCATCAACCACTAAGTGAGAAGCAATGGACCACAAAGTATCAGAGATGGGATGGGATGAGAATGAAAACACAAGCTATTCTGAAGGGGACTACCAGAGTGTAGCACACTTGGTAGCTTGAAATTCTGGGTACTTGGTATACATGGTGAGTATAACTAGCAGTGCTGTAGTTCAGATAACAAGAAAAAAATCAATTATGTTGTAATTTTTTCATATGATTGGTCTTGGTTGCTGACAAGCTAAAAATCATTCCACAGTAATTCGGATTTTACCTCTATATTTCTTACACTCTCATCCTACAGTTGAAGGTATGTTCTTATTCTCTAAACCATAATGGTAAAATTAACTTGGCTTTCTCTTGTGTGCCTTTCTGACAACATTTTTTAAATTTCTTTTTAGTATGTTAAAATATTTAACTGATTTTTCTGGCATGGTATAGACACAAATCACATTCCATATGGGGTGTCCATAGGTTAGGCCTTCAAAATGAAGGTATTTATATATTTCATGAGTCTTTGTTTATCTTAAATTATAATAGCAACTACCTCACACATGCTAATGCATAATATGACTTTATACACTTGACTCTCCGTTTTTCTCTCCTAAGTTCACGTTCTATCATATTGGCAAGTCTGCATTTAACACATGCATTAAAAGACCACTTTTGTGTCTGTGGTTCTTGAAAATTTTACAAGTTTTGACCAAACAGTATGCAAAATTATTTTTGAGTTTCTGCCATGAAATGTCTAATAACCCTGTCATTCTTCTGAAAATACTGTGTGAATAAATTCTGACAATGTGCAAAATATAGTGAGAAGAGGAATTTTTGCTTCCCACGCAGCTTTCCTCCAAGTGGAAGAAGAGATCAAGAAAAAGAGAGAAAAAGATCCCACAATTAGGTCAGATAGGCCATTACTTCACAGAAAGATTACTTTTGAAACTTCCATTCCCAAACTGTATCTGGGAAGGATCACTTTTAAAGTTCTGAGACAAAGATAATTCTACCACTGTTTTGAAAGCACAGAGAACAATCTGAAAACTAACCCATAATAAAACCTGTGTAATTTTAAATGTTGATAGCCAGCCTTTTAAAGCCTTTCCTTTAGCTCCTTTTCACCTCCCTCCATACCTTTTAACACTAAATGTATTCCTGTTCTTCTTGAGTGTTTTTAATTTTAAAATTCTAGATGGTACAGCATGATGGCTACTTTTATTAGATAATCATGTATAAGTGAAATGAGTATACTGAAACACACATCCAGAGACATGGTGGATTTCTGATTCGAACATCAATTGCAATGTTGGTTAAAATTAAATTATAAGGAAAGTCATGAGAACCAACCATCCAATTGTTTATTATCAATGCTTTGATGAGATGTTGACTCATTTAACAGCTATGCAATCTTTATTAGATCAGGAAAGGTCATTGGCACATATATACCTTTCTCACAAATGCTGCAAATGCAAAAGAAAATCTACTTCCCTGGGCAAACATTAAGAATAACAAATAGCAATTTTCCTTCAGGCTGATATGAAATCTCTTGGCAACTACTAATACATGCACACAAGTGAAAAGCATTGTCCTTGTACTTCTCTGCATTACAACATTTAAAATAAAATAAGAATTAGCTTCGTTTTTAGAGGTGGTGTTCCTCAAAAGCTGTGACATCAGAAGTATCTGAGCAGCCTAAAATCACAGCTTTTCTAAAAGAAAGCTTTTGGCTGCAAGATAGTGAGGAGATGGTTGGTGGACCGAAGCTAAAAGCCCTGCTTTTGAAATTCAATGAATGCAGTGGGCTCCCTCAGAACTGAGTGAGTGTGTACCAGCACCATGCACATGCTACCTCCCAGCATAGACTCTCCTGGACTGTATGCACTGTGAGTCTGACCAGTTTCTCCCCACATTTACCAGCTCTGGATAACTCCCAAGCAAAGACATCATGTATAATCAAAACTACTTAGCAGTTTTGTGAACAGTAAATAAATAAATAAATAAATAAATAAATAAATAAATAAATAAATAAATAAATGGAGTTTGCTAAATCCACATTGAGATCTAATAAGCACCTCTGAAGAGAGGTGTCCATCTGAAGAGAGGAAGGATTAATGTCTAGAGTCATTATTCCACCTAGCTCCATGTCTTGCGAGCCGTCCTGCAGGGTCTCCTGTCCAGCTCCCCACATAAGAATGCAGGATGTGGTGAGACCAACAAGGAACACCCACGGAGCCATAGGTAGGGGAGTCACACTACTATAGTCTCACTGGAGGCTGGATTCACACGACGTGCGACTCGCTGTCCACTTTTCTGCCTGCCAACCGACCCCTTGGTAACTGCAATCCGCACTTGCCAGCCACCATCTTCTTCCTAGCCCCCATTTTCTGCTAGCATAGCCACAGCAGTTATATTACTGGCCAATGGCTTACTGGTTACAGCTGATGGCCATCCAATCACAGTTGATGGCCATTTACTACCCGAGTGAGCACATTTCCACATGAGGGCGAGAGCCTGGAAACTGCATTCCTGGCTCTGTCCCCATACTCCATCAGTGTCAAGTCACCAGCACACCAAAAGGTGCAATTTTCAGAAAGCTGTTTTCTTCCTGAGTCTTTTCATCATGGTTACGCAACACAATTGCCTACTCACACTCTCCCAGCACATTGCACCGTCTCAATATGTACACTGTTTGGACACAATAAGTTCTTGTTTTCAGTTAATTAATAGATCACAAGGAGATTTCTAAATTACAAAGTCCCCAAATCTCACAAACAAATAAGCTTAGGATATTATCCCTGAGCCATGTTTTCACTGCCTGTTTTCTGTATTTTTCTTTTCATTTGTGTAAAATACATTTTGACTTTATTGCCTCCCATAAGCAAACTTGATATCCAAATAATATCAAGCATAATTCAAGAAGAGTAAACAAAAGTAGGAAGAGAATATTCCCAGACCAGCATTATCTTTAATCCTTCACATTCTTTACCACATCTCTTAGCACCTTTCATTTAGCACATCTCTGTGGGAGAAGCTGATTCTTATTTTTTTATTTTCCCTCCCATTGAGAGAACAGTCATAAATAGGCCACATCCAGAAGATATAATAAATCTCTCTAAATATCAGAGGCCAATTCTGTTTTCAACTCCACCAATTTATTACTGTTTAAATTAATAGGGGACAATCATAACAAAGTCACAAGCAATGGTCATTTGTAACCCGAGAAAAGGATCCTTTTTTTTTTTTAAGTGTGTTAGTATAATTTGCAGGAACATAATTATGTTTTCTGAAGCTAGGACAAGATAAATTTTGTGTATTAAAATGAAGTTCCCTTTAAACACATGTAGGGATATAATTTAAAATTAAATGTATATATATATATATATATATATATATATATATATATATATATATGTATATATTCAAAAGTTTAATAAATTCAAAACCTCAATTAAACCAACAATGGTATCTCATTCAAGCTAAGGGCTACCTTAAAGTATTTCATTCCCCAATAAATATGATTTTATATTAAATCTGATGCATTTTGCTTTGAAAACAAAACTTTTCATTATTCAGAGACAAATTTAAAAAACATTATTAAATGTATAGAATGAAGGTTTAATACTAAATATTAAAATATAACAGAAATATTAATGAAAACCTGTAATTACCATTAAAATTAAAATAATAAATATACTTAGGTAACTCAAAAAATAGAAAAAAATAAAGACATTAAATATATAGATTTAGTTTCAAATTCAACAATGTTATTTGTAATATTGGAAAAGGAAATGGCCTAGGATTCCATTCAAAGTAGATTTTTTTTCAGGATTTTCTTTTTCTTTCTTTTTTTTTAATTAAAGTTTATTGGGGTGACAATGATTAATAAAGTTACATAGGTTTCAAGTGTAGAATCCTGTAATACATTATCGATATATCACATTGTGTGTTCACCACACAGTCAGTTTTCCTTCCATCACCCTGTATTTGACCTGTTTATCCTCATCTACCATCCCCCCACCCTCTGGTAACCACTAAACTATTGTTCATAGATTAGAAGAATCAACATAATTAAAATGTCATATTACCCAAAGCAATATGCAGATTTAATGTAATCCTCATCAAAATCCCAATGGCATTTTTTAAAGAAATAGAACAAAAATTCACCAGATTTGTGTGGAATCACAAAAGACCCCGAATAGCCAAAGTAATCCTAAGAAAAGGAATAATGCTGCATGTATCACACTCCCTGACTTCAGGGTGTACTACAGGGCTACAATAACCAAAACAGCATGGTATTGGAAGATAAAACAGACATACTGACCAATGGAATAGATTTGAACACCCAGAAATAAACCTACATAAATATGGAGAGATAATTTTTGACAAAGGAGCCAAAAACATATGATGGAGAAAAGACAGCCTCTTCAGTAAATGGTGCTGGGAGAATTGGAAAGCCACATGCAAAAGAATAAGACTGGACTGCTACCAGTCACCATGTACCAAAATCAACTCAAAATAGATCAAAGACCTAAATATAAATCCTGAAACAATAAACTGCATAGAAGAAAGCATAGGTATTAAACTTATGGACCTTGGGTTCAAAGAGGATTTTATGAATTTGACCTCAAAGGCAAAGGAAGTAAAAGCTAAAATAAATGATGGAACTATATCAAACTAAAAAGCTTCTACACAGCAAAAGATGCCATCAACAAAATAAAGAGGCAACCAACTGATCAGGAGAAGATATTTGCAACCAATGCCTCCGATAAGGGTCTAATATCCAAAATATACAAGGAACTCATATAACTCAACAACAAAACAAGTAATCTAATTTAAAAATGGTCATGATTTTCTTATGGCACAGAACTTGAGGTTTACAGCTTATGTTTAACAGCATAATTGCCCACCATAATAGTAAGGAATGGGATTGTGTGCATGTTTGGACAAAATCCTACAAATGATATTTATCTTCTTTTGTCGTTCTTCCTGGAAAATTAAGAAAGTTTTTCTCATAGATTATAAAACGAAGAAAGTGCACAGGTATGTAAAACTTTCAACAAGATACTTTTCAAAATTATGTGCATCAAACAGTCATTAATGTGTAAATCACATGCTACATGAAAACACTCAAGGAAGACAAAAGTAAGGTGGGTTCCAGGGTACATGCTAGTGGCAATGATGGCATCTCCTAGAAAGCAGCTAGGTGTCAAGAACAGAAGGTAAACTAGGGAAAATCTTACTATTTGCGACCTTTTCTCTATCCTTTAGTGTTTGGACACTGCTAGTCCCATTTTACTACAGAGCAAGGACTCATGCTAGTCCAGAATTGCTAGAGGTGCACAATAATATCAGCCCAATCCTGAAATCCAGCTGTAAATAATGCTATCAAGAACATGTACAGAGACAATCCTCTGAATGTCTTTTCCTCCAAATGCTCATCCTGAACCACATGCTTGATAATTACCACTCAGAGAAGAAGATCTTGGAAAGACCTGCAGTCAGCATAGAGGCACTGGGCAGTTCCCCCAGGAACCCAGCCACATGGTAGATTATAAAAGAGAAGATTATAAAAGAGAAGAGGCAAGACACACTTTTTAACTATAGTAGGTTTTTGCCTTGAGGTTCTCCACCCCCCTTTATTCCCTAAGCTCTCCTAGAAGGCACAAATCCACAGCTTAGGTGTAGACTACTTTCCCACATTCCTTTTGGAATCATAGAGCATATACCTAAGCATATTGGTAAAAAGCATGTAGCTGTATACAAAGCGTAAAACATACAGCTAAGACTTCCAGGGTAGCATGAAGTCAAAAAGTGTGTTAAGAAGACATCTCAGGATCACAAAGATTATACAAGTAGAAGAGCACACTGAAAAACCAACCACAGAGAAAATAGAGTTAATGGTGCAGAAAACACAGCAATTTAAACCAGACAATATCCTTAAAGAAAAACATAAAACAGAATCAGGTATCTTTAAGAGGATTCAAGCAGAGATCTGGGCATTTAAATAAAAATAATTATTGAAAAAAATAACTTTATAGTTTGAATAGTCAAATGACAAAATGAGTGAGCTGAAAAATCAAGTAAAAAATTGAATGAAAGCACTAAGATGTAATTTAGTTAAAGAATTTAACACACACCTTTCAATGATTAATGTTTCAACAATAAAAGGAAATAAATATCAAGGAAATCCTACTATCATGAATATCTATCCATCTATCTATTTTTATATATATATATATATATATACATATATATATATATTTATATGTACATGTATATGTATATCTATATATTTGTGATATATGTATTAAATTATATAAATATATAGAAGTATGTATAAATACAAATAGAAAACTGTGACATACCACTTCATGTATAAGAAATTTAAAAATGTTTTCTTTTCTGCTCTACCATAGTTTATGTTATCATACATTTTAATTCTGAATATCATATAAACCCCATAGTAATCTATTATCATTTTGCATTACACAGTGAATTATATTTGAAGCAATTAAAGTCAAGGAAATAATGTATTTTGTATTTATTTTCATTTTCACACTTCTGCCATTCCAATTCTTCAAACATGTCAATTTAACCTGAAGTCATACTGCCCTTAATCTGCCCTAAAACCATTATTTTGTATATCTTGAAGTGCAGGTGCTGGAAATATATTCACTCAATTTTTGTTTATTTGAAAAAAAATATTTCATTTGACTTCGTTTTAGGAAAATTTTTCATGGGTATAGAATCTTGATTTGACAGTTTTTTTTTGTTTGTTCGTTTGTTTTCCTTCATTATTTTAAAGAAGTTATTCCACTGTTTTAAGCCTTACATCATTTTCGATTAGAAGTTTTCTTTTATTCTCATCATTGCTTCTCTGGATATAAAGTTTTCCATCCCTTTAAGCCTCTCTGCCTGTCTTTTAGAAGTTTAACTATGACATTATTTTTTTTTATTTTTTAATTCTGCTTAGGGTTGTCAAAGGTTCTTGAATGCATGATTTATTTTGTTTGATTAATTTTCAAAAATTCTCATCTATGACTTCTTCAAATATTTATTCTACGTCATATTTCTCATGGTCTTCTTTATAAGTGCAATTATATGTACATTACACTCTTGTTGGTTGTTGTTGTTTTTATAACTCACAATTCTTGGATGCCCTGCTATTTATTAATTGTTTTATACTCTTCATTCTCTTGTCTCATTTTGGATCATTTTTAACCCATCTTTAAGTTGTTGATTAACCCTCAACCTTGCCCATCAGGGGATGAGTGCTTTGATGCACTTCTTCATTTCTGATATGGTGATCTTTATACCTAACCTTATTAAAATATTTAGCTATCTCAATAGTTTAATTTCACTGATGAAATACCTCTTCTCTTTACTCAAGTTCTCTATCTTTTCTATTAGATGTTTAAACATGCTATTCATAGTTACTTAAAAATCCCTGTGTGATAGATTCAATATTTGGGCCATTGTTAAGTCTCACAAAATAGGTTGCTTTGTCCCTTGACAGTGAGTTGTTTTTTCTTTGCATTTTTCAGGAGTTCCTTGTACTTCTTGATTAAATATCATTTGTCAAAAAATAGTAAGTACTGCAATAAGTATTATTTATTCCCAGAAATGAGCACACCCCTTCTTCTGTGAGACTTTTAATAAGGAACATTGAGTCAATCTAGTTAGCAGTTGATTTGGGTTTGGATTATTTCCCTTTCTGTCCCCATAAAGATACACACACACACACACACACACACACACACACACACACACACGCACACATATGCATGCACACACCACATTATAGACATATCATCCCCTTGATTAAATAGTAAATATCAAAACAGAAATTAACCAGAAGAACATATGAGTGGATATATATCTAATATTGAGGCAAAGCCTTCTTTAGTGAACACATAAAAACAGAAATCACAAGTATGTGAACTACAATTCACATACTTTCATATTAGAAGAGGTCAGTAAAATAAACTAAAAAATAAGAATGACACACTTTAAAAAGAATATGCAACCTAATGGACAAAGCAGGGAAATATTTAATAGAACAGAAATATATTTATAAATTGCTAAAGAAAGCACACCAAAAGAGAATATCTAAATACCTATGGAATGTCATGCATTATACATTGACTGATTTCAATTTCCCAAGGTAGACTTGTGAGGTAGATTACATTTTTATGATAAATAACAGATTTATAAAGTACCTTGTCCCATATTGTACATATAGTGAAGTAGCAAATATGTGATTCACCTGATGGGACATTTCATTTCCAAAGAATTACTTTCTTCCACACCAGTGCTCCTCAAAGTGTGCTCTCCCAATCAAAAGCATCAGTATCACTTGGCAACTTGTTAGAAAGACAAATTCTTAGACCCCATTCCAAACCTACTAACTCAGAAACCCCAGAGGTGAGTCAAGCAATCTGTTTTAAGAGCATTTCAAATGATTCTGATGATTCTAAATTTGGAAACCATTACTCTAAACCATGCTGGGATTTGTCTAGTTATTCCCATATGTATATGTGAATATGTATAAAATATCACCTGCGTACTAACGTGATTTACAAATAGAAATACCTGTATCAGAGTTAAGGGGCGAGACAATGCCAAGAGGATGGTCACTTATGAAAGCCGAATGAAATATACATTTAATATTGATCTCCAGGAAAGAGATTGAAACCTTAACATGTTCCACACCAGATGGTAAAGGAATTTAAACACACCTATTTATTTATTCTATTTAGACAAAAAGAGGAGGGTAAATTCTCTACTTTATTAAAATTGCCCTTCTCTACAAGGTATTAACAGTAGGGTTTCCCGGCAGGAATTCCTGCTTGAGAAAAGTTGGTCTGGAAATCGGGAAAATCGGCTCCTTGAACTCAGGTTGTTGGTAGTATCGGCTGTCACTTTGTGGAAACTATTCATCGTGGAGAACAGAAACAGTTTATATCTTGGGATAGGGGAACAGGAAAGGAAAAAAAAAATCCTGAAAATGGGCAGGAATTCCCGCCCAGAAACCCTAATTAACAGTATATTTAAAAGTTAAAATTTCCTCACAATTATAAAATTTTAGGTTTTTGCTAACACCGAAACACAGTGATTAAGAGTAGTAACATGTAGTTTAAGATCAGTGTATCAACTCTTACCAGACCAGTTGAAAATTCTGTGAATCTGAGCAAGGTTAATGATTGCCCTGTGTACCCAGACTTCTTAATCTAAAAGTAGGGTAACACTATATAACCATTTTCTTTGTAGAAATTAATAAAGACATAATATGAAAGAGATTCTCCTACTATGTCAACTAATTTCACTTGGTCTAAAACATATTTGGAACTGGCATAAGAACGTCTCCAGCCTCTAAGCAACAATGTACTATGTTGAACAATGTGACCACAAATATGTTCTAGAAAAATGTACAACTGATAGAATACTTGTGTCTTTAATCATATAGTTCTATTGATTTCCATTACAATTTCAAAGTTTTGTTCAAATAAAAAAACTGCCTCAGAGATATAATAAACATCAACTGAAGAATTATTCAAAGAACATGCAGATATTGTCAAAATTCTGTTTATGTGTATTTATTATTCTGCACAATGCTACAAGGAAAGTTAGTTACATGTACAATTGATCCACATGCTCTTGACACAATTATTAAGACAACAGACACTTTAAATCTGTTTGTGCGTTTTTTTCCTCCCTAAAAACCTTTTAGTTCCTAACATGTAGTGGCCCTTACAAAGAATTAAAAAAAAAAAATGAGTTTTCTACTGATTCTATGACAATAGTGAATAGCCATAATGATCAACTAATTCAGCAGAATTCATGAGCTAGAAGAGCCACCAAATTTTATTTTAGAAAGACCTGGTGCAATGTAAGTAAGCTGGTCTGAATTAACCTTAAATATCACAGTATTTTTTAAAAGCAAGTCCACTCCCTGCTGTTTTACACTTCACTTACTTCTTTAATCAATTCATTAGTTGATTGACCTATCATGACTGACAATAAGTGCCTATTCTAAGTTGGGGGAACTCAGTGCTGCCTGGCTGCAGACAACTAGCTGGATTCTGGACTGGGGCATGGCAGGGGACTTCAAAGTCCACACATTAAATATTGAAAAGTAAAATTATACCACTGCCATCATTTATTAAATATTTTCCAAGTACGTTGCCCTATATCATTACCTACAATTCTTGGTTGACGGTTTCCTTTTCCAACTTAAAAGCACCCTAAACCCCTTAGTCTTGAATTCAGAAAATCAGAATCAGTGATTTACCAGCTAATGACAGTTACTGGCTTCTGAGTATCTTGCCAGTTATGACCATCACATGAGACCTTGTATGCAAAGGAGATACACACATTTAAATTGAAGAAAGTTATGAATATGCAGGATCTTAACAGCAAAAAATAAAAACCTCCTCTGTTCTTCTATATGTATACAGTTTAAGAATACTTACCTCATGCCGAAATTCCAACTCTCTTGTTAAATATCACACGTTTTAGATTCACTGGTTGTGCACTTGACTTCAATTCATCTCTATTTCAGCCATATATTTTACAGATCCAACGAAGAGACAATAGTAGCGTTGCATAATTAGGAAGTAATGTATCAAGTGATGATGTTCTCATAACTCTTTCTGTAAAAGATTTAGGTTTTACTCGATACTTAACAGCATTTAATGGAGGTTGAAAGGTCAAGAAGACTGAAGAAACACTGACAGTAGAAGCACTGCCAAATTCCCTTGGATGAAAGAGGAGAATTGTTCCTCCTAACTCAGAATCCTTTTTCAGGCAACCAGAGAAGACTATGCTCAGGTAGCTTTCTCCAGTTTCTCATAGAATAGAATAGGAACCTTTTCTTTCCTTCAGTTGTAGTTTTGATTGAAATTTAATGAGGCAAAAACAAAGTGTTAATAAACAAGAATTAAAGTAATTAATGAACAGCAATCTTTATACTTTCTACTTCTATTTAATTTAAGGCCTTCTCAGTGCTAGAATGAAGCCACGGAGGTAACGACAAGTGTTCAAACAGCATAACCTGAGGCAGTGATGGGTAATGTTCCCAGCTTGTAATAGAGAAGAAATTTAGAAGGAAGATGTTACAATTCTTGATGCCAATCAGCTAGAATTATGAGAACCATGATAACAGAAAAAAAAAAAAAAGAGAGAGTGTATTTGTTATCAGAGGCCCTTCACATACATTTTATTACTTAAGCCTCAAAGAAATGCTATGACTTCCATGTGCAGTCTCTGAATCTCAGAAGAGTTTAATATTTTGGGATTACATTACTGGTGAAAATGCAGCAAAGAATGGGAGTCAATTCTTTGGAATCCTGTGTCATTTTTACTTCAACTTTTTGTTTTTCAAATCAGATTGAAGGATTTATGAGTAATGTAAAATGTTTTAAAAGAATCCATTGACATATTTACCACATTATGTGTACATCTGTTCTTAAACATTCTTCAGAGAAAGAAAATGAAAAAGTATTACTATAGCAACAGTAATCTAGAAATTATAGGCTTATTAGGCTTATTTTATATTATATTTTATGAGATATGATATAGATAAAAAAAAAAGACATGGAGGTGGAATTTGTTTAAATCCTTAGAAAACAGCCTAAAAATGATTTTCCAAAATGTTAAGTTTGACAGGCAGTATTTCAAGAAAACATCTTTAAAAGTAATTCTAAAGGAAATTAGAGGTGGCTTAGTAAACATTTTCATTAGCTCAGTAGATTTCCCTAAGGACCCAAAGTGGCCAACCTATACATCTACAACCCCCCACTTTTCTTCCAACTCACCTAAAATGAGGTTAGCTTTTAGAAGAAATTTTTAAAAATGTGAAATTAATTAATCCAAGATAATTTTAAATCAGGTATTGTGACTAGTCTCTAAATGTCCTTAGGTTTGTTACAATTATTAAGTAATACTTTCTTTGTTCAGTAATACTTTTTAATCAAGGAGATTAAAACTTTAATACAGATATTAATCAAACCAAGTGTTTTAAAACCTACACTATTGTTCTCCTGAATCACATAGTAACTTACAAAAAGTAAATCAGTCATCCAAAAATAGGTGGAAACTAATTAACTATAGTTCTGTATATGTACATATATTTCATTATAAATATACCAGTATATATGCATATAAATATATATATAATATGTAACACTATATATTACATATAATATGTAACACTATATATGCATATAATGTATATAATATATTACACTATATATGTTACACTATATATGTTACATATATAGTGTAATATATAAATGTATGCATATATAGTGTTATATTTATAGTGTCATATATATAGATGTATCTATACATCTATATCTCTATCTATATATATATGACCTGCAGTTGAGCAGCTAATTAAAGAAAATAAGGTAGACACCTGTTTTTGTATAATATTAACATACCAGAAAAGATACAATTATTTTTAAATAAGTGGTATAAAATGAATTTGATACTCTTAATTTAAACAAATTATTTTTTTGCTAACACACAAACTTAACAGTGGAGATTTGGAAGTCGCAAATAATTTTAGCTGATTCATCCATTAAGTCCTAATTCAGGTATCTGTTTCCAGAAGTTAGGACTAGCTTCCCAATTATAGGATTATTACCTAAGTGAAAAGACCTCTATTAGTTTTGCCTCCTGACTTCTATAACAGGAAGATGGGTGTTACACTTTCTAATATAGTTATTAATTTACTATTTTAACCTTTAAATTTATTTAATACTTAAATCTACTATTTTAATATTTAAACAAATAGAGATTCTATAATTTACCTTCCTTTAATAGCTTCTGTTTCAAATATGATTCTCCAAGTCTAACTAAATGGATTTAGAGGAATATAAAATTAAACTTTTAATATTTAGTCTATGCAGAATAGAAAGACATTGAATTGAATAGTTTGAGATTATAATTTAGACATTTTAGTTAAGGTGCTATAGATGAGGTGGCTTATAAACAACAGACACTTATTTGTTACAACTTTGGAGGTTGGAAGTCCATGGTCAGGGTGCCAGCAAAGTTGGGTTCTGGGGAAAGCCCTCTTCCAGATTGCAGACTTCTGACTTTTTTCTTGTGTTCTCACCTCAGAGAGCAGAGAGAGGAAGCAAACTCTCTGATTCCAATAAGGGTATCAATCTATTCCTGAGGACTCCATCCTCATGATCTCATCTAATCCTAATTACCTCCAAAGACCATCACACTGGTGAAGGTCATGGTGGGGGTTTCAGCATATGAATCTTGAGGGGATAGAAATATTACGTCCATAACACTTCCCAAGTCCAAAATTGGCAAAACTTTACCATTTCACTCAACCTCTCTTCACTTTTTTCACAAAATCTGAAATCTTTCATTCTAAGGTAGCCTCATGTCCACAGATCAAGTTCTCCACTGAGTTTGTGAGAACACCCACTCACACATTGTAGCACCCACTCACACATTGCAGCAACTTTTGCATGCTAAGCTGCATGTCACCCTGATTCAGGGCCCTGTCTGAGTCCAGTGGTGCTGGTGGCTTGGCTTGTCCTGGGTGACCTTCTGCTCAAAGTAAGAGTAAGACTGCATGACCGGGGAAGGAAAAGAAAGAACAAAAGGATTATGAAAATTAGTGGCCTTATTCTCTTTTTTAAAAAATGCGGAGAAGGATTTGGCTCATTGTATTTGCAATCATTTAATACAAAAAGAAATATTTTTGGGTTTGTGTTGGTACTTATTACTTGTTTATTTTTTGTGGAGGGGGAGTTGCTATTATTTGTTTTGTTTTCATTAGGTAGGAACTCTGCTAGTAGATTAACCTCAATTTGATTGCTAAATCAATGTCACAGTTTAAAAATGATTGTACAGAGCAGAAATTAGTTAATTTTTTGCTAGATTTGCTTCATATATCTTTCTCTTTCTCTGTCAAATAAAATATTAACAGCTAAATATGAACAGCTAGAGTTCCATATACCCCAATCCTTTTTCCACCTGACCTGCGCAGAAGTAATTATTACTATGACACTGGTGTGCCCAATCTCATTCATGTTTCATACTTTTAAATACACTCATTTGATAAACATAAGGGGTATGTAGCATTGCCGTTTTCTTATTAAATGTATACAATTCTTTGTGCAACTTGTTTGTGTCACTTAACTTAAATTTCCTAATCATATCCATGTTAATATATGTTCACTTGGTTCATTTTAACAACCATGTAATGTTTTAATGTGTGAAAAAAACACACTGCTAAATGAAGTCTCTTTTACTGAATCTCAAAATTCAAGAAGCACATTCTTTTCAAATCATAAAATGAAGTAAGTATAAAGAAGAAAAGGAAATCTTGAAGTGGTTTGGTCAACAAAATTGTGAAATGTCCATATTCAGAATTGTATCAATGAAATCACTACAAGTGTCTTAAAACAATTATTCATTGAATTCAATTGTCTCAAATATTATTACTCACTATGTGATTCAAATACCTTATTTGTAACCCTCTGAACACTTTTAAAAATTTGTAACTTGAGACATTGTAGGATAACATATTTTTATAAATTATATTTTTGTTTTGATTATTGTTTTTAATCACCATTTTACTGTATACTTTCCTTGTAAGAGATTTCTTAGATTCATTCATGGTTTGTGGTTCTGGAAGCCCTCCAATTGGGTTACATACGATAGGTACTTTGCCCTATTTATGCAAAAGTTGAGTAAGAAGCCATTAGCAACTTATCCTAAATGGAATACCCACAAAGCATAACAAATATTAATATAAACACAATTTACTTAAAAAGATTTCACCTTAACAGTCCCCTAATAGACTTAATATTTTAATGCAATTCCACATCTACCAAGAGAATACAATCTGTAGGAAAGTTTTTTGTTTTATTACATGTTTTGACTCAGGAACACTTGAATTCAAAGCCTTAAGTCTCTTATTATTAAAATTTTACTGTGAACAAATTTTTTAAAACCCATTTAATAAATATTACCTATTTATAAGTCAGAGTATATAGGTGTTTTACATGCATAATTTCTAATCCTCATATTCCTTTATGAGATAGAAATCATTATCACTATTTGTTAGCCTCCAGTGAGAAATCTGGGGTTCACAGTTTAAGTATTACCCCCCCAAATCCTACAGCCAGGAAATGGTGGAAAAAGAATCAAACCAGTGTTTTGACGTATGCAATTTCCACAAATTAAATTTTCATGCATGTAGTGAATTGTTTTCCCCCAAATTCCTGTGCATGGGAACTTCAGAATGTGACTATATTTGAAAATAGGGTCTTCCCAGTAGTAAGTAGTTAAAGGTCTAGTGATAAAATCATTCTGGACTAAGCATGGGATGACTGGAGTCTTTATAAGGAGAGGGTAGACACAGGGTAGGAGGTTGTGTGAAAATGGAGGCCAAGGCTGATGTTATGCAGCCACAGCTGTGGAATGCCAAGGGCCGCCAGAAGCTGGAAAGATGACGAAGGACTATTTACAGACTTCAGAGGGACCATGGACCTGCCAACACCTTATTGCAGTCCTCTGGCCTTTACATATATGACAGAATACATTTCTGTCGTTTTAAGCCACCAGGTTTGTGGTGATTTGTTGTGGCAGCCGTAGTAAACTAATATGATGCCATCATATCTTTATCTGTCAAGAAAGGCCTAAAATATTTAAGCATAGTATTAAATTCAAATCACTTTTTAGATCACCAGGACCATAGTGGGCATGGAGTGCCACTGTGAACAATGAAACTACTGACAACAGAAGTTTCCATTGACATAATCTGGCCTCATCTTGGATAATGATGAACAAAAGATTTAAAAAAAAAATGCACAGAAAGAGACTCCATTGTGCTTTTTCAGGGAATCATCCTATGTAGCACCTAGGTAATTTTATGCAAAGTGAGGAAAGTCTCTTGGTTGATTATGTCAACACAGTGAATATACATGATGATATGTGGTAGGAGGAAAACAAAACAAAACAAAACACCGATTTCTACAATAACTTGTAAGAAAACAAACTAGTTTAAAGAATATTCACTGAAATTATAGGAACATAGTAACTACTATAAGAAATAGGTTGGGTTTCAGAGAGAATTAGATGGCTTGTGACTCAAATTTGTTCCAGTTAAATGATGAGAAATGAAATAGCAAAATATGCAGTTATCTAGAGATTAAAATGTATCACAAAACATTAATTGGATACAAATTCTTAACTGTATTATTTATTAAGATATTATTATTTACATATCATACAACTAATCCATTTAAGATGCACAATTCAATGGCTTACAATATTTTCTCAGACCACAACTATCACTACAAATAATTTAAGAATATTATGATTGCATCCCCTCCCCCACCAAAAAAAGACACCCTTGTATCTTTCAGCAGTCACTTTTTTCCCCATTACTTTCAGGTGTACAAAACAACAGTGATTAGACATTTATATACCTCACAAAGTAATAACCCCAACAAATCTATTACTCATCTGACGCTGTACATAGATATTACAATATCATTGACTACGTTTCCTATGCTGTTCTATCTATCTCATGACTATATTTTTCAAATTATAGTTGACATTTAATATTTTTTATATTAGTTTCAGTTGTACAACATAGTGGTTAGACAGTTACATAATTTTTGAAGTGATCACCCAGATAAGTCTAGTAGCCATCTGACACTATACATAGTTGTTGAAACATTATTAACTATATTCCCTATGCTGTACATTACATCCTTGTGACTCCTTTGCAACTACCAATTTGTACTTAATCCCTTCATTTTTCTCATGCAGTCCCCCAAACCTTCTCACATCTAAAAACCATCAGTTTGTTCTCTGTATCTATGGATCTGTTTCTGGGTATTTCTGGTTTATTTATCTTGTTCTTTAGATTCTACATGTATATGAGATCATATGGCATTTGTCTTTCTCAGTCTTACTTATTTCACTTAACATAATACCCTCTAGGTCTATCAATATTGTCTCCAATGGTAAGATTTCACTCCTTTTTTTGATAGAGTAATACTCCATTGTATATATGTATCACATCTTCTTTATCCAATTAACTATTGATGGGCATTTCAGTTGTTTCTTATCTTGTCTATTGTAAATAGCACTGCAATGAACATAGAGGTACATATATCTTGTAGAACTAGTGTTTTAGATTTCTTTGGATAAATACCCAGGAGTAGAATTGATGGGTAATAAGGTAGTTCTATTTTTAATTTTTTGAGAAAGCTCTATACTGTTTTCCATAGTGGCTGCACCAATCAGCAATCCTCCCAACAGTGTGCAGTGATTCCCTTTTCTCCACGTCCCACACTTGTTGTTTGTTGAATTATTGATGATAGCCATTCTGACAGGTGTGAGGTCATATCTCATTGTGGATTTTATTTGCATTTCTCTGATGATTAGTGACAAGGAACATCTTTTCATATGTGTATTGGACATCTGTATGTCCTCTTTGCAGAAATGTCTATTCAGGTCATCTGCCCCTCTGTTAATTGGATTGTTTGTTTTCATAGTATTGAGTTGCATACATTTTTTACAGATTTTGGATATTAATCCCTTATCAGATCTCTCATTGGCAAATATCTTCTCCCATTCCGTAGGATGTCTTTTCACTTTCCTGACAGTTTTCTTTGCTGTGCAAAAACATTTCAGTTTGATGTAGTTTTTTTTTTTCTTCTTCTTTTTTTTCCTCTTTTTGTTTTCTTTTCCTTGCCCGAGGAGATATATCAGTAAAAATATTACTAAGGGTAATGTGTGAGAGTTGAGGAAGTCTCCTTTTATTCCTAGTTTGTTAAATGTTTTGATCATGAGGGTGTGTTTATTTGGTCAATGCCTTTTCTGAGTTTATTGAGATGATAATATGAATCTTGTCCTTTATTAAAATGATGTATTATATTAATTAGTTTCTGATAGTAAACCAATTTTGTATTCTTATGTTAAATTACATTTAGTCATGGTGTATAATCCTTTCTACACTTTGCTGGATTAACTTGCTGGTATTTTTGTTGAGATTGTTTTCATCTATTTCTATAAGGGATATTAGTTTGTATTTTTCTTTCTTTCTTTTTTTTAAATATCTTTGTGTGATTTTGGTTTCAGGTTAATACCAAACTTCAAGGATGACTTAAGAAGCGTCCCTTCCTATTCCATTTTGTGAGAGATTTTCTAAATAATTGGTATTAATTTTTCATTAAATATATGGTAAATTTACCAGTGAAGCTATTTAGTTCTTGGCTCTTCTTTGTATAAAGTTTAGATATTTCTAATTCAATCTTTTTACTTGTTTTAGGTCTATTCGGATTTTCTATTTTGTCTTAAGTCGGTTTTCATAGTTGATATCTTTATAAGTTTTTGTCCATTTCCCATAAGTTAGCTAATTAATTAGTTTACATTGTATATAGTAGTCTCTTACAATTCTGTTTTCTGTAACATTGGTAGTAATGTCTCCTTTTAGATTTCTGATTTTAGTACTTTGAATCTTCTATCTTTTCCATTATTCAATCTCAATAAAAGTTTGACCAAATTTTCTCAGAATAATTCCCCTGCCTTACTAGCAGGGCACTGAGAAAAGACACTAGTCTGTGGTCTTCCTGGTTTTCTTCTTCTGAAGTAGAATATCTGTGAACTAGGATGAAGGTAGTGGGGTTCTAGACTTACTGCACCAAAAGAGAGGTTACACTCTACAAGTTGAGGGTCGGTGCTCCAAACCTCTCAACTGCCTTTGTCTAGAATGGAGCTTCTGCAACATGGGGGGTGGGAGGGCAAGGTTGAGGGATGAGACATTCTTGCAGCCTGCTCCTTTGAGGGAGATAATATAGACCTAGACCAGAACTAGAAGGAGAGGAGGTCCTAAAGTCTTGCCTTCATCTAACAGGAGTAAAGCTTTCATCTCACAGAGAAGGGAAAAGGAGGAGGAAAGGTTGATATCCCACAGATTCTCATTCTTACAAATATTTTGGAGCATACCTTTAATAAATGTTTCTTCATTTCTTGCATCACATTAGGAAAATTTCTGGAGATTTTAAGTGTTTTTTTTTTATGTTTTTTTTATATAACTTTCACCAGTTATGTTTTTTTCTCCTTAGGGAAGTGTCTGTTTAGCGCATCATGCTGCCATGCCAGCAGTGCTTTCTAACATATTGAAGACTGAAAGATAATTTCTTTGTTTAGAAAACATTTTTGAAAAATAAAAAAAAGCATCATTGATGAAAATATAGTTAAAAATAGAAATATGAAAGAATATATGTCAGATCACTTCTGACTAAGTCTGACCATCTAAATGTTGAATTACATGACAATAAAAATACAGTATATGATTAATAACATAATTATTGATAAAATTGTATGGCTCTTCAAGATGATAATATTTAAATACAATATTATAATTGGATGTTACTGCAGTAAAAGAAAAAAGTACAAATATTCTAAACTTATTCTGATTAAATCACAGATATAGTGCAAGCTCACATATGCAGTTCTGTTAAAATTATTAAGGAAATTCTAATCTTTACATAAAATAATCAAAATTTGCTTTATTTTAATATTGGTATACTCCTGAAAATAAATATACATTTCAAAAACAAGCTTGTATCTATACATTTGAGCCGTCTGATGAACATTTTAGTATAAATAATTTTTATTTGTAACATTTGAAATTACATACTTTTCCTTGAGAGTAATTATCTATAAGTTATATGACACTATTTATTGTCATTATAATTGAAGAAACACTGCCATCATTTTCCAAATGTATCTCTTTGTACTCAATGCCTACGTATATGGAAGAAAGCTAATAATCAATATATTGGAACAAAGTTTATTCCAGTATGATCTAACAAAAGTTTGAGAGACTAGAATTTTAAAAGCAAATAAAAAAGATAAATAAAATACATAAACTGGAGAGCCTAATTATAGTAAGGTGTAATTACTGTTGAAAATCTTCTGAATATTTCTATCTGGTTTTTTGTTGTTGTTGTGTTCTTTTTATCATTATGTTTTTCTTCCAAAGATGTTTAAAATGTTTAAGTGTAATGTCTGAAAAACTATATTTGAAAGCTCCTTTGTCATAAAACAAGATGGCCATGAAAAAGTATACAGAAGCTAAATGAAATTAGTGCTTCATTTTGGTTACACAGTTTACCCTGATGCTACCTGTTTTAACGCATATTTGGCAGCATTAAAAAAAAATTAAAAAAAAAATCCTACAAACAGATGTTTTCCATTTCCCATAGAGAAATGGAGTGTCAGTATGTTTGTATAGGGAGGGTCTGTAGCTATCTATTGGGAGTTCCAGATGGCTCACAATGCTACTTGCACCTTTATATTTAGTAGTGTTAGGTATAATTTTATTAATGTTATCCCTTTTACAGTTTTGACATCCTTGCAATGAGAAATGAATTTAAGAAATTCTCTTTTTCTACTATGTGACTATTGAGTGACATTTGTTAGAAATATACGAGAATGCATAACATATTGGAATATGTTTTAAATGTGTTATATTTATGTATAACATTTAATGTGCTCTACATGACATTAGAAAATAATCTGGCAATTACTATGTTATTTGCACATACAGAGAAAGACGTCAGATTTTCACAGGTTTATCAACATAGCACCTTTTTCCAAAGTGTGGTCTTTCTTTTGAAGCATGCAATAATTTGGGCAGTTTACAACACAAATAAAACATTGCATCTGAAACAAATCAAATAGCCATCATTTTAAAGAAGCAAATGACCAATTGTCTACATCAGGAGATCTCATCCCCTAAGAATACGCACAGAAAAGAAACATAAAAAATATAAGAAACTGAAACAATATGAATTTACTTAAATGTTTTGTCAATGCACTCAAAATACAATGAGAAGTTGAGTTATATAACAGTTAATAATGGAAAAAACTACTTTTCTTTGAAATGTAAAAAAATGTGGTAAACATATTGAAAGACATTGACTTATCCAGATACTCCTTGATATTGATAACTACTTTTAATTATTATATTCTAACATTAAGCCTTATGCTTTAAGTGGTTTTACTTATTGAAAATCTTCATGTGCAAAAGATTTATTTTGTAAGGGACCCGGAGAGATAGCATAGAACCCATAAATATCCATAGCAGACGATTGTTTTTCTGCATCTAAAAATATGTCTGGATGAAACATTCCTCCTCATAACCTGTATGTCAGAGGATGGGGCCTGCCTTCCCAAGAGAGCTAAATAACAGTGTTTCAAATCCCTAGTGCCTCAGATCCATGGTTTGATGAAGCCTGAAGTCCGCCCACCCTGCTTTTTGTAGATTTGAGGTGTGCATGTACTTTTCTGGTACCTTCAGTCTCCAGAGTCAAAAATGATTGTCTTACCCAAACTTTAGCAATATTCTACCACATTCAACACCTTTATTAACATACACCTGCCGAAATCAGATAGTACCATAGAAATGGCAGAATTTACAGCAGTTGTTAGTGTGTGTGTTTGTGGGTGTGTGCGTGCACGTGTGTACGCGTGCGCGCGCTCGCGTCTCACTCTCTGTCTCTCTGTGTGTAAGAGAAGTGTAGGGTGATGCTTCAGAGGGACTATATTTGTAATTACAAAGAAAACAAAAAAAAATACAAGCTTTCTTTTCCAGAAGTTTAAAATATACTGCTGAAATGAGATGTACATAGAAGAAACTGCATTTTGAATTGGGATGTGTTTTGTTATCTTTATGAAAGATATGGAAATAAATTATATATATAACAAAAACTCTGCTACTGAAATTTAGAAATCAGTCAAGATAAAATCTAACAGATTTGTGGAACTCCAACATACTCTTAGATAATAAGAGGCAATGCTAAATATAGGTGACACTCCTTCACATAGCCAGGTTTACTGTTGTTAAAGTACATGGAGTCTGATAAAAAATACAGAAATTTATGCATACATTCATACATTCATATATATGTATACACAAACACACACACATATGTACACAAACACACACATACATGTACGTACATACATACTTTGGAAATTGAGGTATAAAATCACATATTAGAAAAAGAAATAATTATTTTAGTTTTTTTCATCTTTATAATTCAATTGTAGAATTTTAAGTGTCCTTCTAAGATGAAAAATGTATTAAATGTGGAAAATATGCCACATATGACAGTGTTTTCATTTATTTAATATAGAAGCTGCACTGTTAATTCTCTATTACATAAAAGTTTATTTGGTGTAAAGTTTTAATCTCCTCTCATTTAATCCTATTGACAGCTAAGCTATCTGAACACCACTTAAGTATTAATGCATTTCAGGTCACATGTACTTAACTTGACATCCCTCAATGATTTATGCTAAACTGATAAAAAAATAACAAAACAAAAAAAACTTGACATTTAATGTACAGATGTAGGTTTGTATTTAGTTTTCCTATCGAAAGGTCAAGAAGTTGCTTCAGATATTCAATAGTATCCATAATTTAAAAAAATAAGGTTAAGAACCAAAGCCTAGAGTTATATTTAAGCAGGCTCAGCCCCCAAAACAAAATTAAAATTTAGCAGATACAATATATTGATGCAAGTTAGCATAGATTATAAACTTTCAGTCTATATGGGATGTTATACATTTAAAATGGAAAATGGAAATGTCTGTGCAGTGTAAAAATAAATGCCATTTTGCTTCTATTAAAAACACACAGAAGAATTGGTGTACTCCCAGGATACAGTGAGTGCCAATAAAAAAGTCAATTGGGACCGTTTTTTAGATTTGTTTCTCATTTTTTGTGTTGATATTGTTCTTTATTTCATAACAACCAACACCATAAAGCAATCATGAGATTTACTAGTATGAATAGAAGTTTCTGACATAAGTGCAATGAGGAAGAGTTTTAATTTATTAAATTGGCCACAAATTCTTCATCATAATCAGATTATCTTTACTTTGAATTATCACATATTTCTATTTTTCATTATCTATTTTATAGGGATTAAATTTGAGATAATGAAGGAAGAAAAACAGAGGAGTTTGTTTCTATTTTTAGGGGTGAATAAAAAGATGTTGGGACTCTTCTATGGATTATATAAATTTTTTATAATCTTAATACTTAAATATAAGAAAAAATCCAAGAGAAAACGATATATCAATATCTAACATTAATAAATGTTTAAAACTTAAATAAGATAGTAAAAAGTGATACCCATGTTAGGAATATCTCATTGTACTCATTCCAAGCTTGACCTAGTGATATAAAGATCTTTTAACACAGGGAAATGTATTAATAGATTTGTAATACGTTAACTAAAATTGTAAAACTATCCTATCCTGGCTATCTACCAAAAAATCTGAAAACATTTATTGGTAAAGACATATGTGTTCTGATGTTCATTGCAGCTTTATTTACAGTGACCATGATATGGAAACAACCAAAGTGTCCTTTGATAGATGATTGGATAAAGAAGATGTGGTGTGTAAACACAATCAAATACTATTCTGCCATAAGAAAAGATGAAATGGTGCCATTTGCTAGAACACAAATGGATTCTGAGATTATTATGCTAAGTAATTATCAGAAAAAGTCTAGAACCATATGATTTCACTGATATGTGGTATATAAAACTGAAAACAACAAAGGAACAATACAAACAAATGAAGAAACAAAAATTCATAGACACAGACATTAGCTTAGTTGTTACCAGAGGGGAAGGGGGCAGAGGGGTGTAGATGAGGGTAAAAGGGATCAAATATATGGTGATAGAAAGAGAACTGACTCTGGGTGGTGAACACATAACATGATAGATAGATGATGTATTATAGAATTGTTCACTTGAAACCTCTGTAACTTTACTACCAATTGTCACCCCAATAAACTTGAATTTAATAAAATTTAAAAAATAAAATAAATCAAAATTTTAAAAAATTGTAAAACTATTTGAATATATATATTGAATATATATATATATATATATATTGAATATATATATATATATTATATATATATATATAACTCATATTTGATAAAAATCAACAACCATTCCTAATAAATAAGAAAATATATAAATGAGAAAGGAAATCCCCTTTAGCTGATAAGCCAAGAGCTTATATTTGCTACTAAAATCCCAGCGGAATTTTACCTAGATGTGCAAAATGAGATAGATCCTCATTATCACTTCGCTATTCAATAGAGTGCTGGCTATTCTAGTCAATATGATAAAGCATTGAAAAAGAAATATAGTCCTAAAGAGCAAGCAAAAAAAAGAGTCACTATTATGAGTCAAAGGGGTTGCTTTCTCTCAGATTGTTTTATGGCCTGGAATATTTTTAATTTACAATGCTTCTCACATTTTGTAAATATTTAAATGTGACTGGTAGTGTTTTGTTTTTGTTTTTGTTTTTTAATGATGGCCATGTATTTAATATAAAATGATAAAGAGGTACCTGAAAAGAGTAAAGTTTTTATGTGATTCCCTATTATTTTGGAAACTACAGATTCATGTACTGACAAATTTATAACCAGACCAATACAGTATCATTGAAGTTTTTATTTTAAAATACAGAAACTCTAAAATATATTGTTGAGTAAATTTGCTAAACGTCAATATCAGTAAGGATTTTTATTCTAAAATCATCTAGTCCACATTTTTTGTTAAAATGTCCTTGATTTTCTGAATAATGAACAGATAATTTTAATTTTGTTTTTATATCCATACGTTGCAAAGTGACATAGATCGATAGATAGTATATGTAAACAGATGGACACAGACACACACATACACACACACGCACATTATACTATCGATCTCCCATTTTTCTCTGTATACTGAATTTGTATATGGAAACTCTGGCAAATACAGCTTTTATTGCTGGTTTTCATGGATCAGAAAGGTCAGTGTAACTAAAAAGCCAGGGTATTTGTAGTGCATTCTATGTAAGAAAGCAACAAAAATAATGCATTTGGCTATTTTTCAATAACTTTAGAAAGGAAAACCACCTGTATTAAAAAAATCCTGTCTTATTAATGTATCACATATTGACTCAGTCATGTTGAGGGAATGCTGCCTAAAGTGCTATGGCATCTACAGCTAAATGCACATGTTGCTTTTAGCAACTGAATGCCAGGGGCCAAGAGATCAAAAAAGGATAACTTTCAGGATGAAAAGAACATTTCATTTAGAAAACTTGGAACAAATATATTATCTAAAGGCCATCAAGCAACAAAAAGCAATTAATGCATGACACTAATCAATACTAACAATGGCTGCATTATTACTATAAATCTGTTAAGGATATAGTGCTGTAACTGATATGCTTTGTAAAAGTAATAATTCCATTGATCTAATATTCCATTCAGATAATAGTTATTAGTTAGATAGACTATTTTTTTTTATTGAAAAATGCTTCGGTTGGGTTTTTTTAGTAGATATTTTTGAAATACACTTCCTTTCCATGTAAGTTGCCACTGACTAAACAAACAAACACAATAAGTAAAAAGATTAAAATAAAAAAATATGGATATCTTACCAATGACATCTAACTGAATAAGTACAAATATTTTAAATGTTTTATATTCATATTTGATTATGGTCACATAAAAATGTTAGGGCAAGATCAAACAAGATAAAGCCAAGATGTAAAACCAAGGGTTTTGGGCGGAAAGTATTGAATGGTTTCATTGAATAGATTCCATAGTTAAGTGCTAATGCGGTGTTGATTGTATCACTGAAATGTAAATCTAGCTATAGTTACTTAACAGAAACTATTAAATAAAAATCCGAACTATGGCCTGGAGTCCATCTCCATCGCTACTATTCAAAATTGGACATCACATGATTAGAGTGAACTTTCACTGGAAGTTTATAATCTAAACCAATTATTTTATATTTACCTTCTTGACTTAGAAAAGTTGGCTTTTAGAGATCTGAACTTGTATTGTAAACAAAGTCTTCAGCAGAGAAATAAGTACGTAAGTAGTTGATTATGCAACCAGCTTTTATAGCAGAACTCATATATATCTGGGTTAATGCAGACAACGATGAAAGGTTTCTTGCAGAATCTATGATTCTATATATGGACATAACAGATATATATATATATATATATATATATATATATATATATATATATATATATATATATATTTTTTTTTTTTAATCTCAACTTCCAATGAATTTACATTTCACCCAAATTTGGGGCTGTCTTTGCCTTAGTATGTAGCATGAGAAAGGCTAAGACAGCCCCAAATTTGGGTGAAATGTAAATTCATTGGAAGTTGAGATTAAAAAATATATATATATATATATATTCCCATAATGATGAAGGAATTTAATAATACATAAGCAAACTTTAAAATGAAAATTCTGAAATATTATTTAAATAAAGCAAAAGTAATGACACTTCTATATTATTTAAAATCACCTACACATGTGGGTGTGCTTGCGTAGGTGCACACACACACACACACACACAAACACACATACACACACACACACACACACTCATTTGGCAACATTAAAATACTAGGAACTTAGGGTGCAGGCTGGCTGAGTTGATGTTGAACACAGAAAGGTAAATGATTGGAAATTTAATTACTTTGATCTGTCATGCCTTGCAGCTATGTGTCAGCTTAAGCCAACACAAGTGACATGGAACAAAGGCCATGGTTGCTTCAACATAGTAACGCATTTCTAATTGTTGATTAATAAGTATATTGAATTGAATGTGTGCTGAGAACTGAATATAAAACTATAGAAATATTGGACCTATAAATGTGTTACATATTTATTTTATCTATATCTCTCACATATTTATGTCAATATCCATTCATGTTAATATGGAATATAGGTATACGAATATGCAAATCTAGATTAACATATAGCTCACATATATACATATGTCAAATATGTTTGCTTAGAGGATGAAAAGTAGAATTCCCTATTTTAAAATTAAAATATATAAATAAATAATAATAATATTTTTATAGCAAGTAAATAACTGCTTTGTAGCTTATTTATGAAAAAGTACAGATGATTTATTACAAAATGGTATATGTGGGATTGAAACAAGTTGGTTGGCTGCTTTTTAAAAAAATGTTTTCCCCAGTGGTTTAGTGTAATTTGCATAGAGTAGTATGAAAGTGGTAGAAGATTTTGAGCAAATGAAAAGAAAATGCTGTTATTATTTGACTTCTTTCTATTTCTCCAAACTGCAAAAGTTCCTTAGAGATTTGCAGACATTTTTAAGAAGAATGAATGAACGAGAAGTAAACTTACCTTCCATTCTAATAGTATGTAGAGCTTTGCACTATAAATCAATTTCCAATGCTTTGAAGTTTTTGAATTTCAGAGATTTGCAATTTTGTGGTTCCACAAAAAAAAAGCATAACTAAAAATCTGCTTAACTTACATAGTAGAAGTTGTAACCAGGGGCCTGTTTATTCTAGTCAGCTCTTTGGGTTAAGGACAGGAACTGCTTATTAACACAAACTACTTTTCTCAAAGGTGTTAATATGACATATCATTAAAGATCCTTTGTTTTATTGTTACTGGTGGTGGAAATAAAACAAAATTTAAAAAAAAAATGGGTATCAAGTTTAATTTAGGCATATTCACTCTTTAGTGTGTTATCGAATATTTTAGTGTTTTTTACAAACATATGGATTGTTTTATTTTTCCTCAATTATAAAATGCCTTCCTATGAAACTTTTTCTATGCAATTCTTTAATTTGTTTTTAACTTCATAGACATTGAAACTTGAATGGGTTCACATTTTCTGTCCTTTTGAGATTATTATTATATATAAATATATGAATACATAATATATATGTATAATATATATATATACACACATATATGTACATATATGTACTCAAGTTCCCTTCTGAATAGCACAATAAGTACAATAACTTCATCAAATAATCCCTAAGAACTCTAGGGAATGCAGACATCTCCTAAAGTTTTGTTTTGTTTGTTTGTTTGTTTTTCATTTCTGGCTGTAAAATGCCCCTCCCATGTGACCTCAACTCTGCTTTTTTGTAACACTTGAAATATCTGCATAAAATGATACTTTGGAAAATTAATACTATAGTTTCTACAGAAAAAAAATCATTAGGAAACTAAAATAAAGAAATGGAATATTTCTCCAAAGAGGATATACAAATGGCAAATAGACATATGAAAAAATGCTCAACATCGCTAATCATCAGAGAAATGCAAATGAAAACCACAATGAGATATCACCTCACCCTAGTCAGAATGGCTTTCATCAATAAGACAAATAATAACAAGTGTTGGAGAGGCTGTGGAGAAAAAGGAACCCTAATACACTGTTGGTGGGAATGCAGACTGGTGCAGCCGTTATGGAAGGCAGTGGGGAGGTTTCTCAAGAAATTACGAATAGAATTACCATATGACCCAGCAATCGCTCTCCTGGGTATCTACCCAAAAAATGTGAAAGCATTTCTCTATAGAGACACGTGTACGCCAATGTTCATTGCAGCTTTGTTTACGGTGGCCAAGACATGGAAACAACCAAAATGTCCTTCAATAGATGAATGGATAAAGAAGTTGTGATATATATACACAATGGAATACTATTCGGCGTTAAGGAAAGATGATATAGGAGCATTTGTGACAACATGGATGGATCTTGAGAGTATAATGCTAAGTGAAATAAGTCAGACAGACAAAGCATAGAACCCTATGATTTCACTGATATGTGGTATATAAACCAAAAAGAACAAGACAAACAAATGAGAAAGAAAAACTCATAGACACAGACAATAATTTAGTGGTTACCAGAGGGTAAGGGGGTGGGGGGTGGGTGATGAGGGTAAAGGGGATCAAATATATGGTGATGGAAGGAGAACTGACTCTGGGTGGTGAACACACAATGGGATTTATAGATGATGTAATACAGAATTGTACACCTGAAATCTATGTAAATTTACTAACAATTGTCACCCCAATACATTTAATTAAAAAAAAAAAAGAAATGGAATATTGAAAATCGTCTAGCAGATTTCTGTTCTGCTGCAGTTCATTGGATTTTCCCTTATCCCGGGGAGGTCCTTGTTGGCTGTTTCTCTTCTTTCCCTTTGTCTTGCTAGCCCCTTTCCTCCATGGGCACCTCCACATTCAGCTTCTCACTTTCCTCTGTCTCCTTCAGACTTTCATTGTAAGATGCTGATGATTCCTTCTTAATAATTATATAATACAAATTATCCCTCTGCTGAGATATTAATTTCATACCATCTTATTGATATAACCTTTCATACTATAATGTAAATACTTAACCTCTTATAAAGATATGACATTTTTCTTACTCAACAAGTATTTAGGCCTGCTGCCAATACAATACAAAGGTACTTGGCTTCCATATGCATGACTAAGAGGCTTTTTCAAAATGATTCATTTCAAAGTACAAGAGTCTGACAAAAAGACAAATTTCAGCTTTCTGATTTAGAATCACAGGAAGGTATGTGTGGACAGATTAAATGTAGCTGATTTTTGTCTCCACAAAGCTTCTAATAATCAATGTCAAACAAATATTGAGGTGCCTAAATACTTAAAATAATTAAATGTAATTAGAATTAAAGATAACATTTCTTTAATTATTTATTTTAGTTTATAATTAAAAAATGAATAGAAAGGAATTCTATTCCTGGCTATGATGGAGTACCTTATATGAAAAAGAAAAAAAAAAGAAAATGTTCTACCAAGAACAACTAGAAAAACTGGATAAAACACAGAACAAAGAAACAAACAAACCAGCACTGAAAAAATTAGACAGTAGAGGCCAACATCCAGATGAGTTTGAGAAGTGATAAAACCCAGAAGACAGTTGAATGACAATTTTAAGGATGAAAAAGAAATAAATGACAATTTAAAATTCTATCTCTAGCGAAAATACTCTATAAAAATAAAGGCAAAATAAAATGTCCTCAAACACAAAAACAGAGAATACGTAAAAAAAAAATAAGGAACAATGGTAATGTTAAATATGTGGATAAATCCACGTAAATATTTTTGTACAAAGCAATAACAACCTCCCATAGGTTTTGCAAGTAAATATATATTTAGATATCTGATGATAATGGCATAAAAGGTATTAAAGTTGTAAGCGGAGTTAAAGTATTCTAAGGACCTTGCATTGTCTGGGATATGGTAAAAATTTTGGTAATTGATTTTAATGTGTCAAATATGCATGTTGTATAATCTGGACAGATGTTCTCAAAGTGTGGTCCATGAACTGGTCCATGGCCAATATTATTCCATCAGGTCTTAGTCTGCTGAGACATCCCCTCAAGGGAGATTTATCGATATCTTTTCATTGAGTCTCAGTTTGCTGAGGCACTCCCTTGTAAAAATCCTGTGAGAGGCGTGAGGGACAAATGGTTTGGCAGTTGCCACACTGTAGCTCAAAAAATGGCCTCAGGGTTTTTTGAAAATTAATTTGGGGAACGTATTCAATAATGTTGCAAAGATTTTGTTGGGTATCCGATGGACATGCGTCCTATTTGGGAGACCACCTCAGGGATACTGTGGATGCCTGATCATGGCATTGTACACCAGAAGCTAAACATTAATGAATGCCAACTATAATTTTATATATATAATGTGATGGCTTGATGTGAGGTCGGAGGGATAGTGGATGGGGGGAGGGGGGTTCACAGTGTGAGGGATATAAATGATGAACGTCTAAGTATCACCTTGTCTTGTACACCTGAAACTAATAAATTAAAATGAAAATAAATAAATAAATAAATAAATAAATAAATAAATAAATAAATCAATAGAATAGAAAACAAAGCTAAAAAAAAATAAGTCTTGAAACTAGTTCGGGATAGTCCTACAACTTTTTTTGTAATTCTTTTAATGCTGTTTTTATTCTACTAGGCCCTTTGCATTCCCTTATAAATTTTACAGTCAGATAGTTTAGAATGTTGAGACAGTTCAGGTAACTTTATGAGGGACATTAAGCTATTAGAATCAGATCTGTGCCTAGAATTTGTCATTTCAACCCATAACCCATTTACTGAGTGCTTACCATGTGACAGACACCGTGTTTGACCCTGTGAGTATACTGAAATGACCAAAATAGACCTTCTCCATTTATACCGCCCTTTCCATATAGTTGTGGGATTATTGCTTTTGGAGAAACAAAACCGAATTGTATAGCCAGGGCACTCTGTCACCCCTATTTTCCAAACAGCAAGATGCTACAATGTTATGGACTAGGATGGACTGGGATTACAGTAATTCTCCTTGGATAATTCCCAGCATCCCTGCTACGTAACTCACTTGTACAAAATTGACATTTTTAAAGGACATCTCTCTTGGTCAAAGTTGGTTGTTGTGGAAAGTCTTTTCCTTTGTTTGCTTGTGTATCTTGGGTTTTCATTTTTTTGTGTGTCTTATACTGTTTTATTGTGTTCTAATTTATCAAAAATGGATTATTCTTCCTCTTCTTTTACACACTCAAAAGTCCTATTTGAAATCAGATCACAGATTTAGCATCTAGATATGAGGCAGGTGGCCAGCAGCCAACCCATTGCCCATCACTGATTTATACTGACTTTATAGCACTTAACATATTAGTCCGTTTAAGCAAAATTGTCTGGTTAATTTGGTTTTATATGTTTAGAGAATTGTTTGTGTCAATTGATTATTTTTGTATAATCCATTAATTAATCCACTAATATTTATTTAGCACCTGACAACCATAATCATGACATAAATCTTGCCTTGTCAGTTTTACATGCATTTAAATAAAGATACTTTTTATGGCATTATAAGGATAAAAAGGAATAGTCTAAAATAAATATTTTTACATATATGAAGTTTTCATATAGGAAAACACATTGAAATATAAACCAAAAGGTAATTTATATACATATGTATTTTTCAGTAGGTGAGTTTTATTAATATGTACCTGCTATGTATTCCGTTCTTCAACAAGCATTTTATAGGAACTAGTTCTCATTAAAGCAATTGCACCTAGTAATTTTCTTCAAATACCCTTACATCATTAAGGACTTCCACTTAGTGGACAGGAACTTTCACCCGAGATTCTTAGAATCTAGAATATCTGTGCTTTTTTTTCATTACAAAGAGATAGTGGTGTGTAAATTAAATAAGAAATAAAGAGCAATTGAAGTAGATAAGAGATTGGCAAGGATGCTTTTATTTTAAAAATGCAAGAATGATGCAAAATGTCACTGAGAAACAAGATACAAGAGAAATAAATGGGAACTCAGCTATGTGAATGCTACACCACTAATTTAGGGTATTACTGGGGAAATAACTTGAATGACTATTGTCTGAATTTGGATGTGTGTGTGTGTGTGTGTGTGTGTGTGTGTGTGTGTGTGTGTGTTTCTTTGTGTTGTACTATTTCTAAGCTGTAAGATTTTTAAAAGTTGTATTTACAAGCACCATAGGATTAATAAAATAAACATATGTATCTCAAGTTCTTGAAGCATTTTTTACTAAATTTGCTTACAATAATTTTGGGTGTCTTAGCAGAAATTATATTTTAATTTTTCTATTTCAATCAAGGTTATGGTAAAGAGGTATGAAACTCAAATCAAATGATGCTTATTCTACTTTTTTAAATAGAGTAATTAGTAATGTGGTAAATATATAGAGTCATACTCATGGAAATATATACCTAGAGAATTTAATACAGCTTTTAAAAAGGATAATTAATGACAATATTCAGAAATGTTTAAATCATGCAATTGTTTGAAACAAAAGGTGTATACTGAGAAGGAACACCTTTTCACGCTTTATGAAAGTAATTAGTTACTCCATATTAAAAACAAGAAAAAAAAACTAATAATTCATCAGGGAATTTGAGTTACCTATTGAAGAGCCATACTATATTGAAAAATGTCAAAAGCATATTAAATAAACTTCTTCAAGTATAAAAAATGCTTGGAAAATCAAATTCAATATTATATACGTATTTAAAAAATAATAATGTACAGAATAATACACGGTTAGCTAAGTACTGATCAGACTTGACACAATTGATAGCAAAGGAAATTAATAGTCTTGGGGATTTTAGATAACCATAATTTTTTTAAGCCATTACACTATATATAGGAAGATTCCAAACTGAGTTTCATTCCTGAAAAGAGGTTAAATTGATTAGGTAAGAAGGTTAAAACTGAAGAAGCATTGCCTATGATTAATGTCAGATATTTCAAGGACTTTGTGATTCATCCACAAAAATAAACCAGCTAAAAACAAACGTAGATTCACTAAGGAATATACAAAAAAAGATAAAAACTGAATAATACTTAAACAAAAAAAAACTAAAAAGCATATTTTGTACAAATAAAATTAAACATAATTTTAAAGGAATGAGGGGTTCAGAAACATGGAGGTAAGACCTAGTTTTATATATATAGTGTATATAGTAACACTAAGACATCAGTGCACTTTAATTCAACAAAATTAAATCAATTTTAAATTTCTTAATAGGGAAATTAAAAAATAAATTTTGAATAGACTAGTACCTCTTTTAAATATCATTTAAATATCATAAATTTCTCTTTCACTTCTTACAGGGTGTTTTTTGTTTGTTTGTTTGTTTGTTTTTAATTGTAATAAAAAAACACATAACATAAACTTTATCATCTTAACCATTTTAACTGCACATATAGTTCATTAGTGTCAGTAGGTATATATTCACATTCTTGTGTAACAGATGTCCAGAACTTTTTCCTCTCACAAAACGGGAACTCTTATACCAATTAAACAACTCCCCATTCCTCCCTCACCTTAACTCCTAGAAACCATTATTCTAATTTCTGTCTCTATGAATTTGACTACTTTAGATACCTCATATTAGTGAATCTTACGGTAATTTTTGTGACTGTCTTGTTTCACTTAGTATAATGCTTTCTAGTGAATTCCTTCTCTTTTTGAAGTCTGAATAATATTTCACTGTATGTACATACCACATTTTCTTTATCCATTCATTGGTCAATGGACATTTGTGTGGCTTCCATCTCTTGGCTTCCATACTGTTAACGATGATGCTATGAACATAAATGTGCAAATAACTCATTGAAATTCCAGTTATTTTGGGTACATACACAGAAGTGGGAATTCCTGATCATATGGAAGTTCTATTTTTAATATTTTGAGGAAATGCCATACTGTTTTCATTAGCAGTTGCATCATTTTACAATCGCATCAACCATGTACAAGAGTTCTAATGTCTTGACATCTTCACAAGGTACATATTTTTTATACTAAATATTATGTAATAAGTGATGAAGTCATGTGAGAGATTTCAGCATCCATACAATTTACCTAAACTAAGGATGAGCAGGCATTAATACATATTGAGTTTGCCGTCTAGCCAATATATATCAGATATACATACATGTGAATTGATCAGTTTTTTGCCCCAATTTTTGTGGACTTGGTTAAAATGTAATCCTACAAAATACAGGGAGGGTGTTTTAAAATTTGTGAATGCAAAGGAAGAGGTGTTGAGGAAGAGGGGATATAGCCAAGAGGGTACACCAGCATAGGAAGTTGAACAAGAGTCAGCATGAGAATGCTAGGAGAATTACAGTTAACACAATAAGTTGTCTGGAATTGAAATGGGAAGTGCAAAAGATTAAGAAACAACTTTTCTTTTAAGTTTTTATTGGGGAATATTGGGGAACAGCATTTTTCCAGGGCCCATCAGCTTCAAGTCATTGTCTTCAATCAAGTAGTTGTGGAGGGCACAGCTCAGCTGCAAGTCCAGTCACTGTTTTCAATCTTTAATTGCAGGGGGTGCAGCCCACCATCCCATGGGGGAATTGAACCGGCAACTTTGCTCTTGAGAGGTCCTACTCTCACCAACTGCACCATCTGGCTGCCCCAAGAAAGATCTTTACTTTCAAGTGTGATGTGGTACAAACATAGGCTTTAGAACCTTAGTTTTACCACCTGATCAATGTTGTATGATATTTGGAAAGAAAAATCAATCCACCTGAATCACACTGTTCTCATATGGAATTAAGGATAAAAATAACAAATAAGAATTAAATGAGAAAATCAAGTTGAATTTGTCTAGCTCTCAGTCCGATACATAGTGGGCTTTTAGTTGACCTTCCTGTTTACGTTCTGGTTTAAACCTACTTTTGCATTTCAACATCAAAGAAGCCTTAATCTTCAGCTTCTGGTATGAAAACCTCAATTAAAAATATTCCTTCAGTGGTGACCTATTAGCTCAGTTCAATCCCCGCATGGGCCACTGTGAGCCGTGCCCTCCACAACTACATTGAAACAATTACTTGACTTGGAGCTGGTGGGTCCTGGAAAAACATGTTTAAAATAAATAAAGAAAAACATTTAAAAAAATATTCCTTCAGTATAACATAATATGTACATTAGAAGCAAATGATGATTTTTCTGTGGTATACTTTTTTTACATATAGTCTCATATTAGTGCAGAAATTTATATTTAGAGATGAAACACCAGATAATATGTTAACATCTGAGAATATTCTTTGTATTGAATAGTCTTTGTAGACATCTTAGCTAATTAAGCTGCACTAAAAACAAAGAAATATTTAAAATATTTTTAATAAAACATATAACTAAGCTACCCAATCTATAAGGTTGTAAAGGGTTAAAATCAGATAACGATAGTAGATAAAATTCATGGTCAAAATTTTAGAAGATATTTTATTACTCTTCATTAATTTTTGAACAGTTTTCTGGAACAAATGACTGTTCTAAAGTGTTAGGAATATCTACGATTGCAAACAGAATCTGTAGTATTTTCAGAGATTTTACTAATGGATTTATTATATTTCATCCCAATTTCCTACAGATTATGTCTCTTAAAATATTATTCTTCTGAGCAATTGTTTTGCTTTCTTTAGGAGAAAAAAAAATGGTAAAATAACTTGATTATCTTTTTCCTGCATTGGCTACAAGAATGCCTATGGTCAGATTTGAAGCCTTCCAGCTAAATCAGTCGAATATTACTGAATGTTTTATGGTACTTAACTTACCGTGGTCTCATTTTAAATTTTCTTCTATCCTTACTTTTCCTTTCTTCCACTTTTATATCTTTATTTTATCATTGATAGTGGGCAGATAACACATTAAAGAATGAGGTTGAGGTAAAAATGAACACTTAAATCAGTAGAGATATTTGAATTTTATACTAACCTATAAAATAAAGACACCAAATATGGGCCCTTATTACTTCTGTACAGATTCAGTAGGCTTTGACTCAGAATGATTTCTTTCTTTAGTAGTTATTGATTTACTACTGTACTCACCAGTTCTTCTTTTTCTGTTTAATTAATGTTGCACTACCTGTATGACACAAGTTTTAACCATGAACGTGATCAATTCTATATGACATGAACCTTTCAGTATTTTGTCTGTAACATGACTATAACATCTGTTCAATGTGCTTAAAAATAATCACACAACTAAATTAAATGATGCTTATATGCCTCACCCAATCCCTATCTCTGTTTTCTTTCAGTCTACAAATCTTCAGTACACTTCAATCTTTTACTAACTTAATAAAGACAGATAACTATGGAAATAAATAGAAGAATGGTAATAACGTTTAATGAATAAAAGTTTATGATTTTTTCCTGTACTTTTTATAGCAGACTATATGATCCCCTTGCTCTCAAACATTTCAATAACAGTGCTTACCCACTCCTAAAGTTCTTGCATAAAATTAAACATCCATAATCAACAAATAAATGTTATCCTAAAAATACCCATAAAAAAGATAATAACTCAGTTTTTTTTTGTTGTTGTTTAAATCATGCAAGCAACTTAGTGTATATATTTAGATGTTTGGTAATTATCATCAGTGGTATTCATTACATTCAAAAGTAGAAGAAATAATAAGCCATGTTGATATTTATGTTTTTCACAGAGAGGAAAATAAATTATCTAGTTGCCAGATCTTGACCATTGCTGTGGGATCATCTGTACTTGTGAACACATACAAAACTATCTACTCAAACTAAAAGATAGTTTCCTCATCATCACTTCTTTTTATTAAAACTGAAAATTCAGTGAAGAAATGGATATGTTTCAAGAATCACATTTTAAGGTAGAATGCACCTTTTCAATAGAAACATACTGTAATATTATAAAATTGTAAGCTGGTTATCATTAAGGAATTCAAAAGGTTTATCCACATTCAAAGAAAGAAATGAACAGATATCTTTTCTTTTGTAAACTATTTTTGATTAGTAAGTTTCTTTAAAATATAGATCAAGTGTAATACTAGCATTTGTTATGCATGAGTAAAAGCCTATCAAATTAAGACACTTGACAAAAAAATCAATAAAAAAACAAGTAAACTCTTTTGATTGGTATATTTATAGACAGACATATTCTGGCTTTATACATTGAACTGTCAAATGATTACCTTTGAAACCACCTCATTTATCACATGGTTCAGGCTACTGAGGTCAGCTCCCATCATGTAAGAGGGGAATAACTGCACAAAATGTTTACTATGAGATTGGTCTTACTGTGTTGAGAACAGAAATTGAGAAGGAGATTTGGAATATGCCTGAAGATTGATATCTGTCTAATAAATAGAGGAAAGGGCAGTACTTCTTGATAAATCAAGAGTTTATTGTGGTATTTTTAAAATATTGTGTTTATGTGGTATATCACATCACTCAATTTGTATAGGTTGAATCATCCTTGTGCCCCTAGGCTGAACCCCACTTGGTTGTGATGCATAATATTTTTAACGCATTGTTGCATTTGATTTGCTAGAACTTTGTTTAGGATCTTTGCATCTCTATTCATCAGAGATATTTTTCTGTAGCTTTTTTGTGTTATCCTTACCAGGTTTTGGTATCAGGGTAATGTTAGCTTCATAAAATGAGTTAGGGAATATTGTCTCTTCTTCAATTTTTTGGAAGAGTTTGAGCAGGATTGGTACTAGATCCTCTTTGAAGGGTTGGTGGTATTCACTAGTGAAGCCATCTGGTCCTGGGTTTTGCTTTTGGGAAGGTTTTGGATGAGTTATTCAATTTCCTTACTGGTGATCAGTCTGTTTAGATTTTCTAGTTCTTCGTGATTCAGCCTAGGAAGGCTATATATTTCTGAGAACTTGTCCATTTCTTCTAGGCTATTGAATTTGGTGGCATATAGTCCTTCATAGTATTCTTGGATGATCCTTTGTATTTCTGTGGCATCCGTGATAACTTCCCTTCTTACATTTATTATTTTGTTTATTTGTGTGTTTTCTCTTTTTATCTGAGTGGGTTTAGCCAAGAGTTTATCAATTTTATTAATCTTTTTCAAAGAACCAGCTCTTTGTTGTATTAATATTTTCTATTGTCTTTTTGTTCTCTATTTCATTTAGGTTGCCCTGGTTTTTATTATTTCCTTCCTTCTGCTCACTTTGGATTTCACTTGTTCTTCTTTTTCTAATTTATTAAGGTGTAACATGAGGCTGTTTATCTGGGACTTTTCAGATAATGTTTGACAAAGGAGTCAAAAACATACAATGGAGAAAATACATCCTTTTCAATAAATGGTGCTGGGAGACCAGGAAAGCATGTGCAGAAAAATGAAACTAGACTGTTATCTGTCACTGTGTACCAAAATTATCTCAAAATGGATTTAAGACCTAAATATAACTCCTGAAACAATAAACTGCATGGAACAAAATATAGGTACTAAACATACGGACCTTCAGTTCAAAGAGGATTTTATAAATTTGACGTCAAAAGCAAGGGAAGTAAAAGCTAAAATAAATGAATGGGACAATATCAAACTAAAACATTTCTGCATAGCAAAAGAAACCATCAATAAAACAAAGAGGCAACCAACCTAATGGGAGAAGATTTTTGCAAACAACACCTTTGATCGGGGCTAATATCATATATATGGAACTCATACAACTGAAGAACAACAAAAGTAAAACAATCAAATTTAAAAATGGGCAGAGAACCTGAAAAGACATGTCTCCAAAGAGAACATACAGATGACCAATAGACATATAAAAAAAATGCTCACCATCACTAATCATCAGAGAAATACAAATAAAAATCACAATATCACCTCACCCCAGTTAGAATGGCTATCATCAACAAGATAAATAATAACACGTGTTGGAGAGGTTGTGAAGAAAAAGGAACCCTCATCCACTGTTGGTGGGAATGTAAATTGGTACAGTCACTATGGAAAACAGTATGGAGGTTCCTCAAAAAATTAAGAATGGAGTCACCATATGACCCAGTAATCTATTTCCTGGGCATCTAGCCCCCAAATCTGAAAATATTTATCCATAAAGGTATATGTGCTCTGATGTTCATTGCAGCTTCATTTACAGTGGCCAACACATGGAAACAACAAAATGTCCTTCAATAGATTAGATAAAGAAGATGTGGCATATGTATGTAATGGAATACTATTCTGCCATAAGGAAAGATGAAATAGTGCCATTTGCAACAACATGGATATATCTTGAGATTATTATTCTAAGTGAAATAAGTCACACAGAAAAAGTTGAGAATCATATGATTTCACTGATATGTGGGATATAAAACTGAAAGCAACAAAGGAAGAAGACAAACAAACAAAGAAACAAAAACTCATAGACGTGGACAATAGTTTAGTGGCTACCAGTGGATAAGGGGGAAGGGGGATGGTAGATGAGGGTAAACAGGTTCAAATACATGGTGATGGAAGGAGAACTGACTCGGTGGTGAACACACAATGCGATATATAGATGATGTATTACAAAATTGTATACTTGAAACCCATGCAACTTTACTAACCATTGTCACCCCAATAAACTTTAATTAAAAAAATAAATAAATAAAAACATTCTGGCAAATAAAATCAAAGGAGGTGATTCCCCCAGTAGAGAAAATATCCATTTCCAACAGGCAGTTTGAAATTTTCAACCTAAAGCTCATTTTACTCTTGAAATTAAATGAAATAAATGCTGAATTTTGCAACAAAAGCAGACTGCAGGCTAGCAGTCTCTATTTCCGCGTACATTGTGTGGTTTACAAACACTCCATTTGAAACCTTTCTTTTGCTGCTTCTCTGTTCCTAAAGTAGATATTTGTAGGTATGAAAAATAGAAAGATTACTGGCATAGTTTAAGAGGCAGTTGTCCTATGATGATGAAGAAGTGTTTATGTGTGTTTGACTGGATACATTCTTCACTTTGTTACCATATGTGCAACATGGTCAGATGGTTAATGAGTTTTCAGGGCTGAAATGCATCTGGTCCAACTTTAAACTTATGGTTTATAATACTTCACTGGAAAGCATGTAATTAATCTTTCAGTGGATAATCTACCATAACTCCTCAACTAATTAAGAATAGATATCCTTTTTAACAGGATTTGAAAATTAAGTTTTATATAGGTTGGGGGGGAGGGAGCCGCTACACTGATAGAAAGGTAGTAACATATCAGATTTATTCTATCCTCTCCTTATCTTCTTCTTCTCTCAATTCTGCTGATAGAAATGTGACTCTTCATTGAATGCATGCTGTTGAATAATCTTTACCTTAGGAAAAGGACAGTCTCTTATTCATCTTTGAATTCTGAGCATCTGGCATAAAGTAAAACCATAAAAGATGTTTGTGGATCAAAATATTATGGGAGTTAATTCAGAGAGATTCTGTCTTGAAATCTATGGATTTAAACAAGCATGTTGGCAAACACACATACAATTATATGTATATAATATACAAATATATAAAGTTCTATGTAACACAAATTTTACAAATGAATAAATTAAGGTACACAAATTTTCAAAAAATATATAGTCAGACTGATATTTATATTTTAGTTGTGATTCAAATGAAGAAAATCTATTGCTAAAGCTCAAGTTCTTAACACTATGATATATGAGCCACAAAGTACTTCCTTATGTGGGTATAACATGAATTTTTTAATCATTCTAATCTTCTCAATCACACTGTTTTTTTAAATGTATTATAATTCAAATAATTGAACACAATATTTTTATAATAAATTATAAAGTATAATTCATATTCTAATAAACTGCCACAAGTAATGTTAGAGAATCATATGCTATATGCCTTTCTTTTGCCCCAAATGCAAAATTTCTTTGTAAAGAATAATGATTACATTTGCACATGATCATTACTGTTATATTGAAATATGATTTTTGTATGTTGAACTTGTATCTTACGGTCTTGCCGAATTCATTTGGTAGTTTTAGCAGCATTTATTTTTTTTTTTTGTAGATTCCTTGGAATTTTCTTCATAAACAATAATGTTAACAGCAAATAGCAGACATCTTATTTCTTCCTAATCTGTAACTCTTTCATTTCTTTTTCCTGTCTTTATCATACCAGCTAGAACTTCCAGTACAGTGTTGAATGGAAGTGATGAAAGAGGACACACTTGCCTTGTTCTTAATGTTAGGGAGAAAGAATTCAGTGTTGACCATTAAATAAGATGATAGCTTATGGGTTTTTATTACACATGTTCTTTAGTTTAGAATGTTTCCCCCCTAATTTGCTAAGAGCTTTCGTTATGAATGGATGTTGAATTTTGTTAAATACTTTTCTCCAGCTGGCCTGGTGGCTCAGGTGGTTGGAGCGCCGTGCTCCTAACACTGAGGTCAGCGGTTCCATTCCTACATGGGCCAGTGAGCTGCGCCCTCTACAGCTAAGATTGTGAACAACAGCTTTCCTTGGAGCTGGGCTGCTTTGAGCAGCCGTGGGCTGCTTATTTCCTGCCACAGGCTACCATGTGCTGCCATGGGTGGCCAACTGGCAACCTGCAACCAACTATCTCCCTTGGGAAGAGCGCAAGGCTCATAATACCAGCATGGGACAGGGAGCTATGTCCTACACAACTAGACTGAGAAACAATGGTTTAACCTGGAGTGGGGAGGGGAGGCAAATGAAGGGGGGGAATACTTTTCTCCTTCGATTGATGTGATCGTGTGATCGTTTTCTTTATTTTACTGGGGAATTTTGTGCCTAAAATCATGTGCATATTGGTCCATAGTCTAATTTTTTTGTAGTGGTGTTTGTGTCTGAATAACACTGACCTCCAAAAATGGGAAAAAAAAAAAAAAAAGAAAAAGAAAAAGAATAATGATCACAATACCAACATCTTGTAAATGTTACAGATTTTTTTTTTCATACCTTTGGCAGTATCAGTCATTTAACAGTGATTTTTCTCCAAATTTTTTCTAGTGTTAAAAATGTTATTGTTTTAATTTACAAATTTAATTTTAGGTGAAAAATTTTTCACATGTTTATGTATTGGTTGCATTTTTGCTTTAATTTCATATTCATGCGATTTGAAAATGTGGCCTTATACTTTTAGTGTATTTCACATCAATTTGCATGACCTAATTAATTATCAATGACCTTAGATCTTTATTATACTGTTTATAAATTTGCCTCAGTCTTTTGTTTATTTTTCAATGTACATTTTTAATTTTCTATTAAATTTATTGGGGTGACATTGGTTACTAAAGCTATATAGGTATCAAATGTACATTTCTATAATACATCATCTATCTATCGCATTGTGTGTTTACCACCCAGAATCAGTTCTCCTTCCATCAAAATATGTTTGACTCCCTTTTTCTTCTTCTATCACTCCTTCTTCCCTCAACCCTGCAGTAACCACTACACTGTTGTCAGTGTCAATGAGTTTTTGTTTTAGTATTTTCTTTGTCTTGTTCATTTGTTGCTCTCTATTTAATATCCTACATATGAGTGAACTCATGTGGTTCTCAACTTTTACTGTCTGGCTTATTTTGCTTAGCATGATAATCTCAAGATCCATCCATGTTGTCGCAAATAGCAGTATTTCATTGTTTCTTATGGCGTACTAATATTCCATTATATATATATATATATATATGTGTATATATATGCACACATATACATATATACATGTACACATATATGTACATATATAGGTATATATTGTTATATATATAGATCACATATATATAACAATATATATATATAACAATATATATATATAACTATATATATATATAACTATATATATATATGTGATCTATATATATATATAGATCACATCTTCTTTATCCAATCATCTATTGAAGGACACTGTACAAAAATCCATTGTATTCCCATATAGTAACAATAAAATTTCAGAAAAACAAATGAAAAAACACACAATTTATTTTACAATTGCAACTAAAATAATACAAACCTAGGAATAAACTTAACAAAGAATGTGAAGGACTTATACACAGAAAACTGTAAAACATTGTTAAAGGAAATTGAAGAAAACACAATGAAATGGAAAGATAGTCCATGTACATGGACTGGAAAAATCGGCACAGTTAACATGGCCATGTTACCCAAGCAATATACAGATTTAATGCAATCTTCATCAAAATACCAATGACTTTTTTAAAGGATAGAACAACAACAACAACAAAAAAAAATCATCCAATTATTATAGAATCATAAAATACCCCAAATAGCTACATGTACATTTTTAAAAATAATGCTTAGTTTTCAAATCAACTTGCTTTTTGCTTAAAGAATTCTATTTTGTTTAAGCTTAGATATTTTGACTACAATTTTGATAAGAATTCATTAATTTTCTTTTCCATTTGAATTATTTGTCTATATTTATTTAATCTTGCAGGGACACATTTGAGTTATTTAATAAAATGTCCCTCCTTTATTTAAAGATAGACCTTGAAATTATTTAACCTCTCTTGTTACCAGGATGTTGCCTATCACAATATCTTGCACAGTGTCTATAACATAAAACATTCTTAACATAATGGTTGTTGAATCTGATTAAATGTCTGGCACATTGAAAATGCTCAATAAAACGTATTAATTAATTAATTAATTAATTAATTAATTAATTCATAGTTACATTTATTAATCCAACAAATACTAATTTAAAATATACTTTCTGTTAGTCACAGTGCTAATTGTCCAAGAAACAAATGCTGTCTTGAGGACTTTAGAGATTATATAGACCTCAATCAGTTTAATGGTTATATTTTAAGAATTAATAAATAATTATAGTATAGTCTATGGAACATATACAAAAAATAAAAATATAATTTAAACCATTTAAGAGTCATTACAGGTGTAGACTCAACTGGGGAAAATGAGTGTCCTCAGTGTCCAAAGTAACTCCCAGCTATTTAGACACTATTAGATACTTCTAAACCTGTTTATCATGTTATTAAATCATCAAACATAAGAATTCAAAAATATGTGATGTATTATTATTAATATTTCAAGGTTTTTGAATAAAATTAATAGAGTAAACCACTGCAGACAGAAAAGTTGATTCTACTATCAAGAAATCAATTAACTATGCAAAGAACAATATATGATCTTCTTAATCACAACATCCTTTATATTTAGAGAATGCTTAAGGGAGTAGCGAGGCTTTATGATGGGGAAAGGACCAATGCAACAGAGTTGTGGCTATTAGAGATGTACTTGGGTTATTACTCTTAATTTTGTTCATATTCTGTATATTGAAGCACTTCTGTATATTGAAGCAGGTTTGTCTATGTGTTCAACTGTCATTGGCTTCCCACGGGCTCATCTTTCATGTGCTCTATAAAATGAGGAGCTTCAAAGTAGAGACTTTACTCAGACCTTTAAAAACAATAGCTGTTGGGTAATTTCTCTGATCTCAATTTCCCTTCAGAATGCCAAAGTGACTTTTAGTTAACTGTACCAATTCTAATGGTTCCCCTAAATTAATATTGCAATTGAAACTAAAAAAAAAAAAAAAGGAAAAAAAATCAAAGAAAAAAGACTTGAGAATTCTTGACTGAATAACTGCAGTTTATTACATAACAATATATCATCCCTTCCTCTTGTCTTTGTATGTACCCTGGAATGACTCTGTTCAGTTATTTTAATGATACAAATATCTTGTTCCAAAATCTTTACTTTTATGATCTTCTAATGTATGTATAATACTCCTGCCCAACCATGGAACAACAGGCTGCCTCAAACCACGTATGGTATTATGTATTTGAAACCTTAACTAAATAAAAATTTCTGCTCACCACCACCATACCCAGCACATGAATTTTCTTGTCTCTTGTTTTAGCAAAATTATGGAAGTTTCTAAATAATATAGGGGCCAATAAAAAATTACAGATAAATCAGAACATATATTGATAGGAATGAAAATGAAATTATAGAATATCAAAATTTGTGGTTTGCAGCTAAGGCAGTGCTTACAGGAAAATTAATACCTTCAAATGCTTATATTGAGGAAAAGATAAATTACAAAATCAATTATCTAAGCTTCCACTTAAGAATATATAGTGAAATAAGAGCAAATTAAGCACCAGTTGAGTAAAAGAAGAAAGTAATAAACAGCAGGAAATCAATGGAACATAAATTGAGAAAAAAAAAATAGTGAGAAATAAAAAAAGCCAAAGGTTGATTAAAAATGCTTTCAAAATGCAACAATAACATTGATAAACAAACCTCTTGTTAAAATAATAAAGATAAAAGAAAGTAGAAAAAGAAAGTAGATTAAAATCTCCATTATCAGAAGACAAAAGGAGCACATCACTACAGTTTTTACAGATATTTAAAAGGTACTAAGGGAAAATTATGAAACAAATTTATGTCAATGTACTTAATAACTTTGTAAAAATGGATAGAGGTTTTTTTTAAGAACCAAATGGCAAAAACAGATACAAAAAGCAGTAGAAGTCATGGATAGCCTGTTAGCATATAATTAAACTGAATATGTAATTAAAACATTATCAGAAAACTTCAGACCCAAATAGCTTCACTACTGTAATTAATCAAATATTTAAAGAACATCATTATAATGATCATACACAAGGTTTTTTAGAAAATAGAAAAAAGAGAAATAATGAATGCCTAATTATAACTAATACCCCAATAAGACCAACATTGTCCAAACTATCTATCTTTATAGATTTTCTGTAAATCTAAATGTATTCTAAACTAATAAGTTAGTTATAATGATAAAAAATGTAATTTAACACATTAGCAGAATAAAACATAAAGTTACTATCTCAATATATACAAAATATTTGGTAAAAATTAATAGTCATTTATAACAAAAATACTCAGCAATGTAGGACTAGAAGGAAACTGCAACTTTTTATTAAGCTCTACAAAACTCACTGCTTACATCATACTTAATGGTAAAATTCTGAATTTTTTTTTCTCTGGATCAACATTTCTGTTAAACATTACACTATAGTTCCTGGCCTTTGCAGTAAGGCAGGACAAAGAAATGAAAATCAGACTGGAAAAAATATACAAAATTGACTGTTCACGTAAAATGTAATTGTTTGCAGATAAAATTCTAAGAAGTCTACAGAACATCTATTAGATCTAATGATTGGATGTACCAAAGGCAAAGATGCAAGGCCAATATTCCAAAATAAAATTCCTATATATTACCAAACAATTGAACATTGAGATAAAAATACCATTAAAATAGCATCTGAAACCTAAAATAGTTAGGAATAGGAATAAATTAAATAAAATATGTGTAAGATTTATACAATGAAAACTATAAAACACTGTTGGGAGAAATTAAATAATAGAGATGTACTATGCCTGAGGACTGGAAAGACTAATATGTGAAGATGTTAATTTTCCCCAAATTGATCTGTAGATTTAACCTAATTCCAATATAAGTCTCAGAAGACTTTTATTTTCAGTAGAAATGTACAAGCTTGAAATACATTGCATATGAAAATATAATTATTCTCGAGTAGCCAAAATTATTTTACAAAAGATGAATACAATGGGAGTACATTAGCAGAATAAAACCTAACATTAAGACGTAACAAAATTATGGTGATTAATAAACTGTGTAATTGACATTGTATAGACCTATTTATCTTGGTACAAGATAGGGAGTACAGAAATAGATTGAAATATGTGTCATCAATTGTGATAATATTGTGAAAAAGAGACCAAGTTCATTCAATTTGAAAAAGACAGTTTTTACACAAATAGTGCTGAAACAACTGATATTTATAGGGAGAAAAATAAACCACCATACCTCAAACCATACACACAAAATAACTAAAAAAGGATCATAGACTAAAAAGAACTGAAAACATTTGTTTACAAGACAAATATGTGGATATTCATGGAAGCGTTATTCATAATAGCCTCAAGATAAAACAATTTAAATATCTATCAACTATTAAATAGATAAACAAAATGTGGCATATCCATACAATGGAATAGTAGCAGTGAAAAGGAATGAGTTAGAAACATCTTCGAACATGGATGAACCTTAAAAACAATATATCATGAAAGTAGTCAGACATAAAAGACACACATTGAATGATTTAGTGTGTATAAAATTTTTAGAAAAGGCAAATCAGTACAGATAAAGCCTGGAGTTGGGCGTTGGAAAGAGACAATTTTGCTGGCATGAAAATGTTCTAAAAATTGACTGTGATGATGATTTCATAACCTTATAAATTTACTAAAATTCATTGAAATATATACCTCAATGAATAAATGGTTATTTAAATCGCACTACCATAAAGTTGTTCAAAAAATAAAAATCACCACATAACCCAACAATTGCACCCCTTGGTATTCACCCAAATGATTTCAAAACATATGGCCACATGGAGGCCTGCACATGAATGTTTATGGCAGCTTTATTCATAATTGTCAAAATCAAGAAGCTAATTGATTTTAAGAAGCTTGATTTTAAGATGTGCTTCTACTGAATTTTGGACCGTACTGAATGAATAAATAAACTCTTGTATATCCAGACAATGGAATATTATTCAGTGCTAAAAAGTAATGAACTACCAAACCATGAAAGGCATGGAGGACATTTAAATGCATATTACTAAGTGAAAGAACCCAATCTGAACAAGCTACATACTGTATAATTCCAATTATATCATGTTCTGTTGAAGGCAAATCTAAGGACAAAGTGAAAAGGTCAATATTTTCCAGGAGTTAGGAGAGAAGGAGGGATGAACTGAGATTTTTAGGGCAGTGAAACTACTCTGTATGATAATACGGCTGATATATGTCATACATTTGTTAAAACCCATATAATGTACCAAGAACAAACTCTAAAATAAACTACGGATTTTGCATGTGATAATGATGTGTCAATGTAGGTTCATTGATTCTAACAAAAATATACTTTGGTGTGGATTTGGAAGGTTGGGGAGGCTGTGCATATATGGAGGCAGAGGTATGTGAGACATCTCTCTTCTTTCTGCTCAATTTTGGTATGAACTTAAAACTATTGTAAAAAATAAAGTTTTAAAAACTGAAAATAATAAATGAGTATGGATCATAGATTTAAAATAAAAACTAAAACTATAAAACCTCTAGAAGAAAACATAGTAGAAAGACTATGAGCAGTTGGAATAGGCCAAGGTTTCTTAAATAGAATATAAAATAACAATACTTAAAATAAAAGAAAAATGAATACACTGGACTTTATTCATTTAAAAATTACTCTTCGAAACATTGTTTAAAATTTTAAAAAATGAGATAGCCAGTCGCATATGATAAATAAATACTACATTTATATATATAAAAATTTATTATATCTATAAATTTATTATATCTATATATTTATATATTTATAAATATATATCTAAATATGTATATACAATAAATATATAATATATATTTATTATAAAATACATTTTATATATTTATTCTAAATATATTAATATAATTATAATTAATTAATTATATTTAATTAATTAAATAATTATATTTTATATTATTATAAAATAAATATATATAAATGTATATGTATTTATATTTTTAAATTATATATAATAAAATTCACTAAAGTAGTATATAAAAGTATAACAAACCTATGAAATGAGGCTTCATATAGTCATTGAATAGGACAATACAAATGAATACCATAAAGTGATACTGTTATATATCCTCTTGAATGGCTAAATTAACAACAACAAAAAAAGACGTTTTATTTCTTTTTGGCTTTTTACAAAAGAAGTTTGTCTACTCCTGCTTTTAAACATTCATGATTCTCTTGACTCTTTTGTATGTTTTTTTACTTCTAAAATATTTTTATCATTTTCTTCTATTTTGATCTCCTGTTAACTTATAATATCTATCTAAATGTATGTATTGTTTGAGCATTTAAAAAGTATTTTAGAAAAAAATATATTATGCCTACTTCCTTGAAGTGTATATAGAATTGGGAGTTATCTCTTCAGTTTCCTTGAGTTCTTCCTTTTGTAAGATGTATCATTTACTTGCATTTCTTGCTTTTCTTCCCTTTCTCTTTTTTTTTGTCACCATACTTACTTTTTGTTATTATTACTCATATTTGAATTTGGAGTAGTATGTGGTATGCCAGGAAGAAGAGGCTAAATTATAATGTGGTAAAAATGCCCAAATTATACAACAGAAGTTCTTAATTTCAAGATATGTAACAACTTCAGCTCCGCTGGAGCTCAGTTTTATATTCTTACCACCCTCACTCTAGGATCAAGGAAGATGGATCAGCTACTATCTAGAATAGGTCTTCGCACTATGGCAGAGAAAAAGAGATCTCCACAAGCAATCTCTGGGGCAATTATATTATCTTTCAAGACCAAGATTCATAACTTATTGATTGAAAGAGATCACATAACTCCAGATCACTATAAAGAATTGAAAAAAACAGTTCTGTCATTTGACAACATTATTTGGACAGTACGTTAATTGACTAGTACAGGTGAGGTATGGGTGGGAGATTTTTGTATTATTCATGTAGATTGTTACTTCCTCTGTATTTGTTGTGTCTTTCCCTGCAATTTTTGGCCTCAAGATATGGATAGGATACACAGAAATGTTATTTAAGCCACTGGTTCTAATTATCACACACGATCCTCTGCACCATCTCCCATGTCTCTCAGCAACCTCACACTTCCGAAGTACAGTTCAAAAAACATAGACGTGGCCCATTAGTATGATTCCTCCCTCAGCCACTTCTCTGCTAATACCCTGTGTTGCCAACCTGAATCTCTACAGAAGGTGGCTAGTCCTTGCTTTCCATGACTCTGAAAGAAAAGATATTGAAATAGACCTGCACTGTGCCACTTCCATTAGGACAGATCAATTTTCTTATCAAATCTCAGGAGATATGGACAGTCCCAATATTGACAACCATTTTGTTCTGTATTTAATTATACCTAGCAGCAATAAAATAAAATTTTGATCAGGATCAGGGGTGATTTTCTTATTTCATTTTTTGTTGGTTTGTTTGATTTTCGTTTGTGTTACATTAAGTACAAAAGAAAAGTTTGAAGAAAGGGAGAAAATAGAATAAAAAACTTATTTTCCTATATTTCAAGGAAAGATTCTATGACCACTTTTCTAATTCTTTAGTGAAACTATATTTCTAACTGTTCAGAGACTCAAAACAATAGAGGATTTTGCTGTTCTTTCCCCAGATTGCTCCTCTCTCTTATTCCGTGTTGTGTGAATACTTTCTTCAAAATATTAATGCCGTATCATTTCCTTTCTTTTTCCACTTAAGGTCTTTATTTTTCTTGCCTCTACTCTTAAACTCTGTTTCTCTCTCTTCAATCATTCACCATCCAATTCATTCTAAGTATGGCTAACAAATGAATTTTATCTAAATAATGTTCTCTAAGACAAATACTATTCATTCTCTAACACAGTTGGTCTTTATGCTTTCCTCCAATTACACTTGGCAAGAAAACTAACTTAGTTAGAACTTATACTATATGAATATAAATGCAGATTGAGACTATTAGAGAAGTTTATATATTTGCCTAAGAAATTTAGACTTCAGAAATTTCCTACAGAGGGAAAACTGATGGTTGCTAGATGGGAGGGGAGTGGGGATGAAGGAGAAGGGGAAGGGATTAAACAGCATAAATTGGTAACTACAATATTGCTAAGGGGAAATGAAAGACAATTTGGGGAATATAATCAATAATGTTGTAAAGATTATGTAGGGTGTCAGATGGGCAAAGTCTTACTAGGGAGACCAATTAATGGACAGTATAGATGCCTGACCACTGCACAGTACACTTGAAGCTGAAGCTAAATATTGTATGATAAATATAATTATATATATTATATACTATATATATATATAAGCACACACATATATAATTATATATATAGTCACGGGATATGGAGTTCAGCATAGGGAATAGAGTCAACTGAATTGTAATAGATATATATGATGCTAGAGGGGCAATAGATTGGGGTTGGGGGGGGTTATCACTTTGTGAAGGGTGAAATGTCACTATTACATTGTGTTTTACACCTGAAACCAATAATCAAAAAAAAAAAAAAAAAGGAATTTAGACGTCAGAAACCATCACACACACGCGCACACACACACACAGTCTCTAATGTGTACGTCGGAAGAAAACTACATCTTCGTAACTGTAATAGCATTCTCTCATTTATCTATAGTATTTTTAAATGTATTTTATTGTTTATTCCCTGTCTCCTCAAAGACAATGTATTTTCTTTTCTTTTTCTCTAGAAAAATAATGTATCCAAACTGAATTAATAACCAAAGAAAAATACAGATTTTCCTTTAGACCATTAAGAATTTCTTCAGTTGTCTAAAATTAACGTTTATATGTTATTAGCAATAAACCTACTTTGATACATAGATATGTATTATACTATTCCCATCAAACCTTTCTTTTTTAAATTAAATTTATTGGGGTGACACTAGTAAAATTGCTTGGATTCCAAGTGTACAATCATCATTTATATATCACATTGTGTGTTCACTACTCAAAGTCAGTTCTCCTTCCATCACCATACATTTGACCCCCTTTACCCTCTTCTACAATCTCCACCTTACCTTCTGGTAACCTCTAAACTGTTGTCTGTGTCTATGAGTTTTTACAATGTCTTTTCATATTAGTATATTACCAGTATCTGATCCAGATATATTAATTAATTAATGATAGAAGTGAAAATGTGCTACAGTTGTGTTATACTCAAAATTGTTTAAAATTGTAGTACATAACACAGATAATTTGTTTTTTATAAACTGTAATTTGTTTGTTGCTTTATTATCTCATTTATACAGTATCTTAGAAAATATGTATAATTTCTCCAATAATTCATTTTATGAAATAAATTTGTTACTCATCCTGTTTCCTTCTTGTTTCTCTTCTAGAATCAAACTCTGGGTACTGCACTTCATGACAAGAAAAAGTTCTGCAAAGCTTGTCAATTTTCCTAAAAATTTCTAGAGTAGAGACAGAGAATACTATAGCTGCAAAGCAAGAGTTTATTATCACTAAAAGCTAATTTTATTGCCTATAAGTACAGTTATCATTTTGTTCTTTTAAATTATTGCTATTTAACATATATTGGAAAAATACATTTTGGGCACAATGTCCACATTGTTTAATTAAATTTGATTCACTATAGAACATCTAATATATCCTTTTAACAATTTAAACTAAAACAGTCATCTATAAATAAAACTTTGCATTCTGTTTTTATAGTGAAAATGAGATGCCAAAGTATTTCTCTTATAATTATCTTTCCCCATTCTTGATTTTGCAAAGGATCACTATACATTTCCGGAATTTAATAGTTTTATCAACTCTAAAGATGTTTTATAATTTATAGTTTTTAGAAGCTATGCTTCCAAAATTTTTCCACCATTAATAAAGGATTTTGTTACAAATAAACAGGATATCAGTCTATTTATTTTTCCTGTTCTTAAATGGGCCAGGTCTTTAGGATCAGTCTTAGAAATACTTCAGTCAACAATGGAATGACTTAGCATTTCCCATAAACTATCCATAGCCTGATGTCTGATGCTTTGGTTTGCTAAAATTAAAACTTTATGAACCTATTAAAAATGCAAACATCTTAATAAGAATGATACATTTTATACATTCAACATGCAGCAAATAATCATTGTCTATTATGTCAGGCATTGTTATAAACAGCCAGTACCTGGTATATGAGTGTGGGAGATGGTGTGAAGAAACTGGATAACCAAAACAATGCTTTGAAACATTTTCTAAGTCATGGCACACATAGAAATAAAATAATAACTGTGCAGATCACCAGAACCATTGGTTACTTGGGTAACTGGATGTATAGATTCAAAGCTGGGGGTGTTAGGGCTCCAGCTACACAAATCACTATGAGATGCCTCACGGGCCCCGTAGATCAAAATCACGGCACAGCTGCTACCCGTCACAGCAAGATGGGTAAAAAGCTCTGACTCAGGGAAGCAGGGAGCAAGAATACACCTAAAGGAAGGAACTGGGCACAGAGAGGCAAAAGGCCGAGGAGACAACTATTGCTGACAGTTTTGACTCAGTTGTTACCAGTCACTTATATGCAGCTACCGAGTCCATAATCCCTTATCCAAAACTGTTAGTGCAATCTTTCCTTTGGAAACAATCTTTTCCATTTTAAAAAGGTAATCGTGTGTGTGTGTGTGTGTGTGTGTGTGTGTGTGTGTGTGTGTGTGTAACATATGTTATTTAATTCTTCAGCGGGATCTGGAGTAGTATCTTGTAAGAATATTCACACAAAATGACATAAGTAAAGACTATGAATAATCTATCAGTTCAGTTGACATTTTGATATCAAATAATTTTATGTCGAGTTGGCTGCACGTGGGGACAACGTACCACCAAGTAAATTCCAAAAAAATCATCTGATTTTTAGAACTGTTTTGATTTTGGAATTGTGAGAAAAGTTGTGTGAACCTGTATATTAGTCTACATTTGTTATTGTCTTTACTTACTAATATACTGTTATAATTTGAGGTGAGTTTTAAGGACTAATAACTAAGGTATATATAAGACTATGAAGGGACTTGAAATACCAAGGTATCATACAACTTAACCTATTGAAAAAAATATGAAAATTAAAATAATTAGAATTGATTATAGTTTGAAGGTCTCAATATCTTGAATTCAATTATTTCTTCATGTTCATATTATTTCCTGTACTTCTAAGAGTATATTTAAAACTTGGGATACACAGAGTGATGCATTCACTGTGACTGCTAAGTCATTATTTCTTCATCTCACATGAGTAGCATCATCTCATTTAAGAAATGAAATGCACAAACTGATTACTCTGAAAAAAGAGTTTCTGTGGCTTACTTTTCTTTCCTTCTTTTTTTCCTTCCTTTCTTCCTTCCTTTCTTTCTTTTTTTTTTTATTTTTTTTTATTTTTTTTTAGCAGCACCTTATAATATAGTTGGGCTTATTGCATTGAAACATTCTACTCTAAGGAAACCATTTGCATCAACAGCCTTCTACACATAATGTGAAAGTTTCTTCAATTGTGAGCAGAACAGTAGTAGTAGTTAGGGCTTTATTACTTAGTTCTAATTTGTATTGATGGCCTAAAAAAAGTAGCATGCTTTGCAGTTCTATGAAAGAAAAGATTATAAATGGAGATTAATTATAATTTTGCTAGCTCAGTACTTGTAAAACTAAAGCAATTTATATTCTTTCTCTTAATGATCTCCATTCCTGATTGCAGTAATGTAATCTAATTGTGATTATGATAGTATCTGAATCATGTGGGCCTCAATGTGATTGAAACTACTCTTTGCATTAAAAAGTAATTTTGGAGTAATGATGAAAAGTTACTGTGGAAAATTGGCAAGTAATATATTTTACTCTGTGTCTTAAGTTTCTGCTTTCATTTTTGATTATATCTTACAGCATGGATAAGTATGATATTATATCAAGGATTTATTACATTAAAGCTTTATCGATGATAAGTATGAGTATGAGTATCAGAGGGAAGCATGATATTTTTGAAATAGTAGTGATATGGTTGAGTCAGGGAAATGATTGAGGGTTTAAACTGCTAGGATAAGGTTTACTGAAACTAGAAACCAAATAAGGAGGAGGAGGCTTCGATATTGCCCAGATATGCTAGCCAGCAAGAAGAAAACTGAGTGTATTAGCTGACACAGCAGATACTGTGTGGATAGACATTAAGGAAAATAAGGATAGTCAGGTATTTTGTGAATGTTGAAATATACCTCCAGGGCATGAAGAGAAAATAGAGCAGGAAATGTTTTTCTTCTAAATAAAATTTCCTTTGCAGGGTTGAAACTTGTTCAGCGGGGGGGAAAAGTGCATCTCATATTTGTGCTCAGCTAAAGAAAATTATTTGTGAAATCATTCCCTAGAATTTGATAAACAAGCAAATGGATGTTTAATGTTTGAGAAATATTTACTATTGACATACAAAAGCATATTGTGAAAGTCAAGGAATCCAACAGAGGTTGCCCTGGGAAAAGTTATTTCGGAAATAAAGCAAAAAACACAAAATTATATTTCTCAGAATCTTATATGCATGATGAATTTGTGGGAGAAATTATAATTTTAAAAGTTTGTGGTGCATTTAATAGTCATTTAAGTTATGACTAAAAGAGAAAGCTGATATAATGTCTAAAAGGACACCTAAGCAAAATTATGTTTAAACTATCCAGAAACAGATATTATAGAAAGGGATAGAATTGATAATAGGTAGGGGAAAAAGAGAGAGGGAGAGAGGAGAAAGAGAGACATAGAGAGAAGCTAACTCAAGGAAATCTATCAAAATATTTAAAGGACAGATTAAACCATTTTTAGTTGTTGTTAGTTTTTTTTGTTTGTTTGTTTGTTTTTTAATAATAGAAAATATTTGCTAAACCCTCAAGGAAGTGGATGAACTAAGAGCACCATGGATGTAACCTCCTCACAACAGTGATTCCAAATGTAAGAAAGCAAGTCTCTCAAACCATCTTCTCAACGTGATACCACAGGGGGGAAAATAAAGAAGAAAAAAAATTACAAACTCATTTTGTAGTTACTACTGACAGTGAAAAAAAGCCTTCCTCAATCCCTAGTGTCTGTGAAGATCCATTTTAAGATGTCTGTTGCAGCACTGATGTAATTCAGAAGAGAAGGGATTGCCTATATATAAATGGCTCAATGTTTCTAGTAGGAAGAAGTACATTAACTCTTTCAAGCCACTAGAGTCCATTTACCAAATTACTTTTTTTTTCAGTGTAACAAATTGTACTGAAGAAGTAATGCAACTCCATGAAGTGCATCATTTACTCCCATTCCGTCTTCGATGCTTATGTACAGATAAGTGCCTCGTCTATTGCCATTTGTAGGCTCTCCCTTTAAGGGGAATACACTGTGAAATAGATACTCTCCAGGCTCAGTCAAGAAGAGAACATCTTGAGCCTCTATGGTACATTACGGCCAGTATAATAGACCAGGGAGGAAAGTTTGCCTCCTGTCATAATGACTGTGACACAATGACCCTGTGAACACATAGATGCATCAAACTGTAGCACTGAAACTTTTGCAGTTTTTCTTTATCGGGAAGAGTACAGCTGTGAGAATGTCCAAAATAAACAAAATGCTTATTGCGTCTCCCCACCCCGCTGATGAACGTATTCCCAGAATGGAAACAGGATGAGCCTGCTCCACCTCGCTTCTACCTTCTCAAATGAATTCCAAAGTATTCTCACTTCAGGAGAGAAAATCCATTTTTTTGTTCCGGTGAATTATGCCTTTCTTGGCCACAATATTTTTGTCAGCCTCTCTCAGGAGACTATGGAAAAGTTTTGTAGTAGAATAATTTTTAGATTCTTGGGCACTGACTGTAGACATATTAAGTTTTTTTTTTTGTTTGTTTGTTTTGTTTTGTTTTTTTAGAGAAGTGTTGGTAGGGATAGCTTATTTATTTATGCACACACTCAGCAAATGTATGTTAAGTAAGTGCCTGCAGTCAACCAACATGAGATGAGTTCCGAGGAAACAAGAGTGATCCCACCATATATAAACGCTTTTTCCTGTGGCCCACAAGCCCATGGGAAATACATCTCATTTTGTTCAGTGTCTTCATTCGGTCAATTCCTTGATGCAATTAAGGATTTGGAGGACACCAGGCACACAGAACAGGCACATCTAATATCTAATTCACAGTAGATGTTGGGGAAGACTTCCTAGACAAAGGTACTGAGCAAGGTAAAGGCTCAGTGGACACTGGAAAAAGGAGGTCCAAAGTCTCCTTCTATCCCTTCAGTGTGTCTACATGGAAGAAAAATTAAAAGAAATGTTTAACACGTGGTGGATTTTTGTATAACCATACAATTTGTTGAGTGAGATAGGTGTGTGTGTTACCAATTCTCAAGAGGACACAGTGAGATAATAATATAATTTCCTTGTTTTCACATTAAAGTCTCTTTTTCCTCTTCTCTTAAACTACAGCTGATTTATTTTGTCTCCAGTCACTCAGTGATTGCCTATTTGCAATAATGTTTTTCCTGCAAAACTAGTAGTTATGACTACTGACATGTAACAAACACATTTTGTGAGAAAATTGGTAATTAACGTATTAGATTTTCTTTATCTAAATCAGTGTTGTTCAGCCTACGCTAGACTTTAGACTTATCTGGAAAACTTTTCAAAAAACACTGGTGACCCATCTACATTCATTAAACCAAAAAACCGGAGAACTGTGCAAAAGACTTGAATGGACCAACTTGCAGAAGGGCTGCACATTCTTGTCCAGTGACAGCAATATATTCACATTGTAGGTTGCAGGACCTTGTCAGTCACTAACTAACGACAAAGCAAATAAATTAAGTCCTATGTAATAACAAGAATGTTAGTATCGACATATATTCTTACCTGTTCGTTGTTTCTTTTAAAGACCTCTTATTAGCAACCTTACGTCTAATTCTTTGTTCAAAAAATGTCTCAGCATTTTTTTTTTATATTTTGACCAGTTTATTTCTTCTGAGATATCGTAGCTGAGTCTTGACTTAGTCCTAGGTAATAATCTCTGTAGTCTTGAGAGTAACATGTGCAGTGTTTAGATTTAGGAGGAAAGTTGCTTATTAAAGTATATAATTCTTAATATCCACAGTGTCTTGAGCTTCAGTGCCAAAGACCATGAAAGCATGGGATATATTTGGTTAATCAGAGTAATAGTGATTACCATTTATTGAGCTTTTATTCCAATGACTATCTGGGTATTTTTCACACATAACCTAATTTAATCCTCACACATGGTTGTCCTCATTTTATACACAAGGAAGCTATGTCTCAGAGAAGTTTCACAAATTTGCTGAGGCAACACAGCTCGAGCAAACGACGCAGCTCATTCAAACCCAGGGTATGTCTGACACCAAAGCCTCTACTCCTTTCACCTTATCATACTCCCTCCCTCTACAGAGAACACTGAAACTGTCTTTGAAAAACTCATGTAGAAATTCTCTCAAAAGCTAGGGCACTTTCCTATGACAAGGGACATATAACTGCTGTTATAATCACAGGAAAACCCAGTTATGTTTGACAACAGCCCATGAAAACAAGACCTCTTAAAGGAAGATTAATGCCACCAAATCCTTTCAACTCGGACCTATACCTGCTTATACAATTGGCCTTTCACACACCAGTCGGTAAAATCCAGCCTCTGGAGAGAGAGAGACACATGTAGTATTTATACTGTTGTTGAAAGTTTCACGGCCTTCCAACCGCACAGGTTGGAATTGAATTTGAAAATCTGTCTCCTGACTTCTTTTGAGGAATCACTAATCTTCCAAATGTTTCTGTACTTGTGCTGCACGAATAGTTTGGCTAGAGAAATGGGTTATGCTGTGATGGCTGAAAGAGGCTTGGTTGTCTCCTTTATTTAGAACAGAAAGATTACGTACCATATTGAAGCTGTTTCAAAATCAGCATCAAAAAAGATAGAACACTTCCTTTACCTTTAAAACAATATGGAAAACCCTGCCCGTATTATTTCGACTTTCATATATATATATATATATATATATATATATATATATATATATATATATATTAAATAAAAGGCAGAATTAAATAGTTTCTTGATCTGGTAGACCTAGGTCAGGAACAAATGGCCCGCCTTAACTACTCCAACACTATTTTTCACCAAATTGGAGATAAACTATAGCATCATGATATTACTAATGAAATAAACCAGCCACTACTTAAGTTGAGAAAGAACAATGTATTTTTTGCTTATTTTGAATCATATCCAAATTTTTAAAGGGTTGGTATCCTTTGTTTTTTTTAAAAAAATCAGATATTATTTGATTACATTTAGATTGCCTGGTGCTGTAGTCTTCTGAAAGCTGGTACAAATACTAGAGTTAACTAATTCCCAAACTGCATAAGTGATAAGCTATTGGATCTGAAGAACCATGTAATGATTCCATTTAACATCTTTTTTTCTATCTTGTTTTTATAATAGTTGATCTTGTCTTTTGCCATAAAAAGAGAGGTTGCTTAAAGTACTTCCCAAAGTGGCAGAGTTGCAGGAAAAAATCCTATTGCCAAAGCCAGTTTCTTAGCAACAGCACCCTCTCAATGTGTCACAAAGTCTGAAGCCCTTTGGCCCCTCAAAGGAAGTTCCTTAGGTGTCTTTTACACATTGAATGCTTTGTGATAGTTGAGGCCTGCTGGCTGTCAACTCTGTCCCTTAAGGGAACTTGACAGATCTTAAAAAAAATCAATTTTAAGCTCACATGCCCCAGTGGGTGCCAAAGCCACTTCAGAGAGCCTGAAAGATGGCTGAGTCGACAGGATTTGACTTCTAGAGGTAGAAAGGTGACAAACTCTATCATGAGAAAGGGGCAGCTCGGGGCCTCAGAGGCCTAACCTGCTCCCAGGATCTGGGGCCTAGTGTTGTATTGAACCTATTTATCTCTTTCAGGGGCCTAAGGTACCACAGGGAAAGAAAAGTTGTTCAAAAAATGCTGGCAGAATTCAGGGGTGTAAATGATGAATTACTTTTCATCAGCTGAAAGGAAACATACTCCGGAACAATACTGAAAGGGAGCAGGAGCGGCTGACCCCCTGCTTCAGAGCAGCCAATATCTTCATTCAAGAAGACAACCATGAAATTACACAGAAAATGGGATTGTCATGAACAGCCCCTTGAAATCTCAGTATACAGTCATTACTGCATGGGAAAAAGCCTTCATCCACACATCATAACTTGTAACAGACAAGGAAAGGGGGGGAACGAATAGAAGAAAAAAGGTCTTGGGAGTTACCAGTAGGAATGTAGAAAATATTCGTGGATTCAAACTTTCCCCCATAGCTTTCTCAATACTCTCATGTAGCTTTACCAGTGTTCTAATTTTATGCTGATTGTTGATTTCTTTTTCTGAGAGATTTTGGGAGAATTGTATGAATTTTAGAAAAGTGGCAAGGGGTAAAAGACTTATCATTATATTCATAAGGTCTTTACTCTCCAAGACAATAATTAAATGGACCAGCATCACATGTACCCAAATTATTGCTTTATTATTATTCTAAAACTCAGTACTGTGTATTACTTTACTATAATATAGAGCTTGCTTAAGTTCTTAATTCAAATGTCAAACTTCAGAAGATCAACTAATTTTCAGGTCTATGTAGGTTGAAAAAGTTTGATCCAAATATAGAACGATAGATTGACAATATAAAATTTTTAGTAGGATAGCTCAAATAAAATATTTGGGGGATTCAAACACTTTAAAATAAAAATATTATAGTTATGTGGTTTGCTTTGTCATTCAGGCTACTTTCTTCACTGAGTTTAAATTTACTCTAGTCCTTTTTTTTTCTTTAAGGATTGCTCATTACAGTATTTTCTACCTCTAGGTTCTAGTGGTTCAAATCTCCACCTCTCATGACAATCTAAATTACAGATTTTGTCCAAGTCCAGAAACTATGACCAAATTGTGGGATACACTTCTTTGCCAGGTGATACGGAGAAGAAACTGGAGTAGGAAGTGCTTATTCAGGCTAACCAATTTCTTGGTAAGGTCTTGGAGACTATTGTTTGGAATTTCCGGGTGTTCATGATAGCCCTTTACCTCTGCTTTTTATCATAGGTCTATGTTTTTGTGGGGGTTTTTGTTTGTTTTTTGTTTGTTTGTTCGTTTTAAGATAGATTGCATTTGTTAAATGAACAGTATTTATTTTCCCTGCTTATTTATAATTCTCTTAAACAATTTAGACCATAAAATCAACTCAAAAAAAAAAAAAAGAAAGAAAGAAAAAAAGAAAGAGAGGGAGAGAGAGAGAGAAAAATTACCCAGCAGTGCACTTCAGACAAGACAGTGACTTCCCTAGAATAGCAGTTCTCAACATTGTATCCGTTCATATATAAGAAAGTACAGATGGTAGACATATTGTGGGATGTTATGTTTGGTAAATGCTAGCCTGGTATTATTGAAGGGGTGAATAAAATATGCCTAATAAATTCCTATTCAGGCTGTAAAATACAGGAATTCTCCTAAAGAGAAGGAAATGTCTCACACACTAGAAGCAACGCTTTGCATCAAACTGTAGAGAAGACTGTACAGAGAATAAGTACATGAATAGAATGACTATATGATCATGCCTGACTTTGCAAGTTAAAATACAACCACATTTGAATAGTGATAATTGTCAAATCTTTTGGTAGCTTTTGATAGTTATTAAGGCTCTCACAACTAATTTTATTTCAATAAATGCAATTTACCCAAGATATGATAAGTGGAGTATAGAAAAAAAAAAACACAGAAATTCTGCTTCAATTACGTTAATTTTTATTATAATTTAAAAGTGTTCAAGACCTAATTTTAAAAGATGATGACACCATGGGGCTAAACACTCTCTTCTCTAGTTTATTTGTTAAATCAAGGATAGTGGGTTTGCCTCCTCTGTTCTTACTCTTATTTTCTATGTTAACATACCACTGAACAAGGTGTCATCTGCAGCTACATTTATATAGCTGCTATTATGGATTGGAGAGAAAAAGTATAATAGCTTAATTTGACTAAGCTATGATTTTCAAAGGGTCGGTTAAATCATAGGAGTGTAATCACATAGTGACAGTCACAAAAGCATAGCTTTCCTTTTCACATTCTCATGTTTGTGGTGGTTTAAGAAAACTTTTTCTAATATTGTACGTGCATGTGTGTGTATCTGTGTGTGCCCATAAGTTCATACAAGTTATAACTTCAAAATCACCACTCTTCTTTTGTCCCTATTGATTTTTTCCACTTTTAGTCTCTGTATATGTAGAATTTCTAAACCTCATGGCAAAATTGTGTACTCTTGCTAGCAATTTGACTTTCATAAGTAGTATGTACTGTATCATCAAAATATTTTCCATAGCATATTATTATGATGATTATAAAAGTTAATATCTTTTATCAAAAGACTGCAATTCATAATTGCCATAAATTTCAATGCAATTCATTGACTTCTTCCACCCCCCAAAAAACCTAAAATTAGTGTATAGTTCCTTTCTTTTTATCATATGTATAGTTCCATATGTTCAAATATACAGTAAAATATTACTCATTTGACCCAATAACAGCAAAGTATACTACAACTCTGCGCCAATGAGAAAAATATAATTATTAAATAAGGAATATTCTCCAGAAGCAGATATACATCCTTACAGCTTTGCTGACATTTAGTTAGTTTTAGCATTTGGAATTCATCCTTTTTCTAATTATTTTTATTTTAAAAAATCACTTTAGAGGAACCAAAATAAAGTTCTTTGGCAGATAGGAATCCTGTTTACTTTCCAACTCTGAACTCAGCAGGTTAAGTAATTGGACTACAGAAAAGTTCCTCCATTTCTATTTCCAGCTGGTGATACACAAAAGGCAGGAAGTTATCTCATTAATGGGGCACCAGCTTTATGCAAATTATAGTAACAAAAAGGCTTCCCTTCATACTTTTTCATAAATTACCTAATAAAGTGGGAATAAATGGTCATATTCAAGAGCCTTTGTTGTATTTTTAGCACAAGACTCTTTCTGTTACTGCAAATATGACTAAATGCGCCTTGTTCAAAAGGGGTGTTTATGAAATAAGGCCTCTCAAAAGCTTTTATTCCTTAACAGCCTTCAGTTACTTTTATGGCACAAAATTAACATAATTAGTCACAGAGAATAGATGACATAAGCAGCGTGCCATGCACAAAAGGGGGAAGCAGTATCTAAGGAAGGTATTTTGAGAGATCAAAAATTTTCAAAGTGCTTAATACTAGAAGGTCCTTTTTATTTGTGCACAGCCTTAAGATACTTTTTTTTTTAACTCCGTGAAATTCACATAATGAGATGCAGTAGACAGATGACATTAGCGATGTGCCATTAGAAAGAGGTCAGTTTCCTCTGAAAGATAGTCACTGTTCCTGCTCGTCATTAATTTGCAGCTTCAAAGCACTGAGCATACGATAGCCTGGCATGTTAAGCAAGTTGCAGTTATCTTTAAATAACCATTTTTTTCCAGTTATTAGAAGCTAAAGTTTTTAAACTACCGACTAAAAGCAGAATTAAAGCACGCAGCAGTATAAGGGGCAGGGGGAGGGGGAAGGTTAAGAAAGGCTGGAAGAAGATTAGCAAAAGAAAGTAAAATACATTTTAAAAATGAAGTTGCTGTGGTTTTCCCTGGGGGTGGCCTGCTTTAACTACAATGCTAGAATTTTGGGGGTATAAACGGGCCTCAAAAATTGAAGTACTAACTAGCAAATGAAGCAAGTGGCGATTTTTTTTTTTTTTTTTTTTTTGGTTTCTGCATCCTTATTATGGCACATACTACAAGGTGGAATAGTGAGTTGAGCAGTTATTTATAATTCCACTGAGGGGGAACAATGCCTTTTGAAGCCCGAGGCGTTCAATAAGGTTAGGAGTCTAAGAAGGGTTAAGAACACATGGATTCCTGTTACGTGGGTACTGATCAAATGAAAATGCATGGTGAAATATAGCAAATTATCTTATTTTAAAGAAAAGATCAATGAGATTTCTGTGGTTTGGTTTGTAAATAAATCACAGGAGAGAACACAAAAGAATTAAGACTTTGCATTCATCTGAGTTCAAACCTATTATTACAAGACTAGTCTGTTCCAAGTTATGTTGAAATAATTCATTCTTTGCATATAAATTCATGAATATGGTATGACACACTTCAAATTCCCTTTGAGTTTATTTTTCACTTGGAAATTCTAGAAGCATTGCATAGGGCTTAACTGCTTTAAAAACATCTTGATTTATAACTTCATCTCCCACCACCCAAAATAAAATTCAGTCACCAAAATCTTTGGTGTGCACATGGTAACTGATTTTCCGCAGTGTTTTAAGCCTGCATGTCAATTGAGTAGCAAGACCAAACCACTTTGGATGAATAGGTCCTGACGTGAAAATGGCAAACTACATTGGCCAACATTTTGGAACTATTGAAACAAATAAAATCTTTGTTTTTAGGCCAGCGGCGATTATGAAAAAAAAAAAAAAATAGGCGACTGTCACATGATGTTTTTTCACATCCCCAGTGACATTTTACTACGAGGAGTACTATTTTTAAACATTATCTAGATTGCTGGAATCACATCTTATAGCATGTGAATTACCTGGGGATGTGCAGGGTTGGGGAAGATTGCATGGAACCACCTTTCCATGATGAGGAGAGGGAGCAGAGCCCAATTCTGGGTTGATTCTGTCTATGTGGTGGCACTACCTGACATACACAACGCAGGGTGAACCAGCAATGCTTATGGGAGAGTTCTGACATGAAAACCACCTCTTCCTTCCTAAAACTTGGTTTTATGCTACGTAACTTGCTTTCAACATTATTTTAGCCACTTCCATTTTGTTAATGAAACTCTTCTTTCTCTTTCACTGTATATTTTTCAAATAATGTAGTGCTTCTCTTCAACTAACTTGCAGGTAACATATTAGTGGCAGGGAAACACAATGGTACAGCTCACATGCCTTACTGTGGAGGAAGCAAATATCAACAGATGTACATAAAAGAGTGATGCTGCCATAACAGGGACTCTGTGATTATTTCTACCTTGTTGCCTCAAAGAAGGTATCATGGAAGGGTGACTAGGAATTCACTTGAGTTGCATAACGAAGAAACACATTCAAACAAAGAGAGTCTGGAAACCTGGAAGGGCAGGTATCATGCAGGGCTGGGTTAGTTCACCACTGATGGAGCTGGAGGCTCAATCAATAAGAGAGATCTGGGACATGCCAACCCAGGAAGTTTGAAAATAATGGGTGGTAGCAGTTTAAAAAGTGAAGATTTTCAATTTTAATTATTGTTTTAAAACATCTTATGCAAATTCAGGCTTACTTGGATCACCTTTAGGTATTACTTTAGATTTGGAGAGAAAATAATAACATTTTTTACCTTTTTTATAGAGCCTACTCTGTGCTGGGCGCTGTAATAGCATTTTGCATAGATTCTTCCTTTGGCCCTCTCAACAATTCTACGAAGTAGATATTTTTATCTCTGGTTTTCAGATGAGAAAACCGGAGCCCAGACAAATTAACTGACTTGCCCAGCATTATACCATTTAAAAAAATACCACCTGGATTCAAACCTAATTCTGAATAGAAAGAACCATGGACTTTCCCATATAATATACACAGAAATCGTACATTTAAGTGACAGATTTCAATCCATTCTCTTCTACTAACTTTCAAGCAGTGCCCTGAAGGATCAGACTATGAATGACAAGAGAGGACACTTGGATAATATAAAATTAGAATTTTCAGAGATTCAGTTATTATGTTCACATTACTTTTTCAATGGTTTAAAATGTTATATGCCTTTATAAGTACAAAGGGCGTTACACACATTTCTGTAAGAATCTCAAGCTATACCATAATAGAAAATGCAGAGACAATGCATGTTTATGGTGTAGAGTAACTGAAGAAAAATTCCTGTTGAGTTCAAATGCATAACTGCCTTTTTGTCACTGTTCCCTTTCATGAAAAATGCGGTAGAATAATTATATGTGTTTAGCTATATAAAAGAAGCAATCATGGTTAATATTATTTTTTGCAAAATGAATTCCATCTGCTTTTATTAACAATAGTTATAGTAGAATGAGATACTTATTAATCCAACTGGTCTAGGTTAGGTCTAGTTCACTTTAATTAAAACGCTGAATTTCTAAGGAATTGTGTGTATACAGAGACACTGAAAGCACCTTACATTTTAGATTTAACCTTTTATTTTAATCCTTAAGATTTCTATTTTTTTAAGTACATGTTAATAACATGCAAGCTGATGCTCTAAAAATTCTCTGAGATGTGGTTAATGAAGAGAAACTGCACCATAAATTGGATCAAAAATATGCAGTCCCTGCAGATGTAATTTTTCTTGAAATACACTACTTTGCAATAAACATTTTTTAGCTTGTTTGGATTTATTCTCTATTGTTTATAAAAAGTACCATCAGGCACTACCGCATAAAACAACTACATGCAGTAACAGGCAATCTTAGTTTAATAAAATCCTTTGGATAAAAATAGATTTCAGATCTATTTTGTGCTAGGAGAATGCAAATAGTGATGAAACTGCACACTAGTGTTTTTCATAATTTCAAGTTTGTCACTTGGTACAATGTACTTGCTCACTTTCCCCTGAGTTCTGCTAGAGGAGGCATAGTGACTTTGCCAGTTTATGATCAATAGAGACAGAATGTTCTACAAGGTATTCTGGGAACTGTAGTTAACAGAGAACATTTTTCTTTCAAATGCATTTGTTAAAACAATGCCCAAAAGAGACATGATATTCCGGCGACTGTCAGAGTTTCTATGATAAACCCTGCATTTTTCAGAGGGTCATAACTGGCAATTTGGCCATTGCTAAATGGCACCATCTGTAGTTTAGCCTACAGGGTTGCGAAAACCGAGATGCTGTCACTATTTAGGAAAGCGTGTCTTTTAAAGATCTCATGCAAACCTAGGTTAAGAAAGACATGAAGATAGTTGGTCTTTTCATTGATTTTCATTTCAGCCTGAAGTATCAAGCATAAAGAAAAAGTGCTTGGAATGGGTGGGAAAGATTGTGACCAGTTCATCTCACAATGGATTATTTTGCATTGCTGCTTATTTGACTTTCCATATTACATTATTATTACTTGAGAGTGGGTGGAAATGTTGCCGGTAAGGAAATAAGAAAATTCTATGATTCTATTTTTTGCTGGAAGAAATACGTGTCATTTGGATCATAGGCTATCCCAGAAGGCAGAAACTAAAATCTTGTGGAAGACAGGGGTGCATGGTAAATGAAAGAAATGGGACTCTGGCAACCTGGGGAACAGTGCCCAGATGAAATGAGCAGCAAGTACAGAGCTCTAGCAGATGGCTGCCGTGCCCTGTGTTGTAAGCTAGTCCTATATTTTTTCAAAATATGTCAGAATTATGGATATTTTTACAATATCGAATGCCTTATTTTTTAGATGTTGGCATCATGTTCACATTTAAAAGAAGCATAATTCTGTAAGAGTAAAAATAACTACTTCTCTACACCAGATTTAGCCAGTCCACCTCAATTTATCGCCTATGCTCTAATCGTACATCTTCACACCAGCATCAATGCCTTCTCAAAAATAAGTAAACAACACACAGAAGGTAAAATATTAGAAAAATCAAATTTCATATTTTTGCTTAATCGGTTTTTATGTTTTAAATGAATGGATTACTTTTAAGTTATTTTAATAACTTCCTCTTAACTCTTTAATTCCTTTGAATGTATATTTCTGTAATGTATGTGTTCACACTCTAATTACTTTGTAGGTCATCGGTATTTTCTATTTATTTTATGATTTTGTTTTGTTTTTTGAGGTGGACCAAAATCCATGCATCAGAAATCGTCATCGTAGAAAAATTAATATCATTAATTTTAAAGGAAGCTACATAGCAAAAATATAAATGAATGTATATTTGTGAAAAAGTTATTTTATAGAGACCCCTTTGGAAATTGTACAAAATAAAGTGACGGTCATTGGCAGATATTTGTAGGTGATCTTTGGTAATCGAATCCTTCTTTACATAACTTTCAACGCCATAACTTTGTCTGCATAGGGTGGTGGTACAATAACAATTGGCATCGTATGGAAAATAGTCACTAAGACAGAACTGCAATTTTGAGAAGACATAAAAATGATGAGAAAGTCTTGTTTTTGTTGTTTCTTTTTTTTTTACAAGAATGCATATGCATGTATACAGATATGTAGGATTTCATTGTATGTATTTAAAAAAGAAAGATGGAAGCATATCCAAAAATACAGTTTATTATTTTGATTATATACACCAAAATCAATGCATTTTATATTTAAAGTTGGTATAAGTATTGCTGTTGTCCTATATCTATTTAAGATCTACCTACAATTTTCCAAACTGTGGTTATTATATTTGGAACAAATGTACCATGTTACCATATCAAATGACAAGCTATCTCACAAGAATCAGTTTCTACCTTATAATTATTGGATATGTTAAAAATCCAAGTATGTTCCCTATTTGGCCTTTTAATAAATGCTTGTTGCCTTAATGTGTTCCTTAAAAGTCTGGTGATCACTGAAAAGAAAAACGAAAAGTACATGTACTCTTCATTGAGGCAGAAAGAGCTCTAATCGTAAAGTTTCCGACCAGAACAGGGTCACCTCCACTTAAATTTTCTGTAAACAAATAAGTGCTGAGACAGCAGATAGACTTCCTTAGTGCATTTTTCCCTAGTAAAATCAGTTTGAGATAAATTACAAAATAAATAAATGTCAAATAACAATTCCCATGACTAGTATTTGAACTGAATTTAATGATTATTATGAAGACAAAGCTGTGATAGGCCTCTGTGTAGAATGCTTAAAGGGGACAATCTGGAACGATTTTAGCTCGGAACCATTTTAACAAATGAATATATTTCTTAAATTGCCACATCAACCAACCCTGAGATCTAATTATGGCCAGCAAAAGGACTACAGATTAAGTATTCCAAAGCCTAAGCCATTATTTTGGTTGACATTCTTCAACATTTAGTTAATAAATCCGAAAAGCATTTTGCTCCTTAAGACTTCTAGGTTTCCATTTTACAACCGGTTGGGAATATCATGGGAGGTGGTATTGCTTCAAATTAGACATTCTCTAAGGACTTTATTCTAATCCTGTGGTCTTGTTGGCCACCAATGTTTGAACCATTTTCTAGGTTAAAATGATCATGCTTCTTAGAATAGAAATTTAAGACATCTAAAATCCATCATTTCAAAATTATGTAATAAGACGAAACGTTAATAAAATCTCCATCCTATATTCAACAGGGTGAAAATGGCCTAGGAGCATGTGATTCTCTAGTCCCATCTGGCTCATTTTGAAAACTTAGCCTCTGCTCTTACCGAAATATAGCAGGCCAGCACCTTTGAACCTGTCAGGAAGAACAACCTTGAATTCACTGATTATCAAGAAGAATTTTAGAGCAACAATATGTAGAAGTATTATATATAGAGACTATAGGAATATGTTTTTTATGTTCTAAATTTTATTTTTGGTATTAAGAAGTTTGTCCTTTGGAAAGTTGTATACCTGCCAACATTAAATCAGTTTCTTGGTAGACTTACATTTGTTGATATTCTATGCACTTATTTTAAGGAAATCTTCAAAATGTTATTATAAAACTTGGATCTGCATTTTCTCTTCACAATATATCATAGTCATCACTATTTAACAGCCGTGGGGGAAATTTCTCTTTGCTGGGCTATACAGTGTGTTTTACCTAACCAACACTAATTGAATTTCCCTTGTGTATTGGCTACCAAAACTCTCAGAGCCATATTTACGGTCCACCACTAGAAAATATAAGGCTTAATGACTCTTCACTACCTTAAACATATCAGTATCAACTCTCCCTCTCAAACTTTGCCTTAAAAAATTCCTTCAACTAATCTTAGGGTATTCATCTGGTTGTACTGACTCTTAGGAGTCGGCCATGAATCCTACTTTGGACACAGGAAAGTTATGTAAATTAGTTCAGAAATTTTTTATTTTGTCATACTACTTTATGGAGACTATAAGTTAAACAAGGCATCATCAAAAATGTTTAGAAAGTCTAGAGGGTTTTTTTTTTAGTTTTTTTCTAAAATAGTTCAATGTGCTTTTTAATTACTTGTTAGTTCTTATAAATTTGTAAGATCACAAAAGTAATCACATAATTTAGGCAAAAGAATAAAATAGTTTTGCACAAACATATAGAAAGTGAGACAGTCAAACAAGTGAGTTTTGTCCTCCTGTTGAAAATACTAACTCAACTCTTGCTGGATAAATTTTATAAAGATTCATCATAAGTCTACTGCATAACATGGAAAAAAAAATGGGCTTTTTAAAAATAGTTTTTTAATAGCTAGTCTATTTGCCTCAGTTAAACAGGTAATCTTAATCAATCACAGCTTAATGATCTTGTTGCTTAAGAGGCTTCCCCTGGCCACAAGCTAAAATACTTACCTACTTACTCCCTTACATTCCTCCTCACTTATAACAATGCATTCTTTTGTTTGTTGCTTTACTTGTCAATTGCATTTCTCCATCCCTCCACTTAAAGCAACAACAGGTCAAAGAACTGGTCTGTTTTGTACATTCACCACTGAATCAGCTGTTCCAACCTGAGGCTGGGCATATGGTAGGAATGTAGTGACTATTTCTTGTTTAAATGGAGAAGTAGCATCATATTAAAAAAGTGAGACAGTAAGCCAATAAGCAAAAATTGCATTGTCAAAGGAAGAGTTCAACAAAGTCAGTAATTTAGCATCTCACCAATTATCAATGTGGTGTAAAACAATATTTGGGGGAAAAATAACTTTTTTTTCTTCAAAAGGGCATTGAATAAGTTAAATAAGATATAAGGAATGAGTTACCATATTGTCTACATTTTCATATCCATGAAAAAATAACTAAAATAACTACTATTCATATATAACCACAATGAAAGATTAAAGGTTTTTCTCTCTTTAAAATTTATATTCACCCACTAAAAAGTTTCTTGAATATAATAGTATATAAATAAATTACCATTAATTTATCTAAACTTATCCTTCTAGCTGTCCCCTATGTATACATACAGATATCAGTATAAATATCACTAAAGTGATAAGTGATAAAGTATAAGATTTCTGGAATTCTAACAAAAACGGGTGTCACAGTAAAGTTTTGGGAAGAAAACCCATGCCTTTAATCCCATATCCTTTTCATGAATCTAGTTCATTGATGCAAAATATTAAACCATTGAACAAGAAAATAGATTCTATGCAAGATGTAGTTTCTTTAGAGGTAGAGAATTTGTAGGACTGAAGACAAGACTGTCTAAGGATAAAATTCAAAATAACCACCGAAAAAATAACATGAAGATTTAATTCTTTTCCAAGGGAAACTGTAAAGAAGAGCAAATAATTTAATGCTAATCTAAAAGCTAGTAAGAGTTAACTGTGGAATAAAACTTTTAAAAAGCTTGGTGCACATGTCATCTTTTGGATGTTTTCCTTTATCAAAATAGCTGCTAAAATTGTAAGGGGATTTAGGTATATCTTTATATTCTGTTTCAAATGTTTTTATATTGATTGTAAAGAATTTTGCCTACCTATGTGTATGTCTTTTTGAAGTGCCACATTGACACAAACCTCCCTTTTCCTTCTGCATTTTATAAAACAAAATTCCCAACAAAAACAAAAATAAACTTAGCAACAAGTAAAAGGTTAAAGCCATTTTTCATTGTAATAATATAAATATATCTTATTTCTTTCTGTTTAAATATCCTATGCTTTTATTTTCCCTCAAGTTTTCACACTCAGGTAATAAAAGTGTTATCGTATTATAAAAAAAGAATAAAACTATTTTACTAGATAAAAGTTGCAGTAATGTGACAATAATTATTTTTTTCCCCTCCATACCCTTATTTGGCACTATTCAAATGGTTTAGAATCATTTCCAGTTTTATGTACAATATATGCCAGTAGGTGGTGGTAGTATTTTCTACAAGCAGTGAAATGCTATTTTCGTTAGTAAATAACCCCAAAAATAGAGATCATTTTCAGATATTCATAAATTGGTAGAGATATGTGTACAGAAGTATAGAGATTTCAGAGATAATCTTTCCCAAGTTATATTCCCAGACTCTGTTTAAAAACAAAACTAAGCATTTTAATCAGGGTATCAGATATTTGGGGGTGGAGGGGAAAGCCTCCAATAAATTTGGTGGGCTACAGATTTAATTCAGCAGCACTGACCATTACAGATTTTTTCCTAACAGATGCTAGCCATTAAATTGGAAAATTGAAATTGAAGATAAAAGGTGGGCTATGTATATCTAGCTAGTGGGTGATATTAACCAGATTTTCTCCTTCATCATGGCTCATTTGCACTGTGAATACTCTGAAAAAGACAGTTTTTGTGGACTCTGCTGAGTTTGTTGCTCCTACAATGTAATGCTATTGAAAGGGTCTGATTGTGTATTCAGATATCACATACATATTGCCCTGGGTCTGGGATTTCCTGTTACTGTGAATGATAAAGATTCTTTCCTATTTAACATACAATTCACCCATTGTGCCCACTTAAGTGAAAGGGCACCTCTGAGGGATTTACATAAGTAGGGAAAGAGACCAAGAAATAAGGGGGTGTCGCATTTTGGTAGATTATACAGAAAAAAGTACATTTAGTAAGGGGAAGAAGAGAAGTGAGCAGTGGAGGTTGTCTCATAAAGGAGCCGATTTCATTTTGAGATGAGATGGTTTCGAAAGTGATCAGCAATTGAAGGCCTTCTGAGCTGCATTTTACAGAGTTTCCCTGGGAATCTAAAATACCCTTTCCAGTTCTCAGTCTAATTTTATTTTTAGAAATCAGGAACTTGAAAAATGTACAGAAACATGATTCACATTAATAAAGCCAAGGTCTCTTTAAATTTGGATATAAAGAGAGGAGGAGAATAGTTTAGAACCATGTTACTTTCAAAGTCTAGTCCTGGGACTCGCAGCTTCAGAATCACCTGAAAGCTTGTTAGGAATGTAGAGTTTCAGGCTAGGAATGTAGAGTCCCACCTTCCTCCAGACCTACTAAATCAAAATCTGCAGTTTTATAGGATCCCATGGAGATTTGCACTCATGTCAAAGTTTGAGAAACATTGACTTAGAAGATTTCTAGGTAACAGAACCAATTTACTCTTAGAGTGGAGAAAGCAACCACTGAGTGGTCACATTATATATCATGTAACACCTTAACAGGATATCTCATCTAGAGTCTGAATGTCAGTGAGTCAAGGTCTTGATTTTCCTATCTTAACTCTACTTTAGGGTCTGTTTATACTGTAATAAAGGGTTAAAGGAAAAAAAAAAAAAAAAGGAAAAACTGGACAGATGGCCAAATAGAAAAAAACAAAGTCAGGAGGATGCTGCAATTTTAGGGATGATTGACTCTTAGAGATCATTTAGTTCTTCTCTTCCCCTGTATTAGCAGCCAGTGGCTGCTTACATATTATACTTCCATCAGGGCGTGGTGACTAAAGTGTCCTGAAAAGCTATACATATAAAGACTGATGTTGCAGCTCTTCTGAAGCTGAAAGCCAAAAATCCCAGATAAGGTTAAGTACCAAAATTTTGGAAATGTAGTTATCAGCAGCAGAATGGAAGTAAATTAAGCTTTTGAGCTCCAGTGAGTTTTCAATTGTTCTACAAGGTTTCCTGCTAAAATGAGTCTGGAAGTGTTTGAAATATATCACAAGCATTTTAAAATAACTTAGTCAATTATTTCTATTAGAAATACTCATCTTTGTTGTTAAGTGAAAATAACCCTTTAATTACTGTAGCCACCCTCACTCATAAACCTTTTGAGTAAAAGAAATTCGATGATTGTATTCTGGTTTCAATACCCTACATGATATAAGAACACCCTCCACATTTATATCAAACAGAGATTAGCACCATTTTAAAACCTAGAAAATTTACATTGTTCATTAATTCATAATTACTCATTAACAATAAAGATTAATCCAAAACTATTTTGCCTAAGGTATCAAAGGAGGTTTAAACAGTCCATTGGAACAATCACGGTATAGCAAGTCCTCAAATAATGTCATTTTCTTATCAAGGTATGAGGGGAAAAAAAATCACTTTCTAGCCAGGGTCACTGTTTGTATGGAGTTTGCATATTCTCTCTATGTCTGTGTGGGTTTTCTCCAGATATCTGGATTCCTCCCACCTCCCAAAGATGTGCCTATCATATTAATTGGTGAGTATACGTTGTCTCAGTCTGAGTGTGGGTGTAGGTCGGTGCGCCCTGCTATGCAAGGGTGTCCTGTCCGGGGAGGGTCCCACCTTGCGCCCTGAGCTACCCAGATAGGCTCTTGTTATCCACAACCCAGAGCTGAAATAACCAGGTTGGAATCTAATTATCTTACTTGTTTTTATTAATCTTCTTTAAATGTATGGATAGCTCACATTTATTTCAATGTTTAATATTAGAATTGTTTTGGGTCATTATTTAGAATTTGGTGATGTTTTTGTGACAAGAAATATGCCATATTTCTTGTCTTAACTCTTGTTTATATCAATTAGCTTATAATAAACTTGGTTTCTTTATACATTGTTTAGCTTAAAGTCACAGTTTCCAAGAACCTATTAGTGACCTTAAGTGAAGATTTACTGTATTACATGGTATATTGTAGTACCCCATGTGAGACATTCCAGGTACAGAAGAAATGCAAATAGTCACCTGTTGCCTTAATGTTGGCCAGAATACTATTTGCAGTGACATTCAATTCTGATTTCAGCTTACATTCACGTATATTTAGTGGTAGAAAGCTGCTTTCTAAAATAGATGTAAGACTTTGGCAGTGCTTCAATCAGTTATTTTACTAAGGAAAAAGTTTATTAAAGTTGTAAAAGTCTTGGTTTTCAAAAGAATCATTAGGATTGGTTGTTTTCACTACAGAACTCTTTCTAATGGATTTCTTTAGATGCCACCAGCATAGGGCTGGTGCCACTACCATCATGGACAACCTTTCCTGCTTCTCCTACACGGAACCTCTACAAATAGACTATTTATAAAGAAAACCTTCTGGAAATATCAAATTTAAATATGGCTTATGTTTTATTTTGAGATCCTGACAGACTCAGGGGTATGAAAAATAGTTTAAATTTTTTTAAATGCAGATTTAAATCAAAGGAACTGAGGTGTTTGTCAAGTTGCTTGTTAGTAGCAGACCTGGATAAAAATCTTATGATTTACAACTCCCAGATCTGCTCTTTTTTTCTCTACATGAAAATGGGACATTAGATGCAGAATCACTTCCTGGGCATCTTTTCCCCGCAGTTCACTCAAAGCGGATCAGGGTATGTCTCTGGAGGCTATACCCTATACCAGGTAACTTTCTTCTGAAAGGAAGTAAATGGTCCAAGGTCAGAGGAGACACACTACAGTGTTCGCCTGAAATAAGGAAGCATGATTTCCATTAATACTGTCACCTTGAATTTGACATAAATGTAATTTATGAAACATACACTCAGTACCCATGACTTTTCATGGCTCTCTACCTTTGCCTACTTTTTAAAGGAGTGCTAGAAACAGTAAAGAAAGAGGAGTTGAGATCAGGTTAGATTCACAAAAGCACACGTGATATCATTGAGAAAATATTATTCAGACCATCACTTTTTAATATAATCGTTTATATACTCATATGCCATGCAATGTCCCCTACAACAAAGTAATTGTGGGATAAAAATGATCGATTATGTACATGGATCATGGAGCTGCTTTTCCAACACACACACATAAATACATACATATTTACACCACTTTACCCTAATGGATACAAACACACACAAGGAGATATCGATTCTGTCACCCATCAGATATAGCGAGATGAACTGCAGCCCTACAAAAAGTTCTCTATGTTGAGTGGGCAGACATTCCCCATTTACAAAAGTCTGGAAATTCAGAGGTGACAGTGTGCTCTTGGAAATTAGGGGGGAGAGTACAACACATCCTAAATAGACACTTGAGGATTAATTAAACAAAATTACTAGTGAGTTTGTCCAGAAACACTGCTTATTTTTCTATCTTAAATGCATGTTTGTGTTCAAGAAGATTTTCTTCTAATGTAAATGTCCAGAGAGATTATTAAACTTCATCTGCTAACATATTCTCAGGATTCCCTAACTATAGAATAAGGAGACCCTATCATGATAAGGTGTCAGACAATGCCGCAAAGAAGAGACAGAGTTAGTAGTAAATGAAAGCAAATGGCCACTAAGTCAAGCTTAGTTTCTCTCATAGGATATCATGGGCCTAGAGCTGTGAGCATCCAAAGCACTATTTGGAAGTTTTCTTTGAAAAATCTAATTAAATAATTATGGGGCTCACTTTAAACTTCTGATGTGGAAAAATGGGATCATTCTTCTGTTTTTCAATCTTACACTGAGGAGATACAACCAGGACTGCATGGGCAGTCCTAGGCAGCATGACCACCCTGGGCAAAGTGAGTGAGGTCTGTCGCTCAACCCATGGAACAGAAATTGGCATCTACAAAGGAAGCTGAGGAGGCGGGGGGGGGGGGTAGAATCACGAGATTGTGAATAAGTAGGCAGGCCTGGGTAGTCACTGTGCAGGAATCAATCAAGTCATAGAACTGGGTGTTTGTGCAGCACGTTGTGTGGGCGTAGGAGAAAAAGTCTCTTTCTTGGTCAGGAAACAAACTGAACACGTTTGCAAAGACCAGTTAAGTCATCTGGAATGAAGCAGTTTCTGCTGGTTTGGGGGCCCAGTTGTCTTTTCACACATGGTTTAGCATATACTGTGTTTTTTGGGCTGAGGAAACAAAAACCTGAAGTTGAACAAAAAATTGCCCTTTCTCTGTATCTGCCCATTTGACTCAGTTCTCATCCTTGCCCCTTTGGATTGGACTAACTCCATTTTCTTTGCTTCTTCAATTTTCTTTTTTTCCTCCTAAGAAAAGAAGGTGGTGATCCTAAAGAAAGAATGTTGTATTCCAAGGCATCATAGACTCAGAGGATAATTAGAAGTTATCATAATGATTCATCCTCAACTTCAGGGAGGTGTCCATCAATTGTATCATTCTCTGAGATTTAGAGATGCATTTTTTTCCCCAAAAATTATCTATGTATCCAAGCATGTGAGAATTAATGACTACAAACTATAGCCATTTAATTTTTTGCCCTTTCTTTTTCATAAACAGAGCAGAATTTGTTTAAACTGGAAAACATGATTTTGACAAAAAACAAAACAAAACTACTGTGCTTGTGTGAAGAAAAGACATTTTATTAATTATAACAATTTAAGAGTATGCTGTGTCTGCATTTTTTTGTGTGTTTTTTTTTTTCATTTTCAATTTACTTTGATATCATGTCACCATAAGTTGAGGGACCCTTAAAAACCATGTCTAAAAAATGTTTTTCTCCTCTGATTATAAAATACTGAATTCCAATTATAGGCATTTGAAAAATATTAAAAAAAGAAAAGAATACCACTCCCAATCCTACTCTTGAGAAAATCACTATTACAATTTTCATGTATTTCGTTCAAGTTTTTTTATTATTATTATTCTTATGTAACTGTTTAAGCCCAATGCATATGATGCTGTATATAAAATTGTATGATGATCTACTTTAATTGTTTTTACGTATTATTTTCTATTTTAGCATATTTTGGACATCATTTTAGTTGAGTTTATACTATCCTATTAGGAGGCGCTATGCCTCCTTATTTCAACTTATTATCTCCTTTATAGATGAGCACTCAGTTTTCCAATGGTTTACTACTATAAATAATGCAGCAATAAACATGTTCATCTTTGAATTTTTGTCTGACTTGCTGACAGTTTTTTAAGATACATTTCTGGAACTGAAATTAATGCAACAAAAAATACAAAAATTTAGGCATAACAATTTTCAAGTGTTTAATAAATATTTCCAAATACCTTTCCATAAAGTTTATGAAAATTAATTTGTCTATCAGTAGTTTAGAAGAGTTCTATCTTAGAAAAGTACATTTTTCGATTATGATGAGAATATAGTTTTTATTAATACATTGATTAACTCCGTTTCTTATTTAATGAATGACCGGTGCATTGATTTTGTGCAATATTTTATTAGACAGTGGTCTTTTTTTATTGGACTCAACAAACTATAAACTGGAAAAAACAACACAAGTCGATTATATAAATTGTAAAATTTTCCTTAGTTTTTGTTTACTTTGAAACTTTAATATATTGCTTTGACATTTAGACATTCCATTTAATGTTATAAAACCTGTTGATTGCTCATTTGTGAATTCCTCAATTGTTTAGAAAATTCTACACAATAACAAATTTGATATTTATTTAAAATGCTACTATTTATTTTTTTTCTTTTTTAAAATAATTGTTTTATTTTTTAATTACAGTTGATATACAACAGTATATTAGTTTCAGGTGTATAACAGTGATTAGACATTTGTATAACTTACGAAGTGATCACCCCAATAAATCTAGTACCCATCTGATACCATATATAGTTATTACAGTATTACTGACTATATTCCTTATGCTATACCCTTCATCCCATGAGTATTTTGTAACTACCAATTTGCACTTCTTAATATCTTCACCTTTTTGACCCTGCCCCTAGACCCTCTCCCATCTTTTATCCCAACAAATCTAGTATCCCTCTGACACCATACATATTTATTACAATATTATTGATTATATTCTTTACACTATACCCAACATCCCATAACTACTTTTATATATAATTTTTAAAATTATAGTTGGAAACGCCGTGGCCATCTTGTGGTTACCAACTGTTTTCTAATCCCCTCACCTTCCCCCTTATCCCCACCCCCCGCCCATCAAAGAACCCACAGTTTTTCCTCTGTCTCCAAAACTGTTTCTGATTAGTTAATTCACTTATTCTCTTCTTTAGATTCCGCATATAAGTGAGATCATATGGTACTTGTCTTTCTCTGTCTGACTTATTTCACTTAACATAATGTTCTCTAGGTCCATCCATGTTGTTGCAAATGGTAAGATTTCTTTCTACTTTATGGCTGCGTAATACTCCATTGTATAAATGTACCACAGCTTCTTAATCCAGTCATCTACCGATGGGCATTTCGGTTGTTTCCATATCTTGGCTATTGTGTAAAGTGCTGCAATAAACATAGGAGTGCATACTGATTTTTGAATTGGAGTTTTGGATTTCTCCGGATAGATGCCTAGGAGTGGAATTACTGGATCATAGGGTAGTTCCATTTTCAGATTTTTGAGATACCTCTATACTGCTTTCCACAGTGGCTGCACCAATCTGCAATCCCACAAACAGTGCACAAGCGTTCCCTTTTCTCCACATCTGCGCCAGCACTTGTTGTTTGTTGATTTATTGATGATAGCCATTTTGACTGGGGTGAGGTGGTATCTCATTGTGGTTTTTATTTGCATTTCTCTGATGGTTAGTGAGGTTGATCATTTCTTCATATGTCTGTTTCCCATCTGTATGTCCGTTTTAGAAAAATGTCTCTTCAAGTCCTCTGCCCATTTTTTAATTGGGTTGTTTGCTTTTTTGGAGTTGAGTTGAGTGAGTTTTTTATAGATTTGTGATATTAACTCCTTATCAGATATATCATTGGCAAATATATTTTCCCGTTTAGTAGGGTCCCTTTTTGTTTTATTGATGGTTTCCTTTGCTGTGAAAAAACTTTTTAGTTTGATGTAATCCCACACGTTTATTTTTTCTCTTACTTCCCTAGCTCGAGGGGATATATCAGTAAAAATCCTACTCCGGGTAATGTCTGTGAAGTTTCTTCCTATATTTTCTTCTAGGTATTTTATGGTTTCAGATCTTACATTTAAGTCTTTAAGCCATTTTGAATTTACTTTTGTATATGGTGTAAGGAGGTGGTCCAGCTTCATTTTTTTGCATGTATCTGTCCAGGTTTCCCAGCACCACTTATTGAATAGACTGTCTTTACCCCATCGTACATTCTTGCTTCCATTGTCGTAGATTAGATGGGCATATAGACATGGATTTACTTCTGGACTCTCTATTCTGTTCCATTGATCTATGTGTCTGTTTTTATGCCAGTACCATGCTGTTTTGATTACTGTAACCTTGTAGCATAATTTGAAGTCAGGTATTGTTATACCTCCCACTTTGTTCTTATTTCTCAAGATCGCTGAGGCTATCCGGGGTCTTTTATGGCCCCATATAAATTTTAGGACTATATGTTCTATTTCTGCGAAAAATGTCATTGGTAGTTTGATAGGAATTGCGTTGAACATGTATATTGCCTTAGGCAGTGTGGACATTTTAACTATATTAATTCTTCCTATCCATGAACATGATATGTGTTTCCATCTATTTATATCTTCTTTCATTTCTTTCTTCAGTGTCTTAAAATTTTCTGAGTAATCTTTTACTTCTTTGGTTAAATTTATTCCCAGGTAATTTTATAGTCTTTGAAGCAATTGTAAATGGGATTGTTTTTTTTTTTTTTTAATTTCTCCTTCTGATGTTTTATTATTGGTATATACAAATGCAACTGATTTCTGAATATTAATTTTGTATCCTGCTGCTTTACTAAATTCATCTATCAGCTCTAATAGTTTCTTGGTGGAGTTTTTAGAGTTCTCTATATATAGTATCATAACATCTGCATATAATGATAATTTTACTTCCTCCTTACCAATTTGGATGCCTTTTATTTCTTTTTCTTGTCTGATTGCTGTGGCTAGAACTTCCAACACTATGTTGAATAGAAGTGGAGATAGTGGGCCACGTTGCCTTGTTCCTGATCTTAGGGGGAATGGTTTTAGCTTTTCCCCATTGAGTATGATGTTAGCTGTGGGTTTATCATATATGTCCTTTATTGTGTTGACATATGATCCCTCTAATCCCACTTTCTTTTATCATAAATTTATCATAAATTTTTATCATAAATTTCTTTTATCATAAATTTCTGCTGGATTTTATCAAATGCTTTTTCTGCATCTATTGATATGATCATGTGATTTTTATTTTTCATTTTGTTAATGTGGTGTATCACATTAATTGATATGCGGATGTTGAACCACCCTTGCATACCAGGGATGAATCTCACTCGATCATGGTGTATGATCTTTTTAATGTATTGCTGAATTCTGTTCGCTAATATTTTGTTGAGGATTTTTGCATCTATGTTCATTAGTGATATCGGCCTGTAGTTTTCTTTTTTGTGTGGTGTCTTTGTCTGATTTTGGGATCAGGGTGATAGCGGATTCATAAAAAGTGTTTGGGAGTCTTCTCTCCTTTTGGATTTTTTGGAAGAGCTTGAGGAGAATAGGTGATAATTCTTTTTTGAACGTTTTGTAAAATTCACCTGTAAAACTATCTGGTCCAGGGCTTTTGTTTTTTGGGAGAATGTTGATTACTGATTCAATTTTCCTGATGGTAATCAGTCTATTCAGGTTCTCTGTTTCTTCTTGAGTTAGCCTTGAAATGTTGTACGCCTCTAGAAAATTGTCCATTTCTTCTAGATTGTCAAATTTGTTGGCATATAGTTGCTCATAGTAATTTCTTAAAATTTTTTGAATTTCTGTGGTGTCCATTGTCACTTCTCCTCTTTAATTTCTGATTTTATTAATTTGGGTCCTCTCTCTCTTTTTTTTTTTTTTTTTAATGAGTCTGGCTAAAGGTTTGTCAATTTTGTTTATCTTTTCTAAGAAACAACTCTTGGATTCATTGATCTTTCGTATTGTTTTTCTGGTTTCTATTTCATTTATTTCTCCTCTGATCTTTATTATCTCCTACCTTGTGCTCCCTTTGGGCTTATTTTGCTGTTCTTTTTCCAGATCCCTTAAGTGTGAAGATAAACAGTTGATTAGTGATGTTTCTTTAGGTAGGCCTGCAATGCTATGAATTTCCCTCTTAGGACTGCTTTCGCGGCATCCCATAGATTTTGGGTCGTAGTGCTTTCATTTTCGTTTGTCTTGAGATACCTTTTGATTTCTTCCTTGATTTCCTGCTTGACCCATTCATTATTTAGTAATAAGTTGTTCAGCCTGCATGAATTGGTGTGTCTTCCAGTTTTTTTTCCTGTAGTTCATTTCTAATTTCATAGCACTATTATCAGAGAAGACAATTGGTATGATTTCAATTTTCTTAAATTTATCAAGACTTGTTTTGTGGCCTAACATATGGTCTATCTTGGAAAATGTTCCATGTGCGCTTGAGAAAAATGTGTATTATGCAGTATTTGGGTGAAATGCTCTGAAAATATCGATTAAATCCAAGTGGTCTAATGTATCATTTAAGGCTGTTGTTTCCATATTGATTTTCTGTCTGGAAGACCTGTCCCTTGTTGTCAGAGGTGTGTTGAAATCCCCTACTATGATAGTGTTACTGTTGATCTCTGTCTTTATGTCAGTCAGTACCTGTTTTATATATTTAGGTGCTCCTATGTTGGGTGCATAGATGTTTACTAGGGTTATGTCCTCTTGTTGGATCGATCCCTTTATTATTATATAATGCCCATCTTTGTCTTTTAATATGTTCTTCATTTTAAAGTCTATTTTGCCAGATATAAGTATTGCAATTCCAGCTTTTTTCTCATTTCCAATTGCATGAAATATCTTACTCCAACCCTTCACTTTCAGCCTATGTGTGTCTTTTGATCTGAGGTGAGTCTCTTGTATACAGCATATACAAGGTTCTTGCTTTCTTATCCACTCAACCACCCTATGTCTCTTGATTGGAGCATTTAACTATGTACATTTAAAGTGATTATTGATAGGTACATAGTTATCGCCATTTTTATATTTGTACTTAGATTGTTTTCATCTTTCTTCTATAACCTTTTAGTATTTCTTGCAATGCTGGCTTGGTGGTAATAAATTCCTTTAGCTTATTCTTTTCTGGGCAGCTCTTTATCTTTCCATCAACTTTAAATGATAGCCTTGCTGGATAAAGCAATCTAGGTTGTAGAGCTTTGTGAGCCATCACTTTGAGTATCTCCTGCCACTCCCTCCTGACCTTCAATGTTTCTGTAGAAAAGTCATTTGATAATCTTATGGGAGTTCCCTTGTATGTAACCCTTTGTCTTTCTCTTGCTGCTTTTAGGATTCTCTCTTTGTCTTTAAGCTTTGCCATTTTAACTATAATGTGTCTTGGTGTGGACCTATTTGGGTTTATCCTTGTTGGAACTCTCTGCACTTCCTGGGCTTGTATGTTAGTTTCCTTCATCAGGTTAGGGAAGTTTTCGGACATTATTACTTCAAATATGTTCTCAATCCCTTGCTTCCTCTCTTCACCTTCTGGTATTCCTATGATGCTCATGTTGTTTCGCTTGATGTTATCCCAGAGGTCTCTTAAACCATCTTCATTGTTTTTTATTCTTTTTTCTCTCTGTTGTTCTGTTTGGGTGATCTCTGCTAACCTGTCTTCTAAATCGCTGCTTCGATCCTCTGCTTCATCTAACCTGCTGGTAATTCCTTCAAGAGAGTTCTTAATTTCGGTAACTGTGTTCTTTAGTTCTAACTGGTTGTTTGTTATGATTTCTACATTCTTCTTGATGTCTTCTCTAATCTCCTTAAACATTCTTATCACCAGTGTTCTGAACTCTGTCTCTGATAGGTTGGTTACCTCTGCTTCATTTGGTTCCAGTTGTGGAGGTTTCTTCTGTTCTTTTATTTGGGACATGTTTCTTTGTCTCCCCATTCTGACTGACTCTCCATGTTTGCTTTGATGTATTAGGTAGATCCCCTAGAGTTCTTAGTTCTCGCTGGGTTATCTTATATAGTATGTGTCCTTTATATTTGACTTGCACTACTTCGTTCTTCTCCTCTGCGTGTGATCCAAAGGTGACTCTTGTGTTGTGTATATTGTCCTGTTAAAGAAGATCATCAATTGCTTTTTGCTTGTGAGTAGGTGGGGTTAACTCCCAGGCTAACTAGTTGTGAGACTTGGCTCTGCCCATTGCAGGTTGTTCTGCTGCGTGAGGATTGACCACTTAAATGTGGTTTGGCCTCTATGGGCTCTTGTGCCTTCAGAAAATTCCCTCTGGGTGTGTGACTTGTAGGTCAAGAATTTGATATCATGGTTATGGAGGCTGAGAAGTCCCCCAATCTGCTGTCTGCAAACTGGAGAGCCAGGAAAGCCAGTGGTGTAATTCAGTCCCAGTCCAAAGAGCTGATAACAGGGCAAGCAACAGAGTGGGGGTAGAGCACTTGTATAAATCCTGGAGTCTGAAGGTCTCACAACCAGGAGAACTAACATCCTAAGGCAGTAGATCTTAATATTTTAATGTAACATTTTAACCAATGGGGAAATGCTTTTAGCATTTAGATAAAGACAAGTAGTTGTCATCTAGAAATATTTAACTAATGGTTTAGCATCATTTAGTAAGAATCCATACTAGAAACTATTGAATCATGATGTCAGTTTAATCATATTCCGAATTCTTTTGTTTTGAGTTTTTCTGACCTATGAATCTGATATTATGATCTGATTTTTGATTTTACAGAAATTCACACTCTTAGATATTGAAGTTGAACAATGCATTTTAATATGTTACATAGTTCAAGAGTCCACCAGCTCTTGTTATTTAAAGATGTCATGGGTGGCTTATTGCATTTAATTAGAATGTGCATTTTTTATGTTTACAGAGCATTGACTTAGACTTTTTGTTTTAAATTACTTTTCTATAGATTGCTTTCTTTTAAGGTGATATATTTTACTATGATCAAATGTGTAACTAATACAAATTTCAAGGTTAAAATTTTGAAAAGACACGTCAGTGAAGTTATGTGCCCATTGTCACTCAACAAGCCAGTAAATTATAGATCTGGAATCAGAACTCATGTTATTACAAATTTCCAGCCTGATGCTTAACCCACTGAAACTCATAGCTATATTGTTTATAGGCTGAGAAAAGGCCCCGCTGCGAGGCTCCTGGCTCACAAGAAGCTTTTCTTATGCACTGTAGAGAGCCTCCCTATTGGCTCACATTTTCTTAATGCCTTCATCCCAGAAAGAGAAGGTACTGAGGAAAATACCCTTCCCATGCCATCTTATCTTTGTGAGTTGGAAAATAAAACACTGTTCGAAATATCTATTGAGAATGCTATTATAGAAATAGCCAGTCTCTCGGGGGGTAGGCTGAGGTTGAAAAGGGCAGTTTCCTGGAATGTTATGGGGGGCTAATGATATGCCTGTGATATAAAACAGTTTCTGATATTTTCCAAATGGGTTATTGTTCATGTTTAAGTGATTATAGTAGTGATTTAAGCCAAACTAAATATTCTCTTTCCATGGTTTACTTCAACTTATTCTAATCCTTCTTCATGCAAATGCGTCCAATTTTGATTTTTTTTTCTTGTGTGGGTATTTTATCATGTGGGCAAAATTTACTGGGTGACAATAACGTGGAAACTCAAAAAAAAAAAGAGAGAGAGAACAATATAGGCAAAGTCGATGTGGTTGGTAGGAGGTGGAGTGGGGGCAGGATTGATTGCAAGTGTTCTGAGAGAAAAATAGTACATCCAACTGGGCATCAGGAGTCATTTCTTACCAATAAAATTTCTGAAGCTGTGGAATCATCTCTAAAAGAAATGATTGAAATCTCTTGTCTGAGCCACTTACACTTGTACCTAATAAAGCCTTTGAGAACTCTATGCTGTTAGTAAGGGATGATGACCTAATAAGTCCACTCCATTGATTCTGTGATAGTCTTGGCAAGACCTACTCGTGGAATTACTTCATAATCAAATCTAAGACACCCTGCAAGCACTATATAAATTCATCTCTCCGATTTTAGATTACTATTAGAGACACTTTTGCATTTGTAAAAATACTTTTTCCTCACAAAAGAATGTATTCATCTATTACTGGAGAAATAAGTGATTTGGAAAATAAAATACAAACACAAAACAGTGATTTATCAAGCTTTACTATACAACAGCCATGCTGCTTGCTATTAACTGTTGATGTTATTTCAAAACTAAAGACACAATTATTAGTTTATCAAAATAAAAGTGAAGGAAGAAGACGAAAACACTCTAAGCTGACAATTTGCATATCACATTTCAACGTGATGTGATTTAAAACAGCTGATCTATTAAACACTCAAATTAGACTTTACAAGCAAATAACCAATTCTACCTTGACTTTAGCATTGCCTCTGGCGCCTTTATAATATGAATATCTGAACAAAATTATAAGAGCTTCCCTTTTGGTGCCTCGGAAAATTATTAACTATTTAATATTCAAGGCTAGGACTTCCCAATATAAAAAGTTAATGCTGAGACGTGATATTGGTCTGATTGAGCCTTGTGTATGTAGTTCCTGCAAAATACTAAATTGGCAGCTTCCCACTTTTTCCAAATATTGATTCCTTTTCTAAATCCTTTTATGTTCTAAATTAACCTGGGGATTTCCACCTTGACTTTTAGTTGCAATGAGAAATGACACTCAGAAACTTGCCTGTTAATCTATCACGTGGGACAGAATTTGGTTTCTGTAATCATAAGCTCAGAGCCCTATAGAGAGCTTCTAAGTGGTAAAAGGAAAGGAAATTGGAAGAAGGAACTGAAGATATTTTTCTCCTATGAATTAGCACAAATACTGATTTATAGCCTCCACATGTGTTTTGCTTTTACTGATGGTTGTAACTAGGGACACCTGTAAGACAGAGCCAAATGGGAAGAATTAAAAATAAATGGAAGAAAAATGTAATAATAAGCTGTACTTCAGAGGTTGATTTGAAACCTAGTGTGAGAGACCTTAAAATTCCCCTTTCCTGGAGAATGTTTTATCATTTAGTTTATGTAATTTAGCATACGATATGAAAGCTAAAATGTAACAACATTTTGTTGAAAATATTCTTTCAGTATTTCCAACGGAAATGTTGAGCTAAGTGTAGAATTTGTGGGATCAGTTAGCTTATAAATAATGATCCTTTATGCTGGCATTGGGAAATCCCTGTTCCCACAGCTAGTTCAATAAAGCAATTAATATCAATAAATGCAGAAGAAAGCAAATCTCTGTTCACTTTTGTCTGGATTAGTTAACATGAGAAAAATCCTATCCCTCTCCTGGAGTATTTAACCTTCTTACAGAAAGACATTCTAATGAAAGGTAAATAAAGTATGTTTTTGACATATGTTTCCCTTGTCATCCACTGTCTACTTCTTATAAGATGATTGACTTTTCTCCTCCCTCCAGAAATGTTAAATGTGTTTTTCTTTTTAGACCAGGTTTTTGTGGCATTCTTGTGTTGTGAATATACCTTAAGCATTTTTTTCTAATATCTCTAAATTTACTTTCTGTAAAGATGAATTTCTTTAAAGGAAATATAACTTCCAATATTCATATATAATATTTCATTTCTATTGTGTAATGCTTACATTTTCCATACAGAATATCTCATGTGTACTCAATTTACAGGGCATATTTGAGAGAAAGCAATTTTTCTGTGCCATGAATGTTTTAGTGAATCTCTTAAAAACAGTGTACACAATGAAAAAAAATGCTTTGTCAAGGCAATGGGTAAGGTGAAAACTGACCCTGTTTATAGATAAGAACTTGTGCATTCAGACTTCCATAGATCAGCATTTAGTCAAGCACTGTTACGGAATAGCTCCGAACTTTCAATACATTTGGCTAAATTACTTGAGATTTCACACACAAGCAGTAAAAAGCTTAAAAGATATTATCCTGTAGCGTCCAAGAAATGTAGTAATAAGGTAAAAGTTGAAATGTGTCATTGGCCTAAGAAGCCCATGGCTCATACTTGATTTATAACACACCCAGTTTCGTCAGAGTTGGCAGAAGTGTGCTCTTTCTGACAGTATGATGATAACATAACATACTGCAAGAGTTGAAGCTGCCAATTCTTACACCTTCATTCTACTAGCAAAGAATTTTAAAACAAAATGTCAATATTGCTACAAAACCACTTTGCTGGTTCCCCAAAACTGACAAAACCATTCTGCCTGTTTATAAATTTGAGGAGAGATAGCTAACTTTAAATGTACTTAATCAAACGCACATATTTGTTAATTTTATATATACCAAACTTATATACAGTTAAAATTTGCGGTGAAGTGTCCATTACCAAGACATATACAGGTGATAGTTTAATTTTGAAATGGAATAGGCATCTCAAATCACTGGTTTCGAATTCAAAACATAAAAAGAGGCAATATTATTACTCTTATTACAATAGATTAAAAATATTGTCATCCTGTGCATGGGGATTGAATAAACAAGAGGACAACAACATTTCTTACAGTAATTATATTTAAAATCACATTATAGTAAAGCAAGTAAGAGCTTTTTTAATAGATGCTAAAAATTTATTTCCTCGGTGTTAAAAGGATATACTTTATGTGGAAAAAGGAGTATCAGGAGGAAATCATTTGGTATGGAAAAATAAGAGTACTGCTAGCATTTATTGTTTTTAACTTTCATATTAGTCATTTTTTAAAAAGATTTTTAGTTTTAATCTAATTGTACTTTAATCTAAGTATACTTTAAAATACTTTATGTGTAAATTGAATTATGTTCAAAAGCGAATAGCATTCTTGATGTTTATATCAAGGGATTAAGTAATACTTTAAAGTACAATGTGTGTCATTTAAACCTTTTATTTTGAGATATTCACATGCAGTTGTGAGAAGTAATGTGGAGAGATGCCATGTACCCTTTACCCAGCTATGCTCGGTGGTAAGAATTTGTGTAACTACTTATAATACAGTATCACAAGAAGGATAGTGACATTCATACAACCCACCAATCACTTTTAGATATTTCCAGTTTTACTTTTACTCATTTGTGTGTGGATATGGATAGTGTGTTCTATACAATTTTGACACATTTATAATTCATGTATCCACACTTCCGTGGTCAAGGTATTGCAGTCCCATTACCACATTCATTCCTCATGCCGCACTTTTATAGGAAACTTCCTTCTCCCACTCTCACTCCTTCCCTATTCCCTGATGACCAGAATCTATCATCCATTTCTAAAATTTTGTCATTTTAAAAATATTATATTAATGGAGTCGTACAGTATGTAACCTCCGGTAATGAATTATTTCACTCAGCTAAATTCATTGAAGACTCATCCAAGTTCTTGAGCAGTTTGTTTCTTTTTTATTGCTGAGTAGTATTCCACAATATTGATAACCTACAGTTTGTTTAGCCATTCATTAGCTGAAGGGTAGCTAGTGTACCTCCCTCCCACCCCATTTTGGCTGTTATGCCAAGTGTCTAGAGATTTTTCTCTTGTCTTTCTTTTATTAAATTATTGTATGATTCCATTATATTCAGAGAGCATACTCCATATAAGTTTAATTATTTTAAATGTGTTGAGGCTTGCTTTAGAGCCTAGGATGTGGATGCTTGGAAAACATAATAATCATACTTTACTCTTGTTGGGTGGAATGACATAAATTGATAGATGATAGATAGGTAGATAGATAGATAGATAGATAGATAGATAGATAGATAGATGATAGATAGATAGATAGATAGATAGATAGATAGATGATAGATGATAGATAGATAGATAGATAGATGATAGATAGATAGATGATAGATAGATAGATAGATAGATGATACATGATAGATAGATAGATAGATAGATAGATAGATAGATAGATAGATGATAGATAGATAGATGATAGATAGATAGATAGATAGATAGATGATAGATAGATAGATGATAGATAGATAGATAGATAGATAGATAGATAGATAGATAGATAGATAGATAGAAAGACAGATAGACAGACAGACAGACGGCTAGATATCATTATGTTATGTTGGCTGATTTTACTGTTGGCACCTTCTGTATTCTTGCTCATTTTCGGTGTAGCAGCTCTATCAGTTGCTGAGAGCGTGATTTTTAAACCACCAACTATAATTGAGGGTTTGTCTGTTTCCCGTTCCAGGTCTATCAGATTTGGGTTTGCATTTTGAAGGTTTATAGTTGTACTTAGTGAAAAGGAGGAGAAAGAGATGAATCTACTTAAGCTTTTCTGGATGAGTTTGCCACACAGTATATTTTAACCATGAAAATACTATTTTTTTTTCCAGAAAGTTGATTTAAAACATTCCAACAAAGTATATGGGAAAGGTAGAAATAAAAGACTATGCAAAATAAGAGGTTGGAGAGAGAAGAATAGGTCTGATGCTAAGTATGTAAAACATCAATTGAAAATAATATTTTAGTGTTAATTAGTAATTTTATACTATAAGTACAAAATAGCCCACATATTATATACATTAAAAAAAGGGAATTAGAAACTTGATATGTTGACAAAATATCAGTAATGTACTATTTGTGTTAGTTTGAGTAATTTCCCTACATCTTTAAAAGCATGGTGATAATAAACTAATTGAAATTAGATACTAGTGCACTATTTTTTTTTTGATTATGACATTGTTGCTTATTTTCACAGTTTCAAAAATAATGATTCTAATGTGATTTAAAATTTTAAATAAACCAGGAATAGCATAGGCAACATTGAATAAAATAATAAAAATGGACAATTTATGTGAAACACAGATGAATACCTAATAAATCTAGAGAAACTGAAAAAATAAGTCAGGAAATACAAAAATGAAACAAAATAGAAGTTTAGTGATGAAAAATTTAGCAATTTAGTGATGAAAAATATTCAATAAATAGCATTGGGTTAATTGTATATTCAAATAGAAGAAAAATTGACCAAGACTTTATAGCATAGTCAAAGACCAATTCCAGATGAATCATAACGTAATATGGAAAGTAATACACTAAAACTAACATAGGAGAAGAACTTCATAAGCTTGAGCCAAGGAAAGATTTCTTAAGCAGAACGAGAAAGGACTAATTATAAAAGAAAATATTTGTAATTTGGGCTATACTAAATTTTTAAACTTCTGTTCATCATAAGACAATACAAAGAGAGTAAAAACACATGCCATAGAGTGGGAGAAGAAATCTGCAATGCATATATACAATAATGGACTCTTATCTAAAATATATACAGGTATTTTACAATCAAGATAAAGAAGACAGATGACAAACTTGAAAAATTGTCAAAGACTTAAATACTACTTTCTGCAAGATATTATCCAAATAGGTAATAAGTGTATGAAAAGTTGCCCAACTTCATTATTTATTGAGGAAATTAAAATTAAAACCAAAATGAAATTATACTACACATCTACCAGAATGGCCAAAATGAAAAAAAAGATTGAAAATCAAATGATGGAAAAGGTGTGGTGCAACTGGTGGAATTCTTATACATTATACCTGACAGTGTAGACTATAGAACTATGTAAGTTAATTCAATTACTTTGTAAAAATATTTGGCAGCACCTATCAAAGTGAGTACATCATTCTGTAATCCAGTAATTTCACCCCTAGCTACACATATGCAGATATATGCACCAAAATACCTGCAGAAAAATATCCATAGCAGCTTTGTTCAGTACACATAAAAACAAGAAACAATTTAAAGCCCATTACCAATTTAAAGTACACATAAAAACAAGAAACAATTTAAAGAAACAATTTAAAGCCCAATCAGCAAGTAACCTACACTGTATTTGTATACTAAAATATCATGGAGTCAAAAAAGAAAAAAATGAAAAGAATTACTGTCACAAACAATGACATGCAGACATAATGTCAAGCAAAAGAAGTTGGACACTAAAAAGTACATACCTTATAATTCCACTTATTTAAAGGTTAAACAAGATAAAAGGACCAGTAACAATCTCTATAACAAAAGTCAGAATCATGGTTTAAGTTTGGTTGTTTAGTTCTTGAGAATGGACATCGCAGAAGCTTCTGAATGCTTTACTATATAAAATTTGCACTCTAGTATATTTACTCAATGACCAATTTAGATATTTACAGAAAAAAGAACCTATTTAATATTACTTAAAAATTATATCACAACTACTTGTGAATGATGTTTAAAATAATGTACAGAGAAAAGAGCCAGAACTATTTTATTCACGCCCCACATTAAGACAAACAGACAAACAAACAAAACAACTTAGGAGGGCATTGTTGATTAGAAATCAGAGGATGTGGATTTGAGTCAAGACTACTCTGCTCACTCATGATAAAATACAGCATGTCACCTAACAATTTTGCATCAGTTTTCTTATCTACAAAATGTAAATTAAAATGCCTCAATTAAAATTATGTGGATGTTAGTATTTGAAGGCAATAGGAAGTGCTGTGAATTTGAAAATTTTACAACTTTTAAAAGAAAGGCAATTTAAGATAGGTATTTCATATTATTGAAACATAACCGTGTTGTGTTTGGGATTACTAAGAAGCGTAAGAAGAATGGCAGCCATTCTGGAGATGGTACTTAGAAGGTTAAATTAAGAAGGTGTAATTGACTAGTCTTTTTAGTATTTTGAGTGATTTCAATCTAATACAATTAAGCATAGGGTATTTCACTTGGAGAACCATTTCATAGTCCTGCTACACCCATTTTATCTGCAGTGGAGCTCTTTGTACACAATTTGGTTGCCTGCCTTCTAATTCCTCTTATGCATAGCCCATCTTCCTAAATGCCTCACCTTTTAAACTCAGTATCTTCCTTACCCTAACCATTTCACTCACCCAATTCTTCCCTTCACAGAAAGTACCAAATCTTTTTGATCCTACCTCCTAAACTTTCACAAGTTATGCACTTCTTATTCTCCATTTTATCACTACCTAATTCAAACTGCCCTCATCTTTCATTGATTTTTATACAATAAACTCCTGTGATATTACAGTATCTATAAGAGTACCATGCAGTTGCCAAAGTCAACTGTTAAAAACATAGATGTGATTACTGCCATATAAAAATTCCTCCATTGTCTGGGATGCCCTCAAGATGAATGCATATTCTTGGGCATAATCTAGTCATTTTTCTTGATTAGATTCACGTTGTCTACTTTCAGAGCTGATTCTTAAAATCCTACTAGTCCATTATTTGTCCCTCATTAAGAATCTTTTCTTCAGGCCCACTAAATTACTTGTGTTCTTGGAAAAACCAATATCTCAATGTGGAGCTTTGTTACGTTTCCTCTGCCCACAACCCTTCTTCCTGCCCTCCATCCTGTCCTGCATCTCATTGCAAACTGATACATTCTCAGATTAGCCATCATAACTAGGAAAACTTCTCAGGCAAAGCTGGGTGTGGAGGCTCTCCTAAGTGCTTTCCAAGCAATTTAGCCTCTCATCAAACTGTCTTGAGGTTGCCTGCTTATGGGTGGAGACCCCTACTAGAAAGGAACCTTCTCTAATATCATGCCACCCTTATTGTTATCTTCTGTATCTGGGAGAGTGCCACATATTCAGTAGTCATTTGATGATATTATCTTGAATAAATAAATGACTATGTAGGCATCAAATTTGCTGTTCAGAGTCTGTTTGAACTTCTGCCACTCTTTACTCCTCAAATAGATGTAGTGGGTTCAACAGGATGGAGATTGTAATGCAAGGGAGAACTCAGAACTCACCAGAGGTAAGTAATAGTGTGGGAGACTCATAGCAAAGATGGAATAGGAGATGTCTGTGAATGGTTGGATGAGAAATCACTTTCTCAGGCACTCTAAGCAAAACAAGAGCCTCTGCCCTTACTGAACTGCATAAGATGTGAATGTTTTCAAAAAAACAAAAAACAAAAACAAAACAAAAAAAAACAGAAAGAAAAAAAACAACTCAGTAGGATTTCAGAAAGAAGGGATTAATGAAAGGCTTATAAGAAAAAGAGTGACCTGTGCCAACTGGGAGTTACATAGATTACTCTGTAACTATCAGAAAAGGTGTATTACAATCACATAAAAACCCAAGTGAAAAGACTTGACACACCTACAGTCACCACAAAGAAAGTAAAAAACACCCATGAGCCCAGAAATGTAGCAGCCTATGGGTAAAAAATGAGCCAAAGCGGGATTAGCTAGTTACTGTATTAAGGTTGAGCATCAATTTTTAAAAATAATTTTAATGAAAATTTTACTTTTAAAGTTGTTTATGCTACAATTATAAGCTATATACATGGGCACGTTATTTCATGTAGACATTATTTTTGAGACAAAATACATTGTACTGGTCGTGATGGATGTCAATTGCATTAAAAAATAACCCCATGTTGAATGTTTATTTAGTGATTTATGCTACATGTCCAGTGTGTCAGCAGAAAATCCAGATCATTTTAATTACTCAGGTACCCAGGCTGCAAATGGCCCATATTGACATGATCTTCCATGATCATCATGGCAGAAAGAAATCATACTTTCTTACACTTTTCCCTAGAACTAAACAGTGTCACTGCCACTCATATTTAATTGACTAGAGGAAATCACCTGGTCACACCCATCTTCATAAGGCATAGAAAAGTGAGATCTAGCTAAATTCATACACAGAGAAAAAACAAGAATGTTCTTTGACAGTCCTAATGATAGCTTTGAATGGGTCACAGCAAGTAGGATAGTGAACACATTTATTCTGGGCCCTCTAATGAATAAAATGACACTAGAAAGGTAGGGCAAAAAAGGAAATTAGGTCTCTGAGAAGGAGAAGGAGATGTCCGAATGAAACGACCAATAATTCACAGAGCTACAGCTGGATTTCAGTTTTGGAATCTTCCTTTCACATTTTTTTAAAATAGTACGGTACAACCAACTGCCTCCACTTTCACATATTTAAAAAGGGGCTTGTGAATACCATATTCCGGTGGAAGTCTGTAATATGCTATATTTTGTTTTGTTTTCTGCAATACTCCCTTCATCCCAAAACTATAGTGAAAAACATATATTAAAGGATACCTTGTATATCAAGCCACCTTGGTTTCATAGGTATATAATCCTCACTATATTTAAAGGAAATTTAGTGCTCTTTAGCAAATATATATATATATATATATATATATATATATATATATATATATATGTATTTAATCAATATTAAAGAAAAACTTCTTGGCACTGGAAACAAATTTGCTCCAACTTTTTAGTTGAGATGGACCGACCTATGACAAGTAACAACGTTTAACTAAAAGAGTGACATAAAAACAATCAAATAAATCATGACTGACTCCTATTCTGCATTATTAATGGAGTGGAACTTTAGCATCATCCCAAGACTGTTACTATCAATTCCCAGTCTGAAATGGCAAGATGATCATCTGCTGGCACACTGATTCGGGAACAACTACTCTCAGGTTTGTCTCTAATTTTATAATTTCAGGAGTAAGAGGATTATGCAACCTGAAAAACTACCACTCTACATTAAAAAAAAAAAAAAAATAATGCCACATACTGGGACTATCCACACTTATGATACCCCCTTTTATTCCAAAAAGCTTGTAAGAGATTTAACTGTGATACTTAATCAATCACAATTTGCTAATGATATCAAAGTGGCAGATTCAAGTGCACTTTAGATCGTTTGAAAAGCCTTTTATTTTTCATGTACTCCTTTTGTCTGGTGTAGAATAACCTCTAAAACTCTGCCTCAACCCTCTCTTCAGTGAAAAGACAGAGACTAATCACAAATGGGAACTGATTGCTGTACACCAAACTTGAAATAAAATGCAGGTCTAAAGCTTCATATGCAGACAAGATAGAGTCCTCTTAACTCATATTGAAATGATTGCCGCCTCTCTCCTCACCCTCTGACATCCATTACAATATTAAGGACATCTTTACAGAGAGGGTAAGGAATTTTAGACTTAAATTTGATAGTCATTCCTATTCTACTAAATGTTTCATTTTTGTTTGTTTTACCTAGTTTAACAGGTCTCCAAAATGTCTCTTCTTTATCAAACCTATAATCTGTAAAGTTTCTTAGAAATATTGGCATTCCCAAGGTCTCTACCTGAAAATAATTTAAATTCCTGGGTTGTTTATGTAAAGAAAATATTTAATTAGCAGTTGAATTTCTGGCCACTTTTCAGAAACACTTTTCAGAAACTCCCCACTCGCTCTCCAAATGAGAGCCTACACACGGGTTTCTTCTGCCGTATTTCATGGCTACCATAGCTTTTATTTGGTCTGAAGTATGTGTGTAAGAGTGTGTGTGTGTATGTGTGTCTATATTTTAAACATATACATACTATCTTAATATAATCATGCAGATTTTGGGCTGCTCTTGAGTATAATCAAAAGGGCCAACATTCTTTCAAAGAAATTGTTTTTCTCATGTAGCAACTACACCCTTGCTTTTGCGTTGCTGTTGCCCAGATCTAGCTCTCTTCATTTATGAGTGTTTTCTTTCTAATTTCTACAAGCATTTTTGTTTATCCATCAGAATTTATACGTACAACAATTCATTTCAATCAACATTATTGAGGGTGACTTAGTCACATTCTTCGTATGTTACATACTAGATTATTAGTTTATTATAAAAGAATATAACTCAGGAAGACTCAGATAGAAGAGATGCATGAGACAAAGTATGTGGGAAGGGGTGCAGAGCTCTACTGTCCTCTCCCGAAATCTCCTTGTGTTCACCAATCCTGAAACTCTCCAAACCCCATTCTTTTGAGGGGATATATTTTTGATAAATTATTTTGAAATAGAAATTTTAGTATATCTAGAGCTGATAATTCTTGAGGAACAATATTTTAGAGATATTTAACTCTTCATGCAAATCAGTTCTGTATGTCTGTCATAATTTTATAAATGTAAGGTAATTAATATATAAATTTAAACGTAAATTTATACAAGAGCATTTTAATGTTTCTACTGACATTTCCTGTAACTAGTGGCAATTGTACAAGACACAAAAATGGCTTCATGACTTGAATATAATTAAACATTTCAAAACACCTGTTTATATATTTTATAGCTGTAGCTTCAAGAACAAGGAAACAAATACTTTTAAAGTAGCCTTCTTCATAACTAATTAATTTACTCAGTTTCACATGAAAATAGTGTTATTTTCTGTCAAAGATGCTTCTTTTAAATTGAATTGCTGTTAAGTCTGTGCTTTGAAATGTTGCGGCAATTTTTAAAGTCAGTGATTTTAAACTCTGAAAACTTCTAATATTTATCTGATATCCTTCATCTCAATACCCATGGATATGCTTTTGTTTGTTAATAATGCACAAACAATGGTTAGTGCCTGAGCACTGACTTTGCTTGCAATGGTGCTCAGAACAGATCTTTGATACTTGCATCTGTGAGATACCTCAGACACAGGTTCCCATTTTTTCTCTGCCCCATTAGAAGTGCTCCTCTCTCAAGAGACCATGGCATCTGCAACCAGCTCTGCTGCTATCACTGCTGTTTCTGCCCTTGCTTCTTCCAAGCCCAACGTAGGTGCCTACGTAGCCCCCCCCCCCCACACCAGGGCAATGGAGTGCCTGGACTGCCCTGGGTATGCACCTGCACCCATTATCTTCCTCTACTCTTCTCCTAAATCCTTTATTTCATTGAGTTGAAACATCATGCATTCAGTTTCCCAAGCATGCAATCCAAGCATTCCTTTATTTTCTCCACAAATATCCAAGTTTTCTTAGTACCTATATTACTCCAATTTTCAGCAGCATTTGACAGAATTGAACAGAGTTATTTTGTCAATATCCTTCCTACTTGCCTTTTAGGACACTAGACTCTCATTTTTTCCTTTCACTTACTGGTCACTCCTCATCTCCTTTGTAGTTCCCTCTTCTTCTCTTAATCTCTTAGTGTTGGAGTTCCCCTTCAGGCTTCTTCTCTGTCTGCACCCACTCCGTTGGTTACCTCATCCATTCTCATAGCTGTAAATATTATCTCTATACTTATGACTATCACATTATGTCTCTAGCCCAGGTATCTTTCCAAAGTCATGATGCATATATTCATCTCTGCTTGAATCTTTAGAAGACATCCCGAATTTAACATGTCCAAAACTAAACTACTGTTCTCTCCACAAAGCCTGTTCTGCTCATCCCTTTTCTAGTCCACTTAATAGTAACTGCATTCTCCATGCTACCAGCTCAAAAAAAAGTATCTTCCTCATGCTTAATACCAAATCCCTCAGGAAATCTTATTAGCTCAAAATTTAAAATAAATCTAATTTCTAATCACTTCTCAGGACTTCCACTGCTACACTTCCAGATGCAGTCACCATCATCTACTGCCAGCATTCCTGCCACAGGGTATCTCCCAGAGTTCATTCTTGTCTCTCTACTGTATGGTCTTTGTGAAACAGTCAGTATCAACTATTTAAACATGGAACTTTAATCATAGCATCCATCCCCTGCTCAAATTCCAGTGATGAAATTTACTCTAGATCCCTTCTTACTCAAGGCCCTTACAATGGTCTACAAGGCCTTGAATCATCTGGGTTCTGTTGCCACTCTGACATCTCGGGTCTTCACATTCCGTTAACATGTCAGGTATGTTTCCCCCGCCTTAGGGCCTATGTGCTATCCTTCCCTCTGCATGCTATGCTGTTCTACCAGTTTTAACATGGCTCACTTTTACTTTATTCAATTCTTCTTCAAGCCACCTGTCTTCCAAGGTACCAGGCTTTTCACTTATTCTAATCAGCTATTCGGGTACCACAGGCTCCTTTCTGCATTTCCAAATCTGCAGGTAGGTATGGCAATGATCACCTCTCCTCCTTTGATAACCTTGGGAAGTACAGCGGTAGCAGCTGTGGTAAGTAGCCTCTTCAAATTCAGAGACAGCACATATTAGTTATTCAGTGTCTCCCCATGAATTTCTAAGAATCTCCTTACAGAGGGCAGTGTTATGTGTGTGGTATCCTCTCTAAAGGATCACCTTGTTTTGCAGAATTGATGACGCAGGATCCAATAGACTGCTTTTTTTGCCAGCTGAAGTCTGTTTCTATAGCAGCTGTGCAGGGTACACTCAGCTGCTGTGCAGCACTCTTGTATGTAGGTCCCACTGTGTGAATGATCAACCTGGCAGGTAGATTAAATAATTTAGTCAATATTTCTTCACCTGTCTGGCAATCTTTAAGTTTGTAGAGGTCCTCCTCCAAATCAGGCCTTGCAAGCATGAAGACACTCCCTGACACAGGATTCCTATCTGTGATATTTTCATTGCTGGTATTCACAACGGCTGCACAGTTCAGAAATGCCACATCTCCTTTCTAAAGAACTACTTTTCCATTGATGTCCTTGTTATAAAGAAAAGGTGATCTCAGAGAGTCTTCCTGAAGTCTTTCAGCTGCCGTATTAGAAGCATTTAATTCGTTTTCACATGAGTTGCCCCGTCTCAGAAGTGTATGTACATGCGTGGACTGAGAAGTTGCAGCCAAGCAATCCATGAGATGGGAAACTCAGCTGGCCTTTTCCCAAATTTCTTAGCAATTTAATATTCACTGGAGAGGTTAGTGTACTCAGTTTGTCCCATCCAGGTGGTAGGCAAGGGGAGTTAAGCTTTTTGTGGAAAGCAGGGACATAGCATCAAAATGCCTATTACATAATAAGAGCTCAATAAGTATTTTTTTTCTTACTTCTCACTTAACCATCTATATGTGGTTATACTTCTCATACTCTCTTATAATCACCTGTTCATTTGTCAGAAGACCTCCACTAAACAACATGTTTCTTGAGGGCAAGGAATATGATGAGATCACATTCATTCCCCTATAACTTGCAAACAAGTGGATTGATTAAATAAAGCTCATATCAATTAGTGACAGGATTATACCTAATTGGAAAATTTCAAGTATTTGCTAGAGAATGATTCAGGAAGTTATTATAAGGGGAATTAGATCAAATGCTCAATAAATATCCACCCTAATGCCGTACATCCATTAAGAGTAGCAATGCTGAATATCAAAATGTTTCACAGCAACGACACTGAAGAATCGCAAGAGTCTCATTTATCAAAAATAACATATTATTTTCAGGATACTAGACTTATTAAGGCCCCCTCCCTAAAAAATAGACTAATATGTTCTAACAAATCTGTCAATTGTGGTTGAAATAAAAATATTTTCCTTAACATTGTGTTATCCAGAAATGTTAATGTATCACATGGTAGTTTCTCAAGTATCTTAGTGTAACAAATGTCATTATATAAAGAGAAAAATCATGAATTGTAGGTTAATCAAGGAAGTATAATCTTATGGGCACACTTGTGTGTAAAACAATTTAAAAATAATAGTTAAAAAAATCCATAAAAGCTTTGTTATAGAAATAAAAATTTACACATAATTATCAGTAACTATACTTTTTAAGAAGATGAATAGGGTCATAACTTCCTAGAGAGCAACTTATCAATTTTCTAAAGTATTTTTCAAGAGATTTACTAATTTTATCCTACTGTATTTGAACAATTTTTTAAATCCAAGTTACAAGGTATATCTTATTCCCTAATGATGACTTTAGATGACATAAGACAAAAATTTTAAAACTTTTAAATCTTTTTTAAAACTTTTAAAAACCTTTTTAAATCTTTAAAACTTTAGATGATATAAAACAAATTATCTTTTGTGACATTAAAACAAATCCACATCAACATGGGGATGGAAACATTTCCTGTTTGTGCAATTTTACATTCATCATGTAGAGCAGTGCTGTCCAATTGGGATACAGTTAGTAAGAAGAAGTTCTAGATTATCCATATACAATGCAAAACATTTCTGAAATAACAGAAATGTCCTTGTGGTCCAGTATAGTAGGCATCAGCCACAAGAGGCTATTTAATACTTGAAATGTGACTAATGCAACTGAGGAACTGAGTTTTTCAATTTTATTTCATTTTAATTTCATTTAAATAGCTGTATGATGACAGTGGCTACCATGTTGAACAGTGCAGCTCTAGAGAAAATTTCCTTATGTTCTGAATTGGGAAATAAATAAACATTTTTAAATCTATCTCTATATTATATCTCAGAATACATTAACTGGTAGGTTTTTCTCACATGTTAATCATGGTGCAAGAGTAAAACTCTTTTCAAGATGCCATCTTTATAAATCAGAATTTTTTTGGAAAGAACCAGTGATGGAATTTACTCTAGATCCACAAAAATGAGGCTGCTTGTATTATGACTCTTCATTATTTTGCCAATGCAATGTGTTACATGATGTAAACCTATGCCATTACATGTGTTCATATGTTTATATTATGTCATCAATTTAACTTGTTTATCTAAAAGAAATAGCTAATTTAAAAATGCAGATAAAGTAATAACTAAAATACTCTGTTGGCATTTATTCTAATACTGCACAGGTGCTACTTTCTATAATTTCATAAGATATACGAATTATGAAAACAAAAATGTCTTAGGAAAGAACAATATGATATAAAATTGATTTTTTTAAAAAGCATAAGTTACAAGCATGGTATTGCTGGAAGATTCGTTTCCACAGGTGGGAAAAATATTTACTAGATATTTTATAACACATTATTAAAATAGATGACATTTGAGTTTTGAAAACACATGCACATTATCTCATTGGTCTCTTAAAGCATGTGTCATTAAGTGAATATCATTTGCAAATATTTCAATAAAATGTATTTATATTAACAAAATAGAATAACAATTCTTCTACTATCATTTTATATTCTGTGTCTATGACATCTGTCATCATTTGAGATGTTCAAATAAATAAATCTGACACCCAGGAATCTGGGAATTTACTTCTAGGTGTTTCATTTTTAGACAGATTAGACAGCCTCTGTGATCCCAGATTTCAACTTTATGTTCCAAACAGATATACTGTTCATGGATGTATATAATTTAAACAAAACCAATGACATACTTTACCACTTAAAAATGTATTCTTTGATGAAAATGTAATTACTTTTAAATATTATATGTTAAAAGAAAAAATGAAAAGTAAACCAGGACAAATCGACATAATGCATATAGTTATTAATTTCTCATTAATACCTAACTGCTAGAAATACTTTCTTTTATCATGATTTCTACCCAGCTTAATTTGGCAAATTATTTGATGCCACTGAAAATAAAATATACATAAAATATAACTGTAAAAATTGAAACATAAAATGTAAAATGATAAGATGTTAGATAAATTAAAACTCTGAGAGCTTAGGCTAATACATTGACTGTAACGGAACATTAAACTCAGCCCAAAGCTTTCTGGGAATAAAAACATTTTAAAAAATTAAAAAGGAAGTCTAAAATATCACAAACATAGCATGTTGTAGATGGTTATGGTATTGTAATGAAAGAGGATGAGTAATTTGACTTTTATAGTTTCGCCCTTGATGTTAAAATATACACCACTCTGTGATAATAGAAACTTTGTTTTTCCTCAAAACTGAATTCTGAAAGCAATTTATTAATGATCTTTATGCGAGTGATTTTGAACAAATTTATGGAAAATTCCCTCAATAGTGCTTTTACAGAAAATGCAAGGACGTACTTCCTATGATCATTTGATTTGAAGATTTTATTCTAGGGAAGTAGGCTAATGATATCCAGGTATATGGATTGCTGGTTCCAAACTAATTTATTTTCCATAAAGCTTAGAAATTGAAAGATAAATGATTAGTTAGCAAGTGTCTCAGCCATCCTTTTTCAAAAATAGATTCCCCAAGTTATACTCTCACAGGAACATTGCAGTAGTGCCAGGCTGAACTGTAGCAAATGTCTGAAGACACATGTTATATTGTGCATTAACAATGTCCTCACTCTTTGTACAGACCGTGTGTCATAGTCACAGTATTTACTCTGTATCATAAAAATTCAAGAACCTGAATTATAGGTTATTTAAAAAAGAGAAAAAAGTTTTTCTTATGTAGGTTCAGGAATAGATTGCAAAATCCATTCAAAAGTGACCCAAATATTTCCCAAGTGCTAGTACTGTATTTGTTGAATTATCTGAATAAATTCTCATTTGGCAAGCCAGATTTCCATATCATAGAGCAGGCTCAATTACTTTGGCCAGGGAAAATTGAAAGTGGGTATGATTATCCACTTTGACCATTAAATTAATTTCTATTATTCATCGAAATATGTCACATTTGCATGGTTTTCTAAGGATTTAAATAATATGCATTCCCAGACTAACAATTTGAATGACTTCTAGTCATTGTAATCAAATATCACTCAATTATTTTCTCTTTTGTTATTTAAAAACTCCTCCAAAATTTTAAATATAAAGATAAAATTCTTCTTGTATAGTATAAATGACTCTATGAATCTCAGGGCAGGCTGTCATCAAAATCTATTTCTTTCTTTTTTTTTTTTTCATTTTTCCTCATTTCACAAAGTTTATACTTTAACATAAAGTATACTCAAACACATTTTTGTTTACCTTAGTGGAAATTATATATTTAAACACCTATCTCTTTTGCAAATAGAGATAATATCCAAATTCATAAAAGTTTCATAAGTTTACATTTAGGAGTTTATTTCTCTGTGCTTCAATATTATTAGACATATACTTCCATTATATAGTAATTATCATGCTGCATTTTACCTTTTGTCCATAAATTTGTCATTCAAACTTAGCAGCAAATTGGAACCAATTGGGAAGGTTTAAAATTACTGACTGCAGACTTTCTTCTATCTCAAGATTCTGATTTAAATGGTCTGGGGTCACATCTGCGCACTGGTAGTTTGCAAAACTCTCCTAGTTATTCTTACGTGGAGAATTAAGTGGAGAATTGCATCTCTCACCTATAAGATTTGTGAAGGTAGGAACTATGGCTTATACATCCTTGCATTTGCTTAACAGAGTGCCTGCCACATGTATTTAATTTCAGAACATACGTTACTGGATATTATCTAATAACAAAAAACAAATCATATAGTTAACTTCACACAGGTATTCTAAGTGATTTTAAATAGCCATTTTTTAATTTTTATTTTTGGCTATTCTCAAGACTTTAGGTTTTTGTCTCAGCAGTTTTGATCCACTTTCCTACGATTTATTTATTTTTTTTTACTTTTTCCCTTTCATGGACAAAACAGAAAAAAAGGAAAAAAAAATATGATGTCATGTTACTTACAATAACAAGAACTAAATACTGTAATTAATTTCTCCCATTTAAAAAAAAAATATCTGGTTTCTCCCTTTTTAGTGTGATTTCTGTTAACTCCTCATTCCTTCCAAATTTACTTTACAATTAAATAAATTGCATTCCTAAATGTCATACACACAAGACTGGCCTGCTTTAGAAATTTCTTCTCTGTATAAGCATTAAAGCCAAAATCACAGTTGAACATGATTTTAAACAAGTGGTTCTCAACCAAAGACTTCTGGCCATGTCTGGGGACATTTTTTGTTTGTTCACAATATGAGGAAAGGAGAGTGTCACTGGTATCTAACAGATAGAGGCCAGGGATTCTGGTAAACATTCCACAATATACAGGACAGCCCCTACAACAAAAAATCATTGGCCCAAAATGTCAATAGTACTAAAATTGAAAAAATGCAAATTAAATATAAGTATTTTAAAATATATTATATTATCTTTCCATGGTGTCTTTTCATGCTAAGGAAAAATCAATGAAATACTCAAAATATATGCTTACCAGAAGTGCTGATTTCCTAAGGCATCAGAAATAAAAAGTCAAAACATTCTACAGAAATGGAATTGTACAAGTGGGTCAGGAATTTCTGCCATTGAAAGAAAAAGACACTAGTGGCTGCACGTTTCACTCCAGTAAAATTTAAATTTCAAGGCCAGGTTTGCTCTGAATATGTTGTAAAGTTTGTCAACATTCTCCCTCCCTAGTCAATATACTTTTTACTTTTAATATTGTACCATTTTCCCCAAGTATTCATTAACTCACAAACCTTTAATGCATTTTCCTGAATTATTTGGTCTAGTTCTATGAAAAAATGCCATTGATATTTTGATAGGAATTGCATTGAATCTATCAATTGCTTTGGGTAGTATGGACATTTTAACCATGTTGATTCTTCTTGTCAATGAGCACAATATATGCTTCCATTTATTTATAACTTCTTCAGTTTCTTTCCTCAGTTTTTTTTATAATTTTCCAAGTATAAGTCTTTTACCTCCTTGGCTAAATTTATTCCTAGGATTTTTTTATTTTTTTAATGTCGTTGCAAATGGGATTGTTTTCTGAATTTCTCTTTCTGATAGTTCAATATTGCTGTATAAAATGCAACAGATTTCTGAGTATTAATTTTTTATCCTGTTACTTTACTGGATTCATTTATCAGTTTTAGAAGGTATTTTTGTTTGTTTTAGTTTTTTGTTTTTCTGTGTGTGGGGGATCTTCAGGGTTCTCTCTATGTTATCTGCAAATAATGTCCATTTTACATCTCCCTTTCAAATTTAGATGCCTTTTATTTCTTTTTTTCTTGCCTGATTGTTGGCGCTAGGATTTCCAATACTATGTTGAATAAAAATGGTGAAAGTGCACGTCTTTGTCTTCTTCCTGATCTTAAGGAAAACACTTTTAGCTTTTTACCATTGAGTGTGATGCTAGTGGTGTGTTTGTCATATATGGCTTTTATTATGTTGAGGTATGTTCTCTCTATTCCCATTTTACTGGGAGTTTTTATTATAAATGGATGCTAGGTTTTTTGAAATATTTTTCTGTGTCTATTGATATGATCATATGATTTATATTATTCATTTTTAATGTGATATATTGTATTAACCAATTTGCAATATCAAACCATGAGGTAACAAAATCTGAACAGACTGATAACTACTAGTGAAATCAAGTCAGTAATCAAAAAAACTCCCAACAAATAAAAGTCCTGGATTGGACGGATTTCCCAGTAAATTTTACGAAACATTCAAAAAATTAACACCTATCTTTCTCAAACTAGTTCAAAAAATTCAAGAGGAAGGAAGGCTCCCAATTTCATTTTACATGGCCAGCATTATCCTGATTCCAAAACCAGACAAAGACAATACAAATAAAACAAAGAAAGAAAGAAAATTACCACTATCCTTGATGAACATAGATGTAAAAGCCTTAACAAAATACTAACAAATCAAATCCAGCAATACATTGAAAAGATCATATACTATGATTGAGAGGGATTTATTCTGGGCATATTCATCTATCATTAATCAAGCTCATAGCCATAGCCAATCTATAAATCTTCCCATCAGAATTTATTTTAATTAAAATTTATTGGGGTGACAATTGTTAGTAAAGTTACATAGGTTTCAGGTGTACAATTCTGTATTACATCATCTATATATCACAATGTGTGTTCACCACCCAGAGTCAGTTCTCCTTCCATCACCATATATTTGATCCCTTTTCCCATCAGAATTTAAGGCTTCATGTGATTTCTCTGTGTGTGGTGTGCCACCTATATCCCCTTTTCAAATACAGGCAGTCATTTCACCAGCTTCCAAGTGTGTTGGCTACTGACTGTTCATAGCTGCATCTTTCTGTAGAAATTGCCTTTCGTAGCAGCTGCCCGCATAGAATGAACAGCAAATGAGAGGCTACAAAAGCCCACCCGTTTGCCTCAATTAGGTGAAATTTTTGAAAGCTCTTTTCAGTTCTGAGACTCCACGAAGGATTGGCATTAGCTAACGCCTCTATTGTAACTTATTACAGTTCAACATTCCATTTGTCTAATACTGGCATCTCACTTCCGCACATGTGTTCCTGAGAGCATCCTCAAGAAAATTCTGCTTATAAATGTCAATCTCAGAGTATGCTTCCAGAGAAATTGATACGAAAAATAATGAAACTCTAAAATGGGATTTGGGAACTAGATCAGCCTTGGTTAATTGACACTGAGCTGGTAAGAGGAGTATTAATGGTAAGAGGAGTATTAATAGCTGCAGACGTGTTATAGAGTAAATTGTTAAAATTTCCTTTGGTGGTAAACAGCTCTTAAGTAACAGTGGGAGGGAAGGTGATGGCCTGTGCAATAACTCAGGTGTTTAAGAGAAGTGGATAAAATATTAATTGTAAGAGCTTTGAGTTGGATGGGTTTTGATAAGACCATTAGAAAAAGATAGGCTGAAGAAGATTATTGACAATGTAAAACAAATTGTGATGTGAAAGTACCTTGACAGCACATAAAGAAATAGTCTTTTTTCAGCCAAAAGGTAGAAGAAGCCAAGCACCAGTCTAGAACGTACTTCTAGAGAAGGTCAAATTCTCAATCCCAGCACACCTGCTACAGTAAGATTAGGGCACTGATTTAGAAGGAATGGGCCTTCCAGATATGAAATAATTACATCTGGGTCAATGCACTCAAGAATTTTGAAATGCCAGATCTTTCTGAACATTCTGGACCTGCAGGCATGGCTCACTAGCCCTATTAATATCTGTTTTTTCTCTCTTGGTGAAGAAATTGCAGAGGACTCAGTTTTGTATTCCAATAACAACTTTATTTTTCCCCCAGGATCTACCAACACCTCTCCTCCAGACCAACAAACCAATAATAACATACCATCTAGGGAAATGCTGGAAGCACAGGTCTTGAAAAACATGTACCAATAATAAATAGCCTAGAAAAAAAATATATAGAACTGGTATTGAAGATGATGGATTAAGGGGAATGGAGTTCGAAGTTGGATAAGGGAGAGTTTATCCAGGTAAGAACATTCTTCCATGATATAGCATTTAACATCCTGGCTAAAATTCAGGGAGATCATACTAACATGCTCCTAGGATGTCTCTTGGGTCTGGATATATATGATCAGTGACATACTGTGAGATTTGTATAAGTTAATTCACATTTTCTAAATTTAGGTTTGTCTTCTGAAAGTGGGGATAATAATATCTATTGACATAGATAGTTCTTCAATTAGTGACAATATACTAGTAGAATATCTGACCCATAGCAGGTGCTCAATTTTATTATGAGCTGCTGAAAATATAACAGTGAGATTCAAATTCATGATTTCTGCTCAACTGGAATGCTCAGTCCTGTTCCTCACCCAATGCCACTTTAGGCAGTCCTGATAGCAGGTCTAATATTTTCCCTACACATGGTGTCCTTCTATATATGAATCATATACATGTATATCTGTTGAGCTGTGAAGTAAACAGCTGAGGAAGAAGACAAACAAGGGATCTGAGAGACATGGGGTCACAGCAGTGCATCTTTGACTCAGTAATTAAGACATACAACAGGACTATGAGTACTTGCAACTTAAAGAATATAAGAACTTGTAGTCCAGTTGCAAAATTGATTGTTGGAAAGGTCAGGTATAGATAATTCTAACAAAAACCATCTGAAGATGGCTTCCACTCTGTGGGTCTGAGGATGTCTAGAGCTGCTTCTCTTATGTACACTTTTTTTTTTATTTTTCAAAGGCTCCCTTCTGTGTGCCTCTAAATTCAGCTTTCTTAATTTGGACATCACCTTTCCTTAAACTATCCCCTCTTCATCTCCGCCAAGTTTCTGCATGCCAGCGGTATAACTCACAACATCTTTTTGTCTGGGTCTCATTTTCCTGGTAGCTTGTCCCTTTGGACAGTATGACTTAAAACACTTCAAGCCAACATTCCCATTGGGGACACTCATCTGTTCCCTGGAGATTCATGAATCTTGTTTGCTTTTTGGATGGGAATGCCACTCCTTCACTGACATAGCCCTCTTCTCTATGCCACAAGATGCTTAACTTCCCTAGGCACCCATCAGGAACTGAACTTTTGGGGTCCTAACTGAAGGATTATGGTCTTACTGAAGCCCTCTCACTGGGCATGCAAAGAGACAGCTCTCATCACAATCCACTGTTCTCTAAAGAAATGTTCAATACACACTCTGTCCTAATATCCATGTTCTTGACCCATTTCATTTGTCAATAGATGTGAGGAAGTTCCCGAGGCAGCTAAAGGTTGTCTACTTTGAAATTCTACCTATTGTCTAACTTCTCCTTTAATATAGCAACTTATGGAGTCTTGGTGCCTCAGCAGAAACTCCCAATTTAACATCTTGTTACATGTACTACATGGGTGGAGATGCAAATTGGAGACTAGTAAGGTACTTTCCTTAATGGAACGTTATTAGTACTCACATGTGTTCAAGGGTGAGGCCTTAGAAGTGTGAATTACAGTGCAATTAACATTTGGTCTCTCTGGATCACTGTGAAGGTTTCTCAAAATATGTAACTATATTCCTTTGGGAAAATGAGAATGAGTTCTCAAGATAAAAATTGACAAATGACAATTTTGGAATAAACTGAGTGTAAGTTAAGAATATGATCAAGTTGGTGATTTACTTGACACCGAAACACTCAAACAATGATCTCTGACCCAGGGGCATGTAGTTTAGAGACATATGGCTGGAGCCACCATGTAGGCTATGGTATAAGAACAAACTGTTGATCTTCAGAAAGCTGACAGTACCAGCCAACTGTGCACAGTTGTAACTGTGTTGTTGCAGTATGCCAATCTTCCAAACAATTGAGCAAGTGAATACTATTCATCCAGAACAAAATCTTTACAAATCAGAACAAAATCTTTAGTTTTTGATGATGTTTACTTAAAGTTTTCAGTCTAATTTATTCCAGCCGTTCAACATGGCTTAGGTAAGCTTACAAAGTGAATTTGATGATTTGTGACTTTGAATGTGGGCAGCTTCTACATTCCTTGTGATGCCTTGTACTTTGGAATCTGTTCATAAAGGCTTTTTGAATTTTATATAACTTGCCTATCGCCATTCCTAAGAAAATATAATATAAGTTAGTCTGCCAAAGGAAGACAAGTGCAGTCATATTTTATGAAAATAATGCTTTCTTGAATAAGTCATATAATTTGAAAGTCATATAATTGAAATTTAGTATCCCATAAGAATAAATGTAAAACAATGACGTTTCAAATTTTGCACCAAAACTAAGAATTCATTAGTATTTGATATTAGACTATTTCAAACTACCATAATCCAAATTTACATAAAATATGACCCCTCTTTATGTATCTAAGCAATGACAAGGTTACAGGTATGTGTTATATAGCTAAATATGGGGATATATAGCTCTTCTGTTTCTTTTGTTGTTGTTTTCAACAGGTTATTAATGGTAATCTCCATAGAACTAATTCTAAATATAAACAGAAAGGTTTTCTAGAATTTAAGTATGTGAGAAATGAATATTGAATTAGTGATATACATCATTTATCAAGACAATCTGCATTTTTATATCCAAATTTAATGGAAAAATCTTCCTGATTTCCAAGGTTTGAGCTTAGGATCTGTGCCCTGATAGTAAGGGAACATCAATTCTTGAATTTGCTTCCAATGTTAATGATTTCACCAAATATCTCTGAGAAATAGGCACTGGTTCTGGCAGCCAACTACAGAATGCTTAAAATGAGTGCCTTAATTCCATCAGAGTATGTAGTTTGTGGTCTGTTAATATTTTGCATTAAGCCAATTTTGAGCTATTAAAGGTTGTTTTTTTTTTTTTCTTTTTAAGTTTGCTAATCATCAGGAAGCACTCACTTTCTTCTGGGATTTGATCCTGTTTCCTCAGGTCCTGTGCTTCATACCAAGCTTTCAGAATTAGTGTTAGAAGTGGTTGCATTGCAGAGTTGCTGGAAAACACAGACTCCATCCTACCCCACTCGCCATCCCAGTGTACTCCCACTGTTCTTCCTAGGATTCATGGAATTAAAAATAAAGGGATAATGACAGACAGCTGGGAAAATATTTCTACTAATTTTACAAAAAATGAACAGACTTGGAGATATATGCTGACCGTATCCACTAGGAGAGCACTTTATCGTATTCAATTATGCTGATTTTTCACTGTATGCATATTGAGGTGTTTTCTACATGAGTTTGAAGTCCTTTTCTGAAGACCAGTTGCATATCCCTCATGGCTTAGAATCCCCTGCTCTATCAGTAAGGTTCCCAGAAAGAAACATATGGTATATTTAAAACAGTTTAACTGAGAATGGTTTAATAGATCAGGATTAAGGGCACCAGATAGAAATGTTTGAAGCATTGTGATTTACTTGAACAATGTGAAGCCTGAAGGAGAAAAGGAAGAGACAGTGTTACTGGAGTCCAGTGAAAGATGGAATGATGGAAGAGCATCTGCCCAAGATATCCAGAGGGAAAATAACCAGTCTTTCCCTTCTAATCCCTCTTATCCTGCCTGGAGCTCTCCCATTCATTTCCAATTAGCTGAACTCAAGTGGAAGCCCACAATAATAGCAACCACAAAACAACAACAAACCTGGCAAGATAGTCCATAAAAGCTGGAATGTTTAAAAATAACAAATTTATTTCTCACATGTCTGGAGTCTGGAAACTCCAAGGTCAAGGTGACAGAATGGTTGTGTCCTAGTGAGTGCCCTCTTCCTGGTTCATAGATGGTGCCTTCTCACTGTGTTCTCACATGAAGAAAGGGTGATGAAGTCTGGGGTCTCTTATACTAAACCCATTAGTGAGGGCTCCACCCTTGTGACACAAATGCCTCCCAAAGACCTCACTTCCTAATGCCATCATTTGGGGGGTTAGGATTTCAACATATAAATTTGGGGGGAACGCAAACCTTTAGACCCAACACAAGGTAAGTCAATTAATTCGTTTTTTATTGATGGAGCGCAATGACACAATAAGCTCTCTACTTGCACTGGGAATAAAGACACAAAATAGACAAAATCCCTGAACATTAGCATAAAGCATGATGACAAGGGAAAAGGGAGCTTGAAAAGGGAGTTGGAACGGGAGGCACATCAGTACATTTATTACCCCCACCCTATCCAGGCACTTTTATATCACCCAGTTTGCAGCCACTCCTTCCACTCAAGCCCTATTTCTTTCCATGGGCTCAGCCCTGCTGTCCACCAGAAAACTAAAACACAGACACATACACATGTACACACACACACAAACACACACACATACACACACACACACACACATATTGGGTAGCTCTTGGAATATAACAATGTAATGTTAAGGAAGTCAGTTATAAGTAACAAGAGAGAAAATAGAAAATGGAGAAAGGAAAAAAAAGAAAACAAAACAACATGCCTTTTACTCCTTGTCAGTTTCCTTGATATTAGTAGGAAAAAATATAAATATACATGTACACACCCGGGCATATCTCTAACCTTAGAAAATAACCAATGAAGGTGCTTCAGGCAAAACTAGTAGATAGGAGAGAACAGTCCAATTCTTTTCACCATCACACAGAACATTTTCGAAATGTACAAGGGAGCCAGTGGCAAAAGAGCCTGTTTTTCACAACTCACTTCCAGGACCCTTATTTGGAACCATCCCAATCAACAAGGCCTTGATTGACTGCAACCCTGTCTTAAGCTGCTGGAACTACTCCTATTTCCACTACCAAAAACATGGTAAAGGAGAGGAGAGTGGTACGCTTAACTATTCCCATCCTACTGTAAAGAGGACTGCTGTTGATCTCCACAACATTTTGTCATAGACACATTGTTTATGTAACACAGCTGCTAAAATGGCTTTGATGACAGGAACTTATTAAGGCTTTGGGGGATGATGAGATTTGTTGAAATCATGATGTCTGCCCTTGACTGATTAACCATCACCAGTCCCAGGATTCAGACATACTGTAGCTTCACCATGTTTTGTGGGCTGAACTGCGAACCTATCCCTACTATGAAAACAAATCAATCCCTTATTTAAAAGTTTTCAGTGTCTCCTATAGCCTGAGAGATAAAATTCAAGCTCCCTAACAATGTACATGAGGTCTCTTGGATCTGGCTCCTAGCTCCACCACTCTCCTTACTGGAAACAATTTGTACCTACCCACCCAATCATCGTGGGCTATTTCTTTCCCTCCTCCTAGAATGCCCAGTCTACCCTTAATATCTCTGCTTATCTTTAAGACTCATCTCAGGCATCACATCTTTACTCAAGCTTTCTTTGTCATCCCTCTCCTTTTCACTTACATAGTTTTTTTTTGTTAAACACCAATAACATTTATACTTTCTTCTATTAGTTCTCTGAGCGCATTGTGTGGCAATGGAGCCCTGCTATGCTCTCAGAGGCCCTTTTCTCTTCCATAGTCCTTCTTCAGGCTGCATTGCACAGGTCCTGTCCTGTGTCATTCCTACAGTCAAAATTTAGCCCCATAAATCCATATTTTCCAGTAGAGATCCATGTATATTTGGCTTTTCATAAGTTTAGTAACTTTTCTGAGGATGTAAGGGCTCCAAAGAAGAAGAATACATTGTACGAATCTCTTCTCGTCTTTATTATTTTTTTTTTAACATCATACCTAGGTACTTTGCCTCAGTTCCTTCCACAGTCCACCATCCTACTAAGTGCCCTAACCAGCTGTGAACAGATAAATACCAGAATGAAAGGGGTGGTTTATTTCACCACTCTGACCTATCTTATAAGACGCAGCCACGCCAATCTGGCCTGCGTTACCCATCACAGCAGGGATTCTGGTAAATATAATTTTTCTCCATCTGCTGGTGTTTTTATTACCCTGAGAAGACCATGAATTCCTTGAGGGCAAAAATTCTATCTAATGTATCTTTACATCCCCAATATCAAGCATAGTACATAGAAGATAGTGGATCCCAATAATGAATAATAGTATTATTAAAAGAGCAAACTATTTTAAAATTCTAAACAACCATTTTACAATGGCCTTTTGGAACCTCTTTGGCCATTAGGGAATGCTGTGTTTTACAATAGGATGGAGGAGAATTCCTGACTTCAGGAACCTACCAGCCTCAACTATAACTTTCTGTATGTTTCTACTAAAAAATTGGAAATTAGTTTCTGTCAACAGGATTTTTGATTAAAGGGATATGAAAGAGATAAAGATTGTCTTGTTTATCATCATGGGTTTGCTTCGGATTTCTGTCCTTTGTCTTTCTCTAGCTTTCTCATTTCTCCATATTTCCATTCTACCCACTAGGTGCCAGTAGCATCCCCAATTTGTGACATTCAATAATGTGTCCAGATATTACCATTTATAGGTACTTCTGGGCTTTTTAGATTCCAACTTCAAGAATTCTAGCAAAATTGTATATTGCAAATGATCTTCTGAACTTGCCTTAAATAATAATAGCAAGTATGACAAGTATCATATTCTGGTACCGATTTCCAACATGTATGTGTGTGGTTTTCCCACACCACCAAGCAATTCTGTGACACCAATTGGTGTCCTAGAGTTCAACTCAACTCTGACATTGTCCATAAGGACATAGCATCAGATCTCCCAGGTTAAAGGCTCTTTCCACAAGGTCTCCCTCCACTTCATATGCCAATTGCTAGAACTGACACCCTGACTATAAATCAGATGGTCTCAATCCCCCTCTTTTGATTGAATTAATTTTCTAGAGCAGCTCACAGGGCTCTAGAAGCTCACTGAATTATTAGATTACCAGTTTATTGCAAAGAATATTAAAGGATATAAATCAACAGCCAGTTGAAGAGATACATAGGGTAATTTCCCAAACACAGGAGCTTCTGCCCTCATGGAGTTTGGGGCCTGGCACAGTGACACATGGAAAAGGTCTGGTTCCTTAACCTGAAAGTTCTCAGAACACTGTCCGTCTGGGTTTTTATTGATGCTTCATTACATAGGTCTGACTGACTAAATCATTAGCAATTGGAGATTGATTCAACCTCCAGACCCTCTCTCCTTCCAGGAAGTCGAAGGTGAGACTAAAAGTTCCAACTGTAGAATCACATGGTTGGTACTCCTGGCAACCAGCTCCCATCTTTAGGTACAAGCTCACCTCATTAACAACAAAAGACATCTTTGTTCCTATTATCACTTAGAAAATTCAAAGGGTTTTGGGAGCTCTGTGCCAGAATGAGGGCGAAGACCAAATATATATACTATAAATCACAGTATCACAAGTACCCATCAACTTACAGGTGTCTTAGATGAGAAAAATAAGATTATACCTACATATGTTTTCAGATAAATGCACAATTTATGTGTCAATATATGAGTAACCAATTTTATCATTCCAAAAGTAAATCCATGTATTTACTTGGGAGTGGAGAATGGGGAGAAATGTTGTATGGGAGTAACAGTAGGATTTAATTGACTAATGAACAGGAACAGTTCAAGCTTTATTCAACACCAGCTTGTTCATTTTGCTGTTCTCAATGTGCTAAAATTAATAATTACTACCATTTATTGAACACCTACGTTCTACCAAACACCTGAGATCTGCCTATATGAACTCATTCCCTTGTACACGACGAGCTGGAAATCTTAGTAAAGATGTGAAGACGTGTCAGATACAGAAGCATATTTTTGGTCCAATGTCATAGTTAATAAAGGTCAAAAGAGGTGGTAAGTCCCAAGAAGTAAATCAGATTCCAATAATCCAAAAGAAAGCTCTTCTAAATTGTTACTTTTCTTAAATCACAAAAACTATCTTTATTTGTAATCTTCCATGGCTTGATAATCATTAGCAATGAGTAGCTTCCCAGAACATTATTTTATTCTGAACTGATTAAAATAAATACCTGATTCTTGATAAATACCTCCAAAAAGTATCTCCTTTTTTTTTGTTTGACTTTATATTAAATTATTAATTTTTCAGATCCAAAATAAATACTATAATTCATTCATCAGAAATAAATGCAGTATGTTTCAATCATGGGTGGTGGGGTCCTTGAATTTACTCGGTAATGCAGTAATTAATTTTTTTAGTCTTCATTTGACTCAGCATAGAGTAAACTCAACAGTTTATTCACTATTCCTGGTCAGATCACCTAAACTGGGAAAATCTTACATTTTAATAACATGGGTATGATAACCTTTCAGAGGATCGAGCTTCTGAATGACTTGAGCCCCACATACCCGATTTTGGGGGCAATTTATTGTCATGGGGGAGATTTTCTGCCAAGAAATTTTCTGCCAAGAAAATTAAAAACAAACTCTTTCTTCTCAAAGTGCCAAATATTTCTCCATTATGAAATTTCCATGAAATTCCATGGAAAGTCTCTCCTGTAAAATGAGACTCCATACTTCTGCACAGCTGCAACACCTGGCAACCCCCCTAGCCCTGGGAAGCTAATAAAGCAAACAACAACTATACTGGCTGTCAAAACCATGAACAAGTTCTGGAAATGGCAGTGCATTGCTGCTCTCACCACAGAAAATGAAGAGCACACCGATTTTATTACCTGTGTAGTCTCAACTTACAGGATGCTACTAAAAGGACAATCAGAACAGTGGTTTATTACAGGCATGCCGTGTGCCTTGGTAGAATCAATCGTTTTTTTTTGTTTTGTTTTCCTTTGCTATAATGCTTGACTCTCTCAACAAGATGACTAAGCAATGCTAATGGAAGAAATCAGTAGTGTGTGCTTAAACATGCTAGAATTCAGTCAGCAAAGATGGGCATGAGTGTTCTTTAAGAGTCTTTCTTCCTTTCCTTTCCAAGATAGAGTACAATATGCCATGTTGTGAACTAAACGTGCCCCTGCCCAACACTGAAAATTAAAGATGAGTGTTCTGCATATCAACTGCAAAACAAATCACTCTGTTATCCTCTTGAGTTTGCAGAGAAGATAACTCTTACTTCATTTGCTATAGGGCGGTGTATCTTTCTGGCATCTTCCACAGCACTGTGCTGTTCTGGAATCTGTCCAGAGTCAACAGCTGAACAGCATGATGTAGCCTATGATTCAAAGGCCCAGGGCAGAAGGGAAATAATTCCCCGGTGCCACTTCATATTATCTTGCTTTTTACATAAATAAATCAACATCCTCTGAAAGATATTTGACTGTGTAGGTAGTAAATTTAAGAAGTTTGCTTCATGTGAAGATGAAACAAGAGATAGTATGCCCTTTAAAAATTGGTCAATGTTGAGAGAAGAACTACACATGTCAGAAATTATTTTTAAGATATGCATTTGGAGGAAAAAAAATCACTGTTATCAGAATGTCATGTTCTCCCACAATGAATTTTTTTTCACACAAACATCTTATTTTCACTATACTAAAAATATAACTTTCTTAAAGAGCCAAACAGAAAAAAAAATTATTTTGCTAAGTTTTATATATCTTATTCACAGGCCTTAGCAAATATATGTTTTAAGATGTATGTAATTTAAGCAACCTTTAATTAATTTAAAATGAACACTAACCTGTCACGTACAAGCCTACAGCAGACCGGCTCTCCAGCTGTGCACTAAAAAGTCCATATTGGATTAGACGAGGTAAATATAACCCAGTTCATGATTCTGAAATTGACCTGACATTTACTGTTGGAAACATATAGGATATTTTGCTACTACTTAGTCTAGAAGAAAATAATGAGTCTTGAACCCACTTTTAAAATTATGAGGTACCATAAAAAATTTTGGCATTCTGTGGTCCCTCCCTTCCTAATTTGAAAAGGGATGGAACATTTGAAACAGGATAGAAATCTCGCTTTTATGGTCAACTGTGCTTAACACGATCTAGAGCAAGGTTTCTCAATGTTGGTACTGTTAACATCATGGAACCATTTTTCAGGTAGCTGCAGCCTGTGCTCTGTGGATGCTTAGCAGCCTCCCTTGCCTCTACCCTTAAGTGCCAATAGCACCCCCAAGTTGTGACACTCAAGAATGTCTCCAGAGACTACTACCAAATGTCCTGGGGTGGGGCTGGGGGTCATTCCTAGAAAAGAACACTGCTCTAGGGAAAGAAAATTGTAACCTCCCAAAATTTGAACAGAACTTCTCCATCCTTGTGTAGAATAATCTCTGCCAAGTTAACAACACTGACTTCCCCAATCATGAAAATGTGCTCTTTCACCCTTCTGTGTGGTTTCTGGGTCTTCTCTCAGCTGCCTATCTACCGCTATCCCTTCATCTTCCTTCATGCCATTCAAGTCTAGATTCTTTTCTCTGTTACCACCATCTTTCACCAGGTAATTTCATCCACGACCATGGTTCACATAATACCGATTTTCTTCTAGTTCAGACTTTTCTAAGCTCCAGATTTCTACCTATCTTCTGGAAACTATGAGTTGATATTTAACATTTACTGTAAAATCCACTTACCTAAAAATGACTTAATCTCTCCAAATCTCTTCATACTTCTTTTTCTCTTAACTATTATTATCCTTCCCAGCCTCCAGTTATCCCTAGTTTTAAAATAGGGGCGTATCTCTTCATTACAATTAATATACAATTATTTGATGGATGGACTTAGAGAACATTATGCTAAGTGAAATAAGTCAGACAGAGAAAGACAAATACCGTATGATCTCACTTATATGTGGAATCTAAAGTAAAAGAATAAATGAACAAACTAATCAGAAACAGTCTCAGAGACATAAAGGAAACACTGAGGGTTGCTAGATGGGAGGGGGTTGTGGATAAGGGGGAAGGTGAGGGGATTAGAAAGCATAATTGGTAACCACAAAATTGCTACAGGGATACAAAAGTTAATTTGGGGAATGTAATCAATAATGTAAAAATTTTGTAGGCTACCCCATGGACACTTGTCTTATTAGGGAGATCACTTCAGGGAAGATGTAGATGCCTGATCACTGCCGTGTACACCTGAAGCTGAAGCTGGACAATAATAAATGCCAACTATAATTATATTTATATATTTATATATAATATATATATAGTTATATATATATATATTTATAGTTATAAATATATATAGTTATATATATATTTATATAGTTATATATATACACATATATATGTATATATATATATGTATATATATATATATATATATATATATATAGTTACAAGAAGTGGAGTACAGCATTAGGAATAGAGACAGTGGAAATGTAACGGCTGTATGTGATGTCAGAGGGGTAGTAGACTGGGGAAGGTGAGTTATTACTTTGTGAGAGATACAAATGATAAATGAAACTAATAATAAGTATATATATATATATATACTTATATAATAAGTAATATAAGTAATATATATACTTATATAATAATAAGTATATATGTGCGTGTGTGTGTGTGTGTGTGTGTGTGTGTGTGTGTGTGTGTGAATACAATTATTTGCCCACCAATGCAGTTATGCAGCCTGTCCAGTCATTTCCACCTTGGAAAATCCTCTTTTATTTATGCCTTCTTTCAGTGACCTCTGGATCTATTTTAATCTACGTTATCATCGTTGCTTGCCCTGTGTTTAACAACATCTTACCAATTGCCCCCCTGTCACTTCCTGTGTAGAGATTAATGGACAGAAACCTCATTTAAATTTGAGGTGGGAGGATATGTCTGGGAGTACTCATGCCCTGCCTACCACTCTCTAAACAGAAAGAGTCATACTTTTTATCTCCAACAGGAAGATGGTTTTCCACTCTACTACCCCAGCAGGAAAAAAGAAGAATTTGCTTCTTGCCAGGCAATCACTCAGCCAATGAAAGATTGTTATAAGTCAGCCAATTAAAAACCACTATACTCCAAGTTCCAAGTTTTCTCCAACGGACTCTTTGTTTATAACAAGCCATCAGAACTTCCCCCTTTCCTCTATAATAGAAAATCCCTTTCTGTTGTCCTCTGGACTTGCCCAAGTTTCACATTAGAAAACATGTCCCAAATTTCATTTATTTGTTGTTCCTGAATAATACCATTTGCTGGAGAAATATCTGGCTGTCTATTTGTTTAAGGTCAACACCTGTTTCTCCCCTAGCTACACAGTTCTATAAGAGGATCCTTTCTAAAGTACAATATTGAGTATGCCATTTTCCTTATCAAAAATAATTTTAATTGCTCCCTTGTTCCTAGATAGTTAAGACCTCCATGATCTAGTCCAAACTTTATGGTAGGCTTTTCAATATTTCCTTTCCATTCGTAATATTAGACCAGTAAGTGTTAACTTAAGATAGCTATGTTTCTCACTTTATTACCTTTCCTCTAGCTCTTTTCTTTAGCATAAATATTCTTTCTTTCCTTTGCCCAAACAGTCCTATCTAAGCATCAAGATTCATGTCAAGATAAAACTTCTTCCATATTATTTACCATCCTTATCTAAATTCAACATTTGTTATACTTATTTATATACATGCATCCTATCTTATTAAGCAGTGAGTTCTTTGTATTTCCTACATTATGTAGCACAATGTCTTATTCTTCATACGTACTCAATTAACATTTATTAAATTTTGTGTATATCAGGAAAGTTGGACTTCCTTGAGCCCTAGCTTCATAAATAGTAAGTATTTGATATTACATATGAAGAATTCATTGTCACATTCTCCCTAAAACATCAAATTCACTGTGGCAGATTGAAGTTTTGAAAAAATGGCCACAGAATCATTTCTCAGCCCACATGGACTTCTAGGACCTTTCCTCTCCCCTATCAGAAAGTGTTATCAATTTCCTCTCCTCTGGAAATTAGGTAGACCTTTGTGATTGCCCTAACAAACACAATGCATTTCAAGGATGCTATGGGATTTCCAAGAGTAGGTCCTAAAGTGCAAGTAGATCTCTACCTAGCACCCTCTCTCCAGACACTGGCCTTTGGAATACAATCATTATGAGGTGAGAAAGCCTAAATTAACACACCTAAGAGACCACTTTCCCTCACTCCCACCCCCATATAGAGAGGAAATAAATCCAAGTCACCCAACTGTCAGCCAGTATGGAACACTAATCTGCATGTGAATACATGAGTGAGCCTTCAGATGATTCTTCCAGCATTCATTCTTTGATTATATTTTATTTTTTCTGAAGAACCAGACATCATGGAGCAAAAAGATACACCCATATTTGCTGTTCTGCCTATGAAAACTCTTGACCATGAAAATAAGTGATTGCCTTAGAACACTATACTTAGAGCAATTTGTGATGAAGCTACAGTAATTGAAACGTATGTCTAAGTAAATAGAAATTACACACACACACACACACACATACACACACATATAATTTTTAACTATAAGATATGAAGCTGTTCTCTCATAGAGACATAGAGACAGTTTCTTACAGTATATTATGACAGGATTGAGAAACAGGATAACTGAAACAAATTGATGGGAAGTATAGGGGAGAATATATACAATATAAGACTGCAGTTTTAACAAACAGGAAAACTGATTATTTTCAGTATGATAATATTAGGTCTGTGAACAATATAAAAATTTAAACTTCTGTAAACTTCAGGGAGATTTTGCAAGTACAGAATAACAAATTCAGGGCAGCCAGATGGCTCAGTTGGTTAAAGCGTAAGCTCTGAGCAGGGTTGCCGGTTCGATTCTCACATGGTTGCCTGTTTAATTCCCACATGGGATGGTGGGCTGCACCCCCTGAAACTAAAAGACAATGACTTGGAGCTGATGGGCCCTGGAGAAACACACTGTTCCCCAATATTCCCCAATAAATCTTAAAAAAAAAAAAGAAGAAGAACAAATGCATGCCTTTAAGTACAGACAAATCTCAAAGCAAAGCTTTTCAGGTAAATTAAAAAATACTTCTTGTTACTGTAAAATTTGAAACTTAATGTTTTTAGGGTGTTACTTTTCATACAGCTCACTGGAAAATATTTACTCTGAAGGAATGTTGGTCTTTCTAAAGTTCATCAAATAGTTTTTGTAGACTATTTTCTAATCAGTGAGCTGCCTTTGTATAATATTATAAGTCTATGAAAGAACAAATCACAATCATTTCCTGGTTGATTCCTTTGGGAGAAGTGGTCCTTTTAGCTTTTTTCTCATGATTTCCAATAGCTGAGCTTTCTTCTCCTTTTCTGTTGGTGTTACTTATGTCCAACTGCCATCTGGCAGACTTGTGGCTTTATTATTGATTTACAATGGAAACACTACTTTTAAAATAGGGTAACTGCAACAATCATGAAGTAGCTAATTTCATAATTAATTTCTTAATAGACTTATGAGAGTGATGGTGCCTAATACAGTAACACATTTGAAAACATAATTGAAATGAGTTAAAAGATACATTTTTCTGTATGTCTAAAAATATAATGACTGATTTAAAAACAAAACAAACAAGCTCTCATAGCCCAATGAATTAGGCATTATTTTTATAACTACATGGGGAGAAAAAAAACCTTCCTTTATTTACATGTTTTTCCAGATGTAGAATTATTTTCTGGCATGTTTGATTTACAAATTCATTTTTAACATTTTTAAGAGAAATTAGTACTTAAGTGATTGCAAGATTTAATTATTTATAAAATTATATTCAAATCTTAATTTTATTTTGTAATTTCAATATAGATATAAAATGAGGATGTTAACAATAAAAATTATAATAACAAATATTTATTGAGCACTTATTACATGCCAGACACTGGTAGACATTGTTCAATTTGAGAGTTAGTCTCTCAGATTTAAGTATTAACTCATTTAGTCTACACAACTTTATGGGGTAAGCACAATGAAATTCTCCTTTTATTCAGATAAAGAAAATCACACGAAAAAAAATTGTATATATATATATTTCTGTGATTTTCTGTGATAAAATATACTAATATATGTATACATATAATATACAAATATATGTATATATAAATATATATGTAAATGTATGTACATATTTATATCCATTTACTTATCCTTGACACTTTTTTGTGTGTGCTTTTTGTAAGTATTAACACAATGCACACGTTAATATAATTGTGTCATTTTTCTGAAGGAATGACCCATCACTATAAACTAGTACATTTTCTTCTTTGTTTTAAAGTGGATATAATCCAGTTCCTGTCTAACAATTGTCTTCCCTGAAATGCCCATTTTTCTCATAAAATGGTCTTTGAATGGAATGTTCTAGCTGAGGGGCTCACTGTTATAACAGTCCCTGCAGCCATCAGTACATTAGCTCCAACTGCTGCTGTAGCCATTGCCATTTACATTTCTCCCAGGAGGATTCACATGAAAAAAGGAAACTGTTAGTGCTAAGTGTGTGCTAGGTTTAAATATATTCTCTAAACCCCTTCTAGCTGAGCCTAGAATGAGAATATTTTCTCTTATTTTTCAGCGGGCAAAATACTATGTTATAGAGTACAAAACTTAAGCACATTAAAATAAAAATAATGGTACAGTAAAAATACACACTCTTATGGGGACAGAAAGGATTTTCTTTGGAACACTAGTTTTGAAGCTAAACTCTGCTTTCCTAAGTTTAAATACTGAGAAGCCATGGTGCCAAAAATCCAATTTAGCCACTGAACACTGACTGACTATTTTTCCATTTTGGTCTTCCCTGACATTTGGTAACAAACATTCTTGCAATTTCAACTAGGGAGTTTTAAATTAATGCAAACTGAGGATTTTAGCAATTTTATCTTAACATTGCCTCTCTCGTCTTAAAGCCATATATATGAATATACACGTAGATACACATATATATGTATTTGCTATTTTTACGTCTAAATGTTTTATTCTTGCACACTGCAGTTTTGCTGAAAGTTACATTCAAAGTTGCAAGTAAGGTTTCATGCAAATCCTAAACCAGGAAGACTGGGAGTCAGGCATGACTTTGGAAATTAAACCCTTTGTCTTCCAAATGTGCTGTTATTGCTTCTGCATGCAAGTTAAAGGCTGAAACCTGCTGCTAAATGGCCCTGCTCAATATGTTTATAGGTGCAGCTCAAAAGGAATCCATGGAACTACTTGTTGTTTTTGTGCAAGTAGGAGATGCTTCACAGTTAATACCAGAAAGCTTGCCACACTCCGCAGAGAAGAGATGGTGCACTGTTAGTATGAGCACGATCGGGAAAGGTACAGAGTGGAATCAGAATAACTGAAGAAAAATATAAAACTTAAAAAAAATAAAAGTAAAATACAACAAGGAATTGTGAGTAAATAGTCTAGTAAAAGATTGAAACTAAATGTAAGCCATCCTCATAATACCCAGCAAACCACAGCCTCATGGAATTTTAAATCAGATACATTATAGCAGTGTAAATCCAAATATAGGTGACTTAAATAACAATTTCAGAATCCCACAAAACCATTCATCCATGCTTTTCCTCATCCAGTAATTAGTGCAACTGGTAAACCAAATACAGTATTGTGGCCCTCTGGCCATCTCAGACACAAGAAGTCAGAGTTACAAATCACGAAGGTAACATTAAAAGCAATATTGAAAAATTCAGTGAGATAGGATAATCCAAAAAGACAATCTTGGTAAATGATTAAGTGACTTATGTTTTTGTAAGGGTGAAACTCAGTAGATCAATGTAATTAAAATTAGCCAGTTTACAGTTTGATTTATCCTCATATTCAGCTGTTTCCTCTGTTTCTCCCCTCACTAATTAACTAACTCTGTTCCCTTTTTCAAGGCTACTCATACCTTACTAATTAGCATCCTAACCTGAAAAAAAGTGGCTTCTTTAATCTTCAGGTGTGTAGGTCTCAACTCCCTAGCAGTTCCTCATGATAACTTGCCTGCTGTGGACAGTAAGGTTTAAGAAAACACCGAGACAGACCTGAGGCCCCGGAAGATGCCAGGGATAACATCTCAACTATCAGCCCTGTGTCCTGCTTTCCTTTTATCTTTCCCACTTACCTACCTATAAAACCCCTTAATCATTTTGGCTCCGGGAAGGTGGTTTCTTAGACATAAGTCTGCCATCTTCCCTAGCTGCCAGCATCTAGAACAAATGATTCTTTTCTCCTCACCAACCCTTGTCACTCTAGTATTTTGGACTCTTCGGGTGGTAAGTGGCACTGAACCTGAGTTTGATAACATTTTCATTGGGTTTAGTAGTTCTGGAATATATATTATCACGGTGGAGTGTAAAAGTGATAAGAAAGGCATTGTTTTCTCCTAGGTAATTCCACCCTTTTCTTTCTGAACAAAAAGAAAAACAATACTTTCTTTTATAACTCTTACCAGTCCCACATACAATTTTCCTTTGTTTTCTACTTTTTTTCTTTGTTTCTCAAAGTTCCAAATGTCACGCGGCGGACCCTGCTCGCTGCGCCATTTGTCGTGCAGGGTCTCAGCTCCCACTCCCCGCCCAAGAACGCAGGACACGGTAAGGCCAAAAAGGAACACCCATGGAGCCATAAGTAGGGGAATCAAACCAATATATTCTCGCTGGCGGCTGGACTGGAGACACAGGAAGCAGGATCTACATAATCTGCCTAACAGCAGTCCGTGCTTGCCAGCCACCACCTTCTTGCTAGCCCCATTCCTTTTTTTTCCTGCTAGCGTAGCCACAGCCGTTATATTAGTGGCCAATGGCCTACGGGTTACAGCTGACGGCCAACTAGCCACAGCTGCTGGCATCTGATCACAGTTGATGGCCATTTACTACCCGAGCCAGCACCTTTCTATGTGAGGCCGAGAGCCTGGAAACTGTTTTTTGGGGTTTTGTCCCCACACAAACCTAAGAGAGTTGATAAATGAAAGTTCATGACTAGCGAGTACAATTCAATTTGAGAGATACTGAAGGAGTGTATTGAGTCATTGCAATAAATTGTACTCCCTAACTTAACCCTAGGTATTGGGCATATAACTGCAGTAGATTGATAGCATTGATGATCTGACAACTTTACCCTTCTTTATATCCACACCCTTTGCAATTCCTCTGAAAAGAATTGGGGTCTATTTGCACATCCCTTGAATTAGGATTTGATTTAGCCAAAAGGATATTAACAGGTTTCAAATAAGCAAGGGCTTAAAAAACTGCTAGTACATTCCTACTTACTCCACTGGAAGCCTAGCATATCATATGTGGAGCATAAGAGACCAGGTGGGGCAGAGTTCAATTATCCATGCCAATGACTTCCTACATCAAGCAGACCCTATATGACTAAAGAGTTGACCACAGATGTATGTGAGGACCTAGGAGAGCCCAGCAGATCCTAGCAGAGTTGAACAGAAGCCTCAGCCTACCTAAAGATATGTAAGAAAGAACTAATAGTTGTATTGAGCTACTAAAGTTTTGGTATGTTCATTAAGCAATGATAGCTAACTTGCACCGTATTTCAAAGATTTATACACTGAAAATTTAAAAGGAACATCTTTTGGCATTTTAACAAACACTCCATTGTTTTCCTGTGCCAGATAGTACTTAAAGGACATTATTAATGTTAACATAAGCTTTTATCCCCACACCTTGTAATGTGAGTAATATTAAAATCCACATTTCAAAATTTAAAAACTGAGAAACAGAAAGGTTAAATGATTTACTGAAGATAACACTTTAGATCGGGCCTGGCTCCCCACATAAGAACACAGGATATGGTGAGGCCAAAAAGGAACACCCATGGAGCAATAGATAGGGGAGTCATATCACTATATTCTCACTGGTGTCTGGGTTGGAGATACAAAAGCAAACATCCACCAGTACCCCAACAAGGGGTCTTCCTGCACCCCAGTCTCACTGGCAGCCGGGCGAGACAAACACAGGAAGCAGGATCCACACGATCTGCAATCCACCGTCTGCTTTTCTGCCTGCTAACCAACCAGCATAGCCACAGCAGTTATAACAGTGGTCAATAGGCTAACTGATTACAGCTGATGGCCAACCAGTCACAACTGATGGCCACCTACCACCTGCGCCAGTACCCTTCCACGTGAGGCTGAGAGCCTGGAAATGGCTCTCTGGGACTCTGTCCCCACACCCAGGTAGTTTGGCCACAGAGCATGAGATTTTACCTATTAAGCTATTTTAAATAAGACTCCCATGAAAAATGCAAGAGAGATCCAGGGTTGAGGAATAAACACTGTGCCTGCTTCTTTCCATATACATATTGAAATTACTGCTAAATTATAGAACAATCAATCTGGAGAACCATCTGAAGTCTGACTGAACAGAAGTTTTATAACTAAGGATATAAAGAAGCCACGTCACGACTGGCAATGGGGGAGGAGATGCAGAACAGGTTGGCCCCAAACCTCCCTGTGACAACTGAGAACTGGGAGGGTTATCTCGACCATGATGGTTTCCCACGAGGAGCAAGGGAGCCCAGCCCCACACTGGGCTCCACAGCCTGCAGTACTGGTGCTGGGAAGAAGAGCCCCACAACTTCTGGCTGTGAAAAACAGTGGGGATTCCAACAATCAGGTGGGATAGAAGACTGTGGGAAACCCAGACATCCTCTTAAATGACCCACACACTTACCTTGGGCTCCAGTGGAGGAACAGTGGGGTTCAGGTGGAGGTGGAAGCATATGGGGATACAGACTGAGGTGTGTGGCTACAGGAAGTGGGTGAGAGAACAGTCATCATTTTCCCTGTGTGGGGTCCTTCTCTCAAGCAGCTGGCAGGCAGGCTCCATCTTTCTTGTGTTGAGCCCGCCCCGACAGGCCCAATCTGAGCCTGATTGGCCTAGTGAGCTCTGCTGCTCCAACCTGCTGACTCCATGAGTCCCCGCCCCACCCAACTTCACCCAGCACCAGAGGCACTTTCTTTAAAGGAGACAGCCCTGCCCGCATTGCACTCTTTTATGAAAAACTATCAGAGTCAGTAGGACCCAGGCAGGCAATAGCTGGCCTCCGTGTGCTCTGACGTTTCTGCTGAGTAGCTGCAGGTTCAACACTGGCACCAAACCAGAGTTTACATTAACCTCTTGATCACAGTTCTTCCCACTCCAGTGATTCCCTGAGACCCTGCCTCATCCAACTCGTGTACTTCATGAGCCTTTATCGGAAGCTAAACCTTAAGAGAACAAATAGGTGGCAGCCAGCCTTGCGGTGTCCTGTTTTTTTTTTTATTTGGAACTACCTTGCCGGGTACTGGTGGCAGCCACCCTCAGATTGCAGTGTGTCTTATCCTACATGACTCCATGGTTAGCACAGGGTGGCTGGATGGCTTGTTGGTAAGAGTGCAAGGTCTGAACAACAGGGTTGCTGGTTCGATTCCCACATGGGCCAGTGAGCTGCGTCCTCCACAACTATATTGAAGGCAGCAAGTTGCCACTGAGCTGCCGGAGGGGTGGCCGGATGGCTCAATTGGTTAAAGCACAAACTCTCAACAATAAGGTTACCGGTTCAATTCACACACATGACGGTAGGTTGTGCCCCCTGCAACTAAAGATTGAAAACAGCAACTGGACTTGGAGCTGAGCTGCGCCCTCCACAACTAGATTGAAGGACAACAACTTGGAGCTGATGGGCCCTGGAGAAACACACTGTTCCCCAATATTCTCCAATAAAATTTATATATATACATATATACATATATACATATATATGTATATATTTTATATGTATAAATATGTATGTATATATTTTATATGTATATATAAAACTTTAAAAAGAAATAGTTTCCCAGACATGAAAAAGCTAAAGGAGTTCATCACCACCAAACCAGTATAACAAGGAATGTTAGAGGGACTTCTTTAAGAAGGAAAAAAAAAAAATTATCAATAATAAAATGCCAATAGCTACATATCTATCAACAATTACTTTCAATGTAAATGGATTAAATGCTCCACTCAAAAGACACAGGAGGGCTGGATGGATAAGAAAGCAAAACTCTTACATATGCTGTCTACAAGAGAAAAATTTCACATTGAAAGACATTCACAGATAGAAAGTAAGTGGATGGAAAAAGGTATTTCATGAAAATGTAAATGAGTAATACAGAAAAAGCTGGGGTAGCAATACTTAGACCAGACAAAATAGACTTTCAAACAAAGGCTATAACAAGAGACAAATAAGGACCAGTAATCCCATTTCAGGGTATTCATCTGAAGAAACCCAAACACTGTTTTGAGAGGACATGTGCCTCTATATGTTCATTACAGCATTGTTTACAGTGCACACGATGTGGAGGCAGCCTGGGAGTCTTTGATGGAAAAATGGATACAGAGGAGGTGGTACACATATAAAATGGAATATTGCTCAGACATGAAAGGGAATGGGTTTTTGCCATCTGCAGCAGCATAGATGGACCTGGATGATATTGTGCTGAGTGGAGTGTAAGACAAAGAAAGACAGATGCAAGGAAAACAGAAGCAAACCCATAGATACAGAGAACAAATTGATGGTTGCCAGATGAGAGGACAGTTAGAGGTGAGTGGAAAAGGGGAAGGGATTAACAAGTACAAATTGGTTGTTACACAGTAATCATGAGGATATTGGATACAATATAAGAAATATAGTCAATAATATTGTAATAACTATGTACAGTGTCAGATTGGTATTAGATTTGTTGAGCTGACAGATAGGAGAGTGTTGGGGGCAGCGTGAAAATGACGAAGGGATTAAGAAGTGCAACATAGTAGTTACAAAATAGTCATGACATATACAGTAAAGCACAGGGAATTTAGTCAATCATATGGTAATAACTATGTGTGGTGCCAGGTGAGTGCTAGACTAGTCAGGGGGATCCTTTCCTAAATTATCCAAATGTCTGACCACTATGCTGTACACTTGAAATTAATATAAAATAATATTGAATGACAACTGTAGTTGAAAATTTAAAAAAGAGGGGGAAAGGTGAAGGGGAATAAAAGGTCTAAATGTCCAGGTATAAAACAAGCCATGGGGATGTAATGTACAGCATAGGAAATATAGTCAATAATATTGTGATAGTGTGGTACAATGTCAGATGGTTGCTATACTTACCATAGTGATCACTTTTTTAAATATATAGATGTTGAATACCTATGGTGTATACCTGGAACTTATATAATATTGTATGTTAGCTATATTTTAATCAAATCTTTATATAAATAAATAAATAAATAAATAAATAAATAAATAAATAATAACTCCCATTATTTTGGTAGACCATTGCCTTCTTTCCAAGCCTAGACTAAAGCTTTGCTTCTTTTAGAATTTTCTTAACTATGTTTATTTTTATATTACTTCTAATATTTTTATATAAGCTATTGACATAGGTCCATGGATTGTTTTCTTTGATCCAAAAAATGGATTATAGCATTTTGAAAAATTGCCTAGCATATCAAATATAGTCTTCTTTCTTGCTCTAGCATTTTATGAATATGAATGTTTATCAATGTGTCAAAAATGTAAGTGTTCAACTAATTTTAAGGACTATATTTAATCTAATTAACATTCTACCCTCTTCTCTTAATTTTCATTTTTTTGTTTGTTTTTCAGAAGAAAACTTAAGCAAGTATCCTATCATACACTAAGCAAGAAGTCTCCATTGTGAGGACCCATTGGCCATGCAGCAGTAAGTCTAGAGAAACACTCATTTGGGAATCAAACAGGATATCCTACTACTTGACTTCATCATTTCACCCCCAACTCCTTCCAGGCCCCGCTGAGGTAATTAACAGCGTATCATGTCCATTTCTAGTATGGGGTCTATTTCATAGCTCCAAGGATTCTTCCTTCCTGGATGATTATTTCTCAATGTTTTATGAAAGATATTTACTTAAACCTGTGATATCACTACAGGAGAATGAAGAATGTACCAAAAATATCTGGGCAAATAAAAAAAAAAATTAAACATAATTGGTGGAGGGGAGGAGACAGATGCTGTATTTTAAAACACAAAATGAATGAGTCTGTATTTAGGGAAAAGACCAGTTGTATGTGAAGAGCTGAGTAAGGCCTTCAGAGTTAAATGACACTTGTTCATTCCTTCCTATTCACCACAGTGTGGAATATGAGAGCAAAGGGACCCTCATTGGATTTAAAGGGCAATAAATATAGACCAAATAAAAAAAAATATTTTCTTACACAGCCTATAGTTAAACTGCAGAACTTCTGGCTCAGGGGGACATTTAATTAAGTAATCTACACAGATAGAATTAAGTAATTTTATGACCACTAATAACATTTTCAGTGCTATAAAGTGAATATGGTAAAGGTAAATTCAACCGTCATCCTTCAGGCATAAGTCCATAATAATCCATAGCAGAAAAGAAGAATTTTGTTTCCAAATGCAAATAACACTGGACCACCCAGTAAATCCCACTGACTTTCTTATGAGTAACAGGAGAGAAACTTGGAATAACCTTTCCTTCAGTCATGAAAAACTGACCCCAATGCAAAATACAACATTGATGCCAAAAACATTAATGATTGAATCCATATTGGCAAAATTTTGGGATAACTGTTTTTTTCTATTATGTTTTACACCCAAGTAAATTTTATAGCAGGAAAATCTATGAAAGAAGGGAAATATAAATTAGAGAAGTTAAAGGTAGATATGAACAGTTACAATTATACAATAAAAAAGTAGTTTCATAGTTTACTGCTACCCACAATTTGGTATAACTCCTGACAGCTAAGTTTGGTAATTGAAATACAAAGACAGTATTTTTTTTTTTTAAGGGAAATGTCGGAATACTAAATGTATTGATATGAATGGGCTGCCATAACAAAATACCAGAGATTGGGTGACTTAAACAACAGAAATTCATTTTTTCACAACTCTAAATCCTGGAAATTTGATATCAGCGTGTCAGAATGTCCGGGCTCTGGTGAGGGCTCTCTTACTCATTGGCACACTGCTGCCTTCTCACTGTGTCTTCATATAATGGAGAGAAAGAAAAAAAGAGAGTAGGGCAAACTACTTGACATCTCTTCTTATAAGGGTACTAATCCCATATCATAATAAGGACACCATTCTCCTAACTTCATCTAAACCTAATTACCTCCCAAAGACCTCATGTCCAAATACTATCACATTGGAGGTTAGGGATTCAACATATGAATTTTGTTGAGCACAATTCAGCCCACAGCACTAATATTTACTAAATGCCTAGTATAATCAATAAATAAACCTTCATAGCAACCAACATATCTCCAACTCCTACTATTTATCAGGAAATATTCTGGGCATTAAATGCACAAAGGTGGAAAAAAAAATTCTTCATCTTAAACAGTTTTCAGTTTAGTTGGGGGAAGACCATATATAGATAAATTAGCTTAATGTGTTAAATATCTTAAAGAGAGAGTATATCCTAGGGCTTTGGAATCACCGAAGAGAAAGAGGATGGTATGGAAAAGAAAAAAAAAGAAAAAAATCTAGTCTTAAAGTATGAGTAAGAGCTTGTCAAACAGACATGAGTATTTCAGAGTTAACTGCAATTCCATCACCAGGCAAGGGGAGAGAATATTCCCATTCTAGATGTGGCTAATAATTCAATGTGGCTGAATCATATCGTGAGTGATAGGAACTGATTAGATTCATCTGAAAAGGTAGACTGAGATAAAATGTCACACCAATTGCTTTCTGCAGAACATTATAAAGTTACATTTCTAAACTAGAGAATCAACATTAGAAAAATACTGTGTTAGTAAGAAAAAATCTCTTTAACGATTGGTCTAACATTTTCCACAAGTACTAAGAAATGCCTGATAAAGTGACCGATTTGTACTACTCATTCCTCCAGAATTTTAGAATGGCATTGACAATAGGGGAATCTGGAGTAGCTACACAATTTTAGAGCATCTACAGAAAAAGCTAAGTGTGTGATGGAATCATACTTACCAATTCCTGGGCAGATGGATTATGGGTCTTCATACAATTGCTGAAAATAAAAATAATTGGAAATAAATCATATTAGGAGGTAAGTTGACTATATTGAATCAAATTGAACTGATATGGACAACTGAAAGTTTCTTGTGATTCACTTTTACACCCTATTCTTATTGCCAATAAAGAAGCCCTTTGCCTGATACTAGATTTAGAAACTTGTCAAAACACATGCATGGCAGAGCATTCTTGTTTATTTTGAAAGTTCATTACAAGGTACTATTAGAAGCAAAGAAAAATGTGAAGATATAGTTCAAGAGACTAGGTAAAAATTAATTAAAATTATGAGTCTCCAGAGAAAATGTCAAATATTAGAGATTTGTATTATGAATGTGGCTTGAGTCACATGAATATTTATTATTATTTTTATTGATGAAATAGACTGTAATTTCTCTCTTTGTTGTAGTAACTTTGCTTTGTTATGAAAAACATTTAATATAATTTCTAGTTAAATTTTCTTTTACATATTTGTCCACACAAAGTATAAATCTAAAAATTAAGTGAAATTTAAATATTCCCATTTTTTAATTGTATGACATTTTTTATCTTTGGAGACTGTCAAATTGTATTGTTTAAAGGAATGAAGTTTTTTGAATAATGAGAAAATCAAACTGAAGTCAGATGATTATTTACCAAGATGAAATTTGTGATATTTCAGCAAAGTCTTTTACTGTCTTTATTCAAGTCATCTTTTTAAAGCTGTGACTTATTTGTTTGTTATATTCAAATAAATAAAAGCACTCTAGATCTATGTGTTTAAATAAAACTTTAGTCATTTGGCCTATAATTTATACATTTTCTCCTGTATTAAATGACCACCGTCTACATCCTTGACTCACCTATTTACAGTTTTCTGTAGGAAACATGTACATACCTGTTTACCCTGGATTACCCATTTATTTAATTTTAAAAAGTCTTACAATCCTCATGTTTTGCTCCATTACATAAATATAAGTACAACTATTTGTACTTGTTTCTAAAACTGAAGAGCATGATTCTAGAAGACAGAAATTTAAAGTGTCTAAAATATCATACTGAATGAAAAAAGAATATTAAAGTCCCATATATTAAGCAGAAACCATCTCTCATAGAATACATTTTATGGGTAATTTTATTCAATGTTTTGTGAAATGATTCAACTCAAATCCTGTTTCTGCCAGGTGCCGTGTTTACTATAAATAAAATTTTATGTTGACCATAAAAAATTTAAAGGTGCTTATAGGAAACTCACTAGTTATCACTTTTAAGCATCAAAATAAAATTTACAGTACCCACAATCATTCTCTTTTGACTACTTCCTTCCTTTTTTTCTATTTAAATTTTGAATGCTATTAAAAATACAATAAAGTTATGTAATGGAATTTATACACACTTTATTGCAACAATATAAGTTCCATGTACAGTTACAAGCAATATGGCTGTACTTAATAATTTTACATTACAAGCCTAATTATGGTATCAAATTAGTAATTTTCACAAAGTACTTGCATTAGAAATTTGTATGATACAATATATTTCAATTCTCAGTTGCACAGGAAGATAACAATTTGTTTAATAGGAGGACTGGGGATACAGTTCATACTCTTAGATCTGATTGTCCTGCTTTATACAAAGCTTAGACTCATAGCCATAGAATTTTAGGGCTTGAAGAGACCTTAGAGATCTAATAGTTTAACAACTTCATTTTACAGAAAAGAAAATAGAAGTTAAGGGAAGTTATTTCACTTCAATAATGTAGCACAGAAAGTTAGTGACAAAGCTAGATTGAAAACCATTTCTTAATTTTCTCAAGCTATGAAAGGAAGTTGGGGCAAAAGACTTAGATTTGGAAACCTCATGCATAAAAAGGATACTTAAAGTCATTGGGTTGAATTCAGTAACTGAAGGATTAAAGAGGAGCATCTCAACCTGTAGTTGTTAGAAAAAGAAGGCTGCAGAGGAGTAGCTGGTAGAGTAACAAGAAACCTAAGACAATGTGGGATCAGTGAACCCACAAAAAAATAATAAAATAAATACAATTTAAAAAAGAAAGAAAAGAAAAAAGAAAGGGCTATTACTGTATTAAATGCTGCTGAAAGACAAATAAAGTAACACATGCCAGCTAAAGTGATCACCAGGTTTAGCAACAGGGAAATCACTAGTTTCCCTGACAATTGAGCTCCGAAGGGGTGGTTAGGACAAAAGCCTGATTGGAGTAGATAGAGATTTGGAAGTGGAGAAGGTGATTAGAGGCTCAGGATGTTTTTCAATGGTTGCAGTAGCTGCAAGGAAAGGGAAGGTTAAAATGACATCTTCATTAAGCTGCTTCTTCAAGTTTGTACTCCCAGAAACAAAAACAACAGATTAATTGCTATGACGGGCCTATGCACAGCACTTTGTTTTGGGAGAAGGGGACAAATTATTAATTAACCACCCATCCTAGAATGAAATGTTTGCTCAATTTATAAGATGCCTTGGAATCCCTGAGGGTGAGGGACAAAACTTTTTTTTTTATTCTCTGTTCTGTCTTAACCTAAATCCCTAGCCAAACCCTTAGAAATCTATCCATGTTTTTCTCTGCAAAACCCTCACTTAGACACTCTGTATCTAAAGCGGTCCACCTTAAAGACATGTTTCGTTTAGCAGAGAGCTCATCAATATCTGCACAGCCTTGCAGGCTGCTAGGAGGCCCGTCCATTAATGAAATGTTAATGACTGAATTAGACCTGTAATAACTGAAGTAGGAGCACTGCTGTGAGTCCATTAGCATCAGCAGACCCTGCTGAGGAACAAGTAAACAGTGCACACAATGAGAAAACTTCCCAGCAGAAGAGTGGGAAGTGTTACACAGGTGTTTTCACATGGAAAAAGGGCATTTCCCTGAAATAGGATTAGTTTATTTAGGAAAGTTAATCCCAGTCACTGTATTTCTTCAGTCAAAAATAAAGAACACAAGATGGATGACGTAGTTATTCAAGAGTGTTTGGATTTTTAAAATTCCAATATTGCACAATTGTTTTTGCAAAACTCTTTAGGATAATTTATATTTGTCAGATGCCTATTATTTTCAATAACTATTGCTCTTCTTTTCCTCTAGTCTCTTTCTTCTAATGGTTTTTAATTTTTTTTCTTAAACTCCTTTAAAGTTTTTTTAATTTTTTTCCTTTAATTGTCATGTAAATCCTATAATCTTTTCAATACTGTCTATCCAGTTTCAAAAAGGAGGCAAACATAAGGAAATTTAGGACACTTTTTTAGCCTTGATTAATATAAACTCATTGTGGAATTCACTCCTGAGATGCAAATATAAATCATGTGGCATGTAAAGTGAAAGCTGTTATATATTAGCATCTAGCTCAATTCAATAATATATTATTCTTGTAATAAACTTGAAGATTTACCATTTTTATTTAAACATATATTGTAATTCAATAATATTTGAAATGCAGCAACTTGATGTGAGGCAAAAATAATTGCTATCTCAAGTTATTATAAAAGACAGAATAGCTAAGGCTAATTCTATTAGATTTCTTTATTACATCTATTATGGGTCTTATTATTGTCCCATATTCATATTTGGATATCTAACCACAGTTAAAAATAATGTGTATGTGGTTTGAGGATTAGACCTTAGGGTTTATTAGACATATGTTTTAGAAATAAGTATAAAAAAATCTACAAAAATCAGTATTATATTGTTTTTGTTAAAAAAAAATATTCTGTATCAAATAAAGCAGTTCATTAACATGGATTGCATCTTATGTTTAACCTCAAACTTTTTTCCAGGTTCCTAATTCTATATTTACTGATAATTAATTGTGTGGCACTAAAAAAGTCTTTTAACATTTCAGGGATTTTTCTTTTTTTTAATATTTAAAAAGCAAGTTTTATAAAAAATAACATCTATATAAATATTTAAACTTTACATTTATATGAACTGAAAATTCATATGATTTTAGTTTCTGATATATTAAAAATTACAAAGTGGAAATAGGCGATGAGAGAAAATGAATTTAAAAGGCTCATTACAGTGACACTTCTCTCCCTTTCCCACAATACCTCACGGTCTTTCTTTCTAACTTGGGCCCCACGGGATGGCTCCCGCAAAGAAGGGTGGTGATAATAGAAGGGTGGTTCTGCCATCAATGAAGTAGTGACCAGAGAATACACCATCAACATTCACAAGCGCATCAATTGAGTGGGTCTCAAGAAACATGCCCCTTGGGCACTCAAAGAGATCCGGAAATTTGCCATGAAAAAGATGGGAACACCAGATGTGCCCATTGACACCAGACTCAACAAAGCTGTCTGGGCCAAAGGAATAAGGAATGTCCCATACCGCATCCCAGTGCAGTTGTCCAGAAAGCCTAATGAGGATGAAGATTCACTAAATAACTCTATACATTGGTTACCTACGTACCTTTCATCCCTTTCAAAAATTAACAAACAGTTAATGTGGATGAGAACTAACTGCTGATTGTCAAACAAAGTCACAAAACTGCAAAATTGCAAAAAAAAAAAAAAGAAAAAAGAAAAAAAACTGCCAAAAAAAAAAGTGCATTACAAATCTATCAGCTAACTCAGCCTCACAAAAAAAGGAAAAGTCATATCGTGGAACCCAAATTCACAGGAAAAAACTATAGTCTACATGAGCACAATATGAATATTTCAATAGAATTTACAAACACAACAAATAATAAAACATATTGTTTTAACAAAATATACTCTAGTACCAGCTTTAAGAGGTTAGATTTGAATGGGACAAATGAAAATACTAGAATGTTTTTTTTTAAACCTGAATGTTGGTTTATTATGCAAATCATTTATTCATTGATTTACATGTCTGGAATATTGTGGTTAACTTTAGAGTTTAAAATACATACACTCACAAGCACTATCCCACCTGCACATACCTAAGCACCTACCATCTTGATTCATGGCATTTTTGTTAGTTTTCGTATTTCATTTTAGTTTGCTATCCAAATTCAAGAGGAGTAGTTCTGCACAGTATTTACAATTAGCAAGTATGGCACCTAAGTTGAAATTCTGACTATGCAATGAACTGGCCTAAAAAAGACGATGTCAGTGACAAATGTAAAACCTAACAAAAAGTACAATTTTGATTATAGCTAATGGAATGCTTTTCTTCCCTCAGAACTTCCAGAATCTGTAAACACTCCCTTACAATTTTAAATGGAGATGAAAGATAAATCTATCAAGTCAAAATGGTAAAGTGATAACTATAAATATGTAATTTCTGGATAATTTTTGAAAGCATTTTCTGGAGAGTCAAAGATCAAATATGGTGCGTAAGAGTAATATCAACACCATATGAGTTACTACAAAATAATAGGCTAATAAAAACACAATTATAATAGTTTAAAGCCAATTTGAGGTAGTAGTCTATGAGCTTTGAATTGAATCTTGGCATTTAAGATTAGATGTTTTTTTTTTTTTCATGGACAATTATTGATTCTAGAATCAAACATCAAAAGTCTTTGATAATTTGAAATGTATCCCCAAAAGTTTTTTTTTTTTTTGGCTTTAGTTAAGTATTCATTGTTTTGTAGAATAATGGATAAACTATTGTTAAAGTTTAATTCAATGCAAAATTTCAAGGGAAAAGTGTAAACATATCTATTATTTTTCAATCAGGATAAACACCTATTAGCAATACATATGTATGCACTCATACCCTATGTCAAAGAGTAGAATTGAGGTTGTAAAGAAGCATAGTGAATGCCACATTCTTCAAAGGCTCTGATAATTCTAAAATGTTTACAATGTAATAGAATATACAAATATCATATTACTATGGATTAATAATGTGTGGCTTATCCTATTATAAAAAACAGAATAAAATTTTCTAAAGTAGGATTAAGTCAGAATTCACTAAATTTTGCACCCCCGAAGACTGATGAAGCCCGATTATATTAGTTGACTTAGTATAGATTCCAGGGTTCACGAAGTACACATGGCATTCCCCCTTACTTGAAACTTTATTCTTCCTTCTTCAGGCTGCTATGTGCCTACCCGCTGACTCTTACTCTAAAGAAATTATAATGTGGAAGGTAAGAATCTTAATAATTGTAATCCAGAAACCCCAGCAATTATACTCTCTTGTTCTTCGTGTGTTGTTAACACTTAGTAAATCTCTAATCCACTAAATTGTGGATTGAAAATAAGGTTTTCTAGCTAATCAAAAAGCTATTTTACTAATTCATTTATTCATATATTCTTTCTTTTATAAAATTATACTAAGCACCTACAGTGTACAAGACAATTTATTTATATTTGCTGTTATTTACTGCTCTCTACAATTTTAAAGTTCAATAAGGTATTCATTCAATCATTCATTCATTCTTTCATTCATCCAGATATTTCCTGAACCCTTATATTCCAAGCATTTGTATATACTAGAGTCACAGACATGGAAAAAATAAAAACTGTCAGAGTCTCTACCTTCATGAGGCTCATGTACTCACCATGGAGAGAGTAAAAATTAAATATAAAGTGTCAACAAATAAAACAAATGTAATGTGAGATTGATAGAAATCAAGAAGAAAAATAGAGTAGATTGAATTTATAGTAAGTAAGTAGGTAAGTATAGTAAGTGGTTGAGGTGTTATTTTAGATAAGGCAGTCTGAGTAGGCTATTTAGATATAATGTTTAAGGGGAGACCTGAACAATATACTATTGGGGAAGAGCTTTGAGGCATAGGGCAAAGCAAGCACTGTGGGCCCGAAGTGGGGCTAGACTTGACGTATTTTTGGAAGAGCAGGTAGGCTCCTGTGACTAAAGCAGTGTGAGGGTAAATGGGGAGTCTATTCAGAATGAGCCCTTTGAGCAAAGGTAGGAAGGACATGCTAGAGATTTCGGGACTTAATTCAAGGTGGGAGTGGAAGATATGAGCCATATACATCTTCATAAAATAGTTTAAATCAGCAGTAAAAAATAAATAAATAATAATAATAATTAATATGGAGATTAAAAAGAATGACAGAAGGTCTGACTTCACCAAGAGTGTAGAAGTATTAGAGGAGGTTGGGGAAGATAAAGAACCTGTAAGCAAGAGGAATCTATAATCTCATTGGGTTGGTTTTGAATCTAGGAATCATTACATATGCTTTCTCAGCTATTTAAATGTAATGCATCCTATCCATGTATTCTTACTGCAAATTATTACTATATGTAACGTGACTTAAGACAGATAAACTTCAAAATGCCTTCAGATGAATTAGGAAAGGGGAAAAGAGAACGCAGCTCACTGCAGACTTGGGAGGGAACAGATGTCAAGAATGCTGGGCAGAGGATGGGAAACCGGGAATCCAGTTACCTTGTTGGACTTTAACCTGTATACCTGCCATTTCCCAGAGACGATAATGTTTTCTGCTTTCCTTCTCAGAATGTTTTAACCCAAAAAATGTCTCCTTTGATCAGAGAGGCACAAATGATTATGTATCTGATAAAGACTTATTATTACAGATGTTTATATGTATTTGTTTGTTGTGCAGTAGCCTGCTTATTTTGATAAGTTCTTACCAATTGCTCTATTGTTTCTCAGAATCACATTTATGTCCCAATTAGATTTTATATTGTAGATGCCTCCCATTTCCCATTGATTTATTGTTTTCTCACTTCTGAGTTATGTTTTTTATTTGATTTTTGCTTTGTATTTTTGACTTTGTTGAAGGTAGCATTAAAATATGTCTCTAAATTCATTTGTTTGAATATCTCTGATGAAACTTTTTCAGCAATATCTATTGTTACCTTTTTTTTCTACATTGATCTTGATCTTGAGGATAGTTATAAAATTTTCTTTTAAGTCACATGCCTTTAGTCCTGGATCAGGTCAATATCATAGTCCTGGAGACGGGGAAGTCCATAATTAAGGTGCCGGCAGATCCTGTGTATGGCGAGGGTCCTCTTCCTGGTTTGCAGATGACTGTCTTTTTCTTGTATCCTCCCATAGTAGAGAGCTCTCATTGAGTTCTTGAGCTTTATGAAGGAAAGGGGAAAGATTATATTTTTCCCTCCAGGTTAATTCTACTTAGCAGAACTTGACAGTGGTGACAATAATTGTGTTTCTAAGCAGAACTCCAAGTGTTCAGGGATGGCAATTAATCAGCTTTTTACTAAAAATGTAACTATCAAATCATCATACCCGCTTGTTATATTCCAGCAAATTTGAAGGAAAGTTCTGTGGCGAAATAGATGTAGATGATTTCTACGTCTCACTTGGAGTTACCTTCTATCCAGCAATAATTTTCCTTATTATTATTATTTTTTTAATCCTTGAAAATTTGAGTTCAAAAGGACCTAATGACTGTTGCTTTTCCTCTTAGCTGTGTTAAAATTCACACCTTCAAAAGGCAATCTGAATGTAAACCGAATTGAAATTGACCTCTAGTAAAAACAAATTCATGTAGTTAGTGCATCTATTGAAAGTAAAGAAACTATAGATAAGGTTTTTAACAACAAAAGCCACAACGAAGTTATCTCTCACATCAATTTCAGCAAGAGGGTGGGCAAGGCATAACCCTCTCCATGAGGAGTATTTTAAGGGAAAACCTGAGAACAGTCAACAGGGTTTTTTTTCTATGGACTGGATGGCTTCCGATAGGACATGAACAGCGGTGTTCATCAGAAGCTCAATGATGCTTTCCTGCAGCTTTGGGCCAAGGGGACACATTCTAGAAGAGATACAATGAAAAGGTAACAGGAAAAATTACATTCTTTGCAAACAGAACATTTTCCTTAGTAAATCTCTGTAAATACCCTGATTCATCACAAATTCTCAGGAAAAAAGAAGGCAAATGATTGTTGAGTTGTTACTTTGTATAGTTGACAACTATACTTTGTAGAGTTGTCTTTGTATAGCTGTCTATAGTTGTCTTTAATTTATCTAAAGAGATAATTTAATTTTGGCTTCATAAATCATTATGAATTAATCTCTATTTTGAGATGGAGAAACTGAGGCTCAGGGAATTAGTTAGCTGAGATTTGAACTGCATAGCTCTAAAGGCCATGTCCTGCTTACTGGGCCACTGTCCATGGGCCTTTCTACAATATGGGTTCCTGGATTTAGATCAAGTAGTCTGACTGAATGGGTATGAGCGGAGGCTTGGGATTCTATATTTTTAATAAACTTTCCAGGTGATTACTCTAACCAATCAGTTTTGTCAATTACAACAACCGTCTGTGCTTCCTCTCAGAGAGTAGACATGTCATCCTAGTGTGTGCTGAAAGGAAAAACAACAACCAAAAAAAAAAAAAAATTGTAAAGACAATACACCAAGGACAACATACACTGAATAAGTGAGTAAAAAAAGTTATTTTTCTGAACTGTCATAAATATGTTTTCAACTCTGTAGGAAAAGACAATGCATGAATATGTGGTTGCAAAAGGAAAGATACAAATAAAAATATCGTGTAATAGTGACACAGAGTTATGCAGGGATGTACTTTAGAGTGTCAGAGAAAACCCAATAGACGTTGGAGGTTTCAAATGAAAAATAACTCTGGCTAAGAGAGAAAGAATGAAAGTGTAGTGCTGATTGGTAGTGGAAGACACTCAATTCCCTCACCTCCATTCCAGTGTCAGTGACTTTCCCAAAAGGTGGAAAGTAAGAGGATCACTATTACACCAAACCAAAGAAATGGAGCTAATGTCCCTGTGGAAGAAAGGGATGTCAATTAATCTAGGGTGAGCTGAGTTTTAATGCATTCAATGGATTTCTGGAGAGTATGCTGGGAGGCTGAAGATAGAAGCAAATGGACCTCCCAGGCTTTACGTGCCCATTCAAGAAAATAACTGACGTTTGAAGGGCTGAAGAATGTGAATGGTTTACGTATTTTAACTTAGGAAGCTTTAGTGTTTGTATGCAATCGTTATACCTCAAGGTTGGTTACATGATATTTTCTTTCATTTAAAAGTTGTTAGACATCTGTAGAGAGAGTGCCTTTGCTGTTTTTCAGTTATTTCTGGGAGAATGAAGGAAGGGGAAGTGTCTCAGTCCTACCCAAAGGGGCCCCTCTCATCTTTTTAATAAACTGTCCATCAGGTTTATTCTACCCCCAGCTGAACCTGAGCATAGAGGCTTCTGTAGCTCTAGCTCAATTGAGCAGGAGCAGACAGGGACCGATAATAACACCAAAGTCATGGCCATGAAATGTCTATGATAGCAGTTCTTAACCCTTCCCACAATTACAATTACATGGTCAGTTTTTGAAACATGTAATACCCAAGCAGAACCCCAGACTAATTAATTCATAATCTCTGAGTGTGTGGCCTAGGCATCAGTATTTCGAAAACTCCCAGGGTAAATGGGAATAAGTAGTCAATGTTGAAAATCACTAGTCTGAGACTTTGCCTGTTTACCTTAGAGTTTAAAGATTTTATCAACGTCTTATAATATAGAAAATAGAATTCAATGAATGTTACACCTGTAAATACGTAGTTAAGTAGTTACGTATTCACTTTGAAAACCAAAATGGATTCATTCACGCCACTATTTTACTTCTAAATTAGTCCTTATTTCAAAAGTCCCAATATAAATATAATAATAGATCTACCACATTACACAAGAAGAAATGCATTAACATTCAAGAACTTAACTGACCAGATTCTCATAACCAGGTCATCATTTGCAGTCATAACAGTTATGGAACTAGTATCTAAACAAAAACATCTTCTCTTTAGCTGAAACAATATTATAGAATTTAAAATAAAAATAAATTTTGAAAAAAAATTTTAACAGTAATAATCATTAATTCAGTCCCAAAGCCTGAATCAACCATTGGCCCAATTACTTAATGTCACAGGGAGAAACACTGTTTCCACAGCGATCTTCGAAAGCACTTGGTTCATTGGTAAACTACAATTTTCTTTCTTCCTTTCTTACCACTTTTGCTCTCTGTTGGTTTGCTTGTTTATTTGTTTTGTTTAGTACTGAGGATGAATGATTATTGGGAGAAAGCCTGGTAATATATAACTCAGGATTAAATAGAAGCCATTCTGTCCCACAGAAAGTCAGTTTATTAGGAACTCTAGGCTCCTGGATGTTTAAATCTCTCCAAGGAAAGCAAAGTATTATATTAAGAACTTTGAGACCCTCCTGCATCACATATGTTGTAGCAAGAAAAGTCTGGATTAAGAGCTGAGGGCGAGGGTAAGGAAGCATAGCTCCTGAGTTAACAAATTGTACTATCTTGAACAAATGACTTAACCAACCTCTCTGACATCAGTTTTGTCATTTGTCCACTAAAGGGCTTGGACAACACTGAAGAGCTAAGTCCCTTTTAACTTGAACTTATTATGGAATATATTTCAGATTGGTGACCTATGGAAATAATTGCATTTTGAGGAGTTTGATGGAGATTCATTTCATTTGTTACAAATCAAATGTAGAATGAATAAATTATGTAGGGTTCCCAGAAGAGAGTAGAAAACATTTCTTTCCTGTAACTGTGCTTTTTATAATTGTAGGTTACATGAATTTCCATATTATTTCAGTTGTAGAAGCTCTGCTTAACATTGATTTAGAACATTCAGATTATATTAAATATGTACCTTCAATAAAATTACATGATATATACATATAATTAAAGACCCTGGTGTGTGTTTTTGGACAAAATGTTGCTGCACTAAAGTAAAAAAAAAAAAAAAAAAAAAAGAAAAAAAAGAAAAAAAAAAGGAAAGAAAGGACTGGATCCAAAAATCAAACAAAACCTCAAACACCAAAAGCTGTATAAATCAAAGCTTAAAATCCAAGTGGTAACAGCAGGCCCAGATCCATGAGTATAAACTGACGGAGGTGTGGTTTCCAAAGCAGCTCAGTCCACTTGTATACACAAAGCTTAAATTTATTGGGTTTTGCAGCAGTGACCATTTGCTTCTATGGCTCAAGCTTTGTTTCCTTGAGGGTTTCCCAATCTGTCTCCCTCTTAAGCAAACCGCACGAGATGTGTTCTTTTTATTTAAGCCATTTGCATTCCTCTGAGTCTTTCTCCTTTTAAGGTAAAATATATTTTAATTCATGTTAATGCCAATGAAATTTGGCATATTGTGATTCTAAGGCAAGAGATTTTTTTTTCCCCTATAGCTCTTGATCTCTATATATTTGAAAGACAGAACAATGAGGCTTGAAGACTCATTGAAAGCTCATCTGAGCCATATTCCTGCTTCACGCATGTGTACTCTTGAACGGAGGAGAGAGCTTCCCAAAATTGTCCTCTGCTTATTTCACTCAAGCAATCAAGTTTCATCTGAACAAATTATCTTAACAGGATGTGACTATTTACTCATCCACAGCACCCAAATTATGATCAGAGATATTGCATCATATCGAATGACAGGCCTGGGTTGGAGACAGAGAAGAAACAAGCTCTTGCATTGCAGTTCACTTTGACCCGTATTGCACAGGTGGAACTTATGCTGACAATTGATTCACAGTTTCTCAGAGATGATATGTATACTCTGTCAATGTACGTATTCTGATGCTGCACATAATTTGATGGTTCAGAAGATTCAGCTTCAAATATCGTGTTTATGTTCTAGGTCAGAATCCTGGAAGGGCCTCTACATGCAGCTATCGGATAAAAATGACAATTCTTTCCACACAGTACTTTTCAGTACATATGCTGAAGTATTAGATCAATTTTTTTCTATGTTTTAGGCTATATTGTTGATAGGCTATATTCTATCTTAGATCTATTAGGATCCAGAAGCAAAATAATTCTTATTTTCTGACACTTTCTTCCGGGGCTACAAGAAAAAGAAAAAAAAATCAAAGGCCGTGGATTCTCTCTTCCCTCATATCTGAATCTAACCCTTCTCTAAACATTTGCATCAGAAAAAAAAAAAATTGTAAAGGCTCCTAAATAAAATACATAGGTGATAAAAGTGTATGTGGAAAAAAAAAAGAAATCTAAGTTTTATAGTTTGTCTGTTATCAGACCTCTTACTTTCATACTAAGAATATCCATTAACACAGGAAATATGTCAAACTACTGGTATCACAGAGAATAATCAACTAATTTATCTCTAGTTCTCATTGAAGAAATTTACTGAAATAATTTATGCTTGCAGTTGTAGCCAAGAGTTGAAAGAATATATATATCCAAAAAAATGTATACACATTTTAAGAAAGAAAAAAACTGTATTAAAATTGTAATACTCAATATATACTGATAACAAAAGATGAATGCAAATCATGTGTATACATTTTTTGGCTATCTATTTATATCTATCTCTATCTATCTGTCTGCCTGCCTATCTATCTATCTATCTATCTATCTATCTATCTATCTATCTATCATCTATCTGTCGAGAGAGATACTACCTACTGCAGGCAATCCCATGATTTTATGATGTTGGGTCTACTCTGATAGTAAAGGACTTTTAACTATTGATGCTTTTTTTTTGTCTGAAGTCTGAGGAGTTTGTCTCTGAGCAGGTACCATTTTTTTCCCTCAAAACATCTTCTCTCCTTGGGATGTTGTTTCTTATGTATTCCCATGTCTAAATGTCTCTTATTCTTCATAACTCAGTGAAATAGTCATATTTTCCATAAAACAGTTTGGTTGATGTTTACACACAAAAACAATCCCTTCTTCCTAAAAAAACCCACGGCATTTTATCTGTATTCTGTTTATCTTATCTCCTGTTGTGTGTGTGTGTGTGTATATTTATTTGTATAAAAATTTCCTTGAAATAACAGTAATAATAATAATAATAATAATAATAATAATAATCCTTATTCATCTCACTCTTTTTAGCATCTTGCACAATGCCTAGCACAATACCTTAAGTTGTATAGACAATCAATGCATATTTTTGACTACATGAAAGGGAGAGATATAATACTTTTAGTTTTTGTTACAGTGGGACAATACCTCTATTGCACATTTTAACATTTTGTTTCCAGCTTAAACAAGGGAAACAATTTGCTCATCCGGGTTTTGCATCCTGCTCTGTACTGAGGTTCTAAACTTAACTTAGCATCTGACTTCTTTTGAGTTGAGAATCACTTATTTTATTCTTTGTCTTCCTCAGTGTCCTAATCTACATGTGATTCTGTCAGATATGCAATGGCAGCAGAATTTTATAGCTGGGCAGCACAGGTATTTTATGAAGTCAGTCTTAGTCTCCTGAGCTATGTCAGGTAACATAACGGGATCACAGGCCAAATGGTGAAATTGTAACTAAGATTTCCACTTACTTACCTGTAGACCCAGCAAACCAACAATGCCCAGAATATGCACATGGTTAAAAATATAAGAAGCTGCCTTTGCTCCTCACAGAAATCTTCCTTATGATCAATAACCTCAGTAGGGCTCACTGAGTGAGTTGCCACCAGGCTCTCAGAAATGAGGTTCATTTTATTTTTTTATAATATCTTAGGTTAGAGAAGAACAACATTAGTACAGGTCAACCCTATTAATATATAAAGAAATGTTATACCTCATAGCCACCTAGGTCACTTGAAATTTTGGTCCTGACCTGGCTAGCATAGCCCTCATTTGAATTTATGCTGGAACTCTCATTGCTTTAAAATTGTTAGGATGTGTCTAAAATAATAAATGCAATTGAAATAAGATTAAGGGAAAGAATTGGTACATTTGACTAAATTTTGTATTTCTTTTATCGCATAAGAAAAATTACAGGACAAATTACATACTCAGTTAAAATATTTGATACATATAAAATTGACAGTCATATAATTTTGGATATAAGGAAATTCTACACATTGACAAAAAAAGATTTAAAATTGACAAAACCCTTACCAATAGGCAAGTCACTGACAAAATATTAAAAACAGGGAACACATATATGAAAAAGCAACCCATTTGTAATAAAACAAATCGACTTTTTAAAAAAGTTCTTTTTTAATTATCAAACTAATATATATAAAACTAATATATATATATATACATATACATGTATATGTATATATATACATGTAAAGATTGAAAATATCCAGAGTTGATGTGGTTGTGCTCACCTTTATACTGACAATAAATTATAAAAATTGAATGTCCGTTGAGTGTATTTCTACTTCTGAGAATTCTATGAAAATGCCACAACAATTCAAACAGATATACATTTTTTTATAATACTGTGTGTAATAATACAAATTTTTGAAAAACCCAAGTGTCCATAAATGGGAAGTATTAAAGTAATTAATTATATATTCATATGACATGTAGATATGGTATGTAAATATATGAATATCTTAAGTTTATCTTAAGGAATAAGCTAAAGAAACTGAATATATTCATATGTGAAGACAGTATGTTGAATAATACAAACAGTATGACCTCATGTCATATAAAAATCAGGAAATTATTAATGTATATAAATAAAATAAAAATTAAAGAAATATGTATAAATCTTTTGAAAAATAATTTTTATGAAGTAGAATTATTGAAGACATTCAACTTGTAGAATATATTTCTTTATTGCTTTAATTTTGCACACATTTGTATTACTTACTATAGTCTGAAAACAAAATATGCATTTGTTTAAAAATTTTAAATAACATCCACCTAACAAAGCACTGTAAATATTCAAAATTGGTACAAATTATAAAAGAAATCTATTTGAAAATTAACTTTATGTGCAACTGATTAATATTACTAGTTCAATCCACACATTTTGGGGCATTAATCTATGACAAGATATGCAACAATAACATTTAAGAATCAACATAATGTTTATTGTTTATGATTTTTAATACTTTATATATTTTTTAAACCAATAAGGTACAGATAAACTCTCTTTAAAAAAAGAATTATTAAAAATAATTTCTCTTATTGAGTGTTCAGTGAATCTAGAAATTTGCTATTCCTTTAATAAAATAATCGCGCCCCTAGAACACTGATGAAAATAATTACAATAAAATAAAATAAATCCAAGAAAAGGCAGTTACCCTTTTTCAAACCCTTCATAATAGTTACTTTTTTTACTCATTATATTTTAATCACATTTTATTGTAAATATTAAGCAAAAATAGAGTTTAAAACATATAGGTACTTTTAAAAAATAAAGTATTCATTTCCTTAAAATTGCATTGCCATCAGTTGCCAATAAATCAGTTGTTGACTTTTAATGGACAAAGGTCATTATTATTCTTTACTAGGCATAATTTCATTGTGCAATTAGTATTCTCTTCAGAATTTGTCAGTAACAGATCATTCTACATCTTTTTTTTTCTTTAGCTAGACATTAAATATAATAAAAAAATGTTTTGACTGGTCTTTTGCCCCAAAGGGATTTTATAAGCCTTAAATATATATTTAAATTCATGTAAAATGCAATACGATACTCAAAATTCAATATAATTCCAAAAATATTGTAATATTTAATATTAAAAATAACGTAATATTTTAATGACAATAGATATGCCAAATAGTATAATGCTTTTATAGTCCGTAGGAAAAAAGTATCTTTCATATGTTTATGCTTTTGAACGACAACATAACTGGTGATTCTCACTTAACAAATACTGTTTCTGAGACAATACAAATAGAACATGGAGTACAATCTCTATTGGGTAGCATTAACCTTTACTCAATCATTAAACAATGAGAAATATTGGGCTGTTTTTGTTATGGATTAAGAAAATGCTTTTGGAAGTAGATAAACATTTGTCCCTGCTGGAAGCTCCTTCAGCAGTAATGCATCATTATGCCTGACCAGCCCTAGAAACCTTGGAAAGACAAAATATGTACATGCTGGTTGTCAAGCATATGTGATATGTTTTGCTTTGTCACTTGGCAACCAAAAGATTTTTGAACTTTGCCAAAATCCATACTTTTGAGACTCATAAGCTGCTTATTTTTTTATATTCATAGAATGTAACCCAAGGTATATTTTTCTTTGGAAATCTAATTGACTTCTTGAGTTTTTAGACATTTTGTTTAACTTAGTTTTGCTGAATTTAATTGTTAGGCATGACAACTTCAGTTCAGGTCAGAGTTCATGCTAGTTATTTAGACCTTCATGAATGGTTGATGAATTTTAAAAATCACATCGATTTCATGTCTTTATCCTGACTTGATGTAGCCACAAAAGTGAAATGACTACAGAACGGGAAATCAGGGGAGGAGAGTTCTACTCTTGCTTAGCTCTGTTATTTAAACTAGACTTGAGACTTCAGAAAAGCATGTAATCCCTCTGGGCCCAGTTTCTCCATTTGTAAATTAAAGAGTTTCAATGAAAATGTTCAAAGAGTCTTAAAAATATTTGAGGTTTATATTCCCTTTTAAATGGGAGAAATACAAAAGATTTCCAATCGAGTGATACTTGAGTTCTTGGGCCTTTCATTCTTTACACAGTTAATTGTTGAACCCCACCTTCTGTCCCCAAACCCTCCAGGATGCTCTGATATATAACTAGTACTTCCAGGATATAAATCCCACTAAAAATGCATTGGAAGTGTGATAAACTTTCAAAAAGTATTTCTATATTTGCTATGACTGTTCACCATCAAACATATTGAATCATTTTTCTCTTCTTTTTTTTTCTTTTTTTTTAAATCTGTCCACTCTTCCTCCTTATTCAGTTGATAAAACGTGCTAAGGATAAACCATGTTACTCCAGTTTAATTTGGTTACCTGGATTTTTACAAACAATGGGCCCTCCTGAAAGACTGAACTAAACTGGAATCTATTATAATTGACAAAGCTTCTTTAAATACCATCTTTATAAAGCACCTAAATTGCTTACTCCAGTAATATCTCAAATAAGGATGGATAGTTTCACTATCTTTAACATCCAATTTAAAGACGTTATATCACTGACTGTGACATTCAAAGATATGGGGATGATAAGTAAATATTTGTCACTGGAGATCATCAGCCTATGGCAAAATAGACACCAGAGCACTACATAATTTGTGTTTGTTCAGAGAAAGACTATTCAGATTTTTTATTATCTTAATGATAAAAAAATTATTCTTGCTACTTGTTCCAGTAAAAGATAGAGATATTCTCAAATGCTAAAACAATAGTAGCTCCTTTAGGGAGTGATGCGCCACTTAGTAATAATGTGTACGTTTTGAACAGATCTGTAGTTTTTCAAAGACAAACATCAAATAGAAAGAAAAAGGTTATGTCACCTTCACCCTCACAGTACTGTCATTTATATGCTATCAGCTCATTAAATTCACATTAGGATACTCCATGGGACTTGAGTTGCTATTAGTGCACCTAAAATGGCATAACAAAATCTCAGTTCACTTTAAGAGAGATGGCATTGCGACATTTTGTATTTCATCACTGAATTATTACAGTCTCAGATGCATTCTGCTGTGATGGTAATGGAAGGAGGAGCACAAGAGAGGAAAGCTGTCCATTTGTTGTTCCCCAGGGAAAGCAAAAGCAAAGTTTGATTAAAAAAAATTTAAGGAAGTGAAAGTAAAGCATTAACAATTTAACTCCTGTATCAAGGCTGAAAATGCACAAGTAAAGGAACATGTTATTTCTTGAGATAGGCTCAACGGAATTTAAGGTACAGGGAATATACTGAATGCTCAAGAGTCTGGTTGTTTAGTTGGTTTATGTTGACAGGTGGATGGCCTTCTGGAATCCACTTTACCTTTAAAAAACTACTTGCTGGTAACAGAGCACTGTCCTTCTCTATTATTTCCTTGCTGGTTACATCCTTGTGAAAAAAAGTATATATATGGGTAGCCTCTCAAAGGTAAATAATCTGTGACAAATGTTGTGAATGTTGATAGTTCTCTCCATGATAATCAAATCCTCTCATGATGGCAAACAAAAGTTTATTGTCTTCTATTCTGACCTGCATGCTTCTGGTCAAGATTTCATGAAACGATTTTAGCACTATTTACAGTGATCAAATTGTGCTTTGGTTCAAAGTAGTCACCAGTGGAAGAATCTTGCATAGCAATGGTTTACATATAATACCAGGATGAATTTGCCTCTCAAACCCAGGACACTTAGGAGATTTTTTTTTTTTTTAATATTGAATCATCCCTGATGTAATAGGCATATAGTATATAGAAATAAAGAAATAAGCATGTTTATTATAAGATGAAGGTATGCTCTCTTCGTAAGGTGATTTACTAGTGATAGAAAAAGAATTTGAATAGGAAAAAAACAAGATTAATTTTAAATCTTTGTGTTGTCTTAGATGTTTAGAAATAGTTATCACAATATTTTATAACTGAGAGTTTCTATCATACCATATTTGCACAGTATTTTAAATTGCAGTTGTGCAGATAATTTAGACTTAATAACTATTGCTTTCTTTTGCATTGCTATATAGATTCAAAAGTGCATAATATATGTGGAAATATATATGTGTTGCTTTCCTGGAGAATTGGGCTATAGCTAAAACTCTGTTCCTAACTGTATTGTTGGCAACTCCAATTTTTTGAGTATAGGTTTTCTCACCAAAGTAATCAAGAAGTTGAACTAGACAATCATTAAGATTTCCTACAATTCTCAACATCTGTGTGGTACAGTAAACAGCAGAATGCCGGAGAAAGAGACCCAGCAGGAATCTGGGGTATTAGTATTTACTTGACTATTAACAACCTAAGAGACTTAAATTAGCCATTTATTTATTCCAGGCGTTAAGACTAAGGCCTTTCTATAAAATAAGGCAAAATACTTTCTGATCTCCAAACCACCCAGAGATCTAAAGTTCTATGGCTTTTTATTCTCTAATGCTTTCCTACCTCTATTAACAATTTTACTTTGGGATATTGGGCAACGTACTAAAGCATATACAATACCCATCATTTCCCTTGGAAATTACATGTAACATACCAATCTACGTCTAAGTCTTTATATCATATTGCTTAATGTGATCCCAAATAAAGAGCTGCAACTAGGGTGACATCTAAATGAGAACTGGTAAGGCATTTAGGTTTATCTTTGCCTCCTCCGTGCCACAATCTCCTAGAACGTCTTAGTTTCCTAACCTCAGCCCAGTTTAATCATTAGGTTACCTGCCTAACAAATACCCATAGCCATCTGAGCTCATAACCTAATAAGATAAAGAAAATGAGACCCACACAGGAGAAATGACTTATCCCAGGTGACATGGCAGAGAGATAGGATCAGAGTACACTGACATTTCTCATGCATTTCACTTCAGTGCTTGTTCAGGCCGTGTTCTTGTTGAATCAGGGTTCTCCCCTACTCTCTTTCATTCAACTTTCACATGGTTGACAGCACGGTGAATTCTTTGAGGGAGATTTGCATTCAATAAAAATTAAATTGTTATTATAAAATGATAAGACTTTAATGATAGAATATGAAAAATAAAGCAGCATTGAGGGTGATTTTTTCAAAAACTGACTCATCTTTGACACCCTCTGAAATAGACACCCTCTGAAATAGACAGATCGTAGTTTTTTCTACCTGGGAAATTCTGATCTATATTTAATACATTCAATATACACATGGAATTGCATTCTGAATCTTATTTGTCTTTATGTCCCCAAGCCAACTGCAGACCCTGAGCATAAGGTAGAGACCTTATAAACATATCCTATACTAAATAATTAAATATGACAATCTTTGAAACGGACCAGTGTTTGCAGTTGTGTACCCCTCAGATGTGTCCTCCCTCTCCATTTTTTAAAACATTTTTTTGGTATGTGTGTAATATCTCTACACCAAGCAGCAACAGAAAGAGTACTTTCCTTATATAGTTTGTACTTTGATATTGTGCTCCTTAAGTAGAAAAGAGCCCTAAGATGTATGGATATGGCCATTAAATGTCATCCCATGAACTGAAGCTACCATCAAGCAACACAAAATGAATGAGAATCTCCATTTGCAGGACTAACAAATAGTTAGCCTCCCTAAGAGGCTATTTTACATGTCTTGATGATGAGATAAATGGGTGTCCAAAAATTCAGCAAGGAGCCTACGGAACTTTCCCCAAACCCAACAGAAGACTCAGTAATCAGAAATGTAAGTCATGAAAACTAATTTAGAAAGTAATTATGTGAAATACCTGTCATACAGAAATGTTATTACAGAATTTTCTGTTAAGTGATAAGAAATACTGTTTTGTTTTGTTTTTAAGAAAAAGTAAACACTACAATCTGCCAGTGCTTATTCAGCGATGACTCAGAAAGAGGGTAGCGAGTTCTGTGATGTTGCCTTAACTTCTTAGGCAGGTATAAACCTGAAACGCAGAAGAATACATCAGCCTACCACTAATTGAACACAGTATTTTCCAGTATCATCCAATGCCCTTTCTTTGGCCTCTTGACTCACCACAGAAAACATCTGATCTTATTTTGATTTCCCAAGAAGATGTTTGTTTGTTTGTCTGTTTGTTTTGTTTTGTTTTGTTTTTGTTGTTTTTTGTTTCTTTTTTTTTTTTACTGGGAAGGAGCATGTACTTGCCAGCTGATGCAAGTATTCTGTTACAGAGTGCAGTGTGTTGTTCCGTGCAAGTGAATAAACTGGCATTCTGGTTTATAAATCTGTTTCCTGTAAGCTTATTTAGCATTAATGAGCCCTCTGGAGTCTAAGAATCCCTGGGAAAACTGATAAAATAGAGTTCCTGACTAGGCGAAGGCAAGGCCCACACCCTGGTTTTAAAGTAACTCATGCAAATATTATTTCCACGGCATGTGTTCCTGCCGGAAACAGCACTTCAGCAGACTTGTCTCTACTCCTGGTAATTACAAGGGAGAGAAGCTCTGAGGATGAAGACTCTCAAAGTGAACAGGACTAGTGCATACCATATGCATATAATCATGGATTATAAAAGATAAGTCCGATTGATATTGCACAAACCAATATCTCCCAGTACCCCAACTTTTTTCTTGTGACCCACATTAAACTTTCTGGGATTATAGTACTATGGGATCCTCTATTTTGGGGACGTTGTTGTTCTAGGGGTCCTGAAGAATACCTGGCAGTACAGCTTCTCATCAGGGATTTCTATCTCGTTTGGATACAGTTAAAAAGGGAAAATTTTCCGCATACAAATCCCAGCAATAATAATGTCTGACAAGATAATAGGAAAGTTAGTTTCAAGTGGAAGCTGCATCGATTTGCTTGACACTAGTGCTTAGAAGTGCCTTCACACTGATATTCTTCTGTTTATCATCCTTTTATGTAAGAGGGTTCCTTCTCAACAAAGAACCTGGAATATGGTTTTTAGGGCAGCTGTAGAACACCAGTTAGGGTGATTCTGTCACTAAACTTTATTAGAGTTAAATATTTACAAAAATTAGTCACGTCCTGCTGTGTTGGAGTCCAAGGGGGTTCCCAATAAACACCACCTCTCTTCCCCATCAGAGTTCTAAAACACAATCGAGAAATAAAATAAAGGAGTGGCAGATAGGACCCAAGGATCACCTTATGTACTGATAGAGAACAGACGGGAGTCCCTTGATTAGAGTGACAGCCACTTGGACCTGCCAACTGGACAGCTGAATTTAGATTGAATTATCCACCTGGGCCAGTATACTGGACAGGGCAGGTGAGGAAAAGGCAGCCGCTGGGGGAGTAGAGAAACTGCTGGTAAAAAGAGGCAGGGATGTCCTGAGAAGGCCCACCTTATTCCTCAAGCAAAGGGCCTCCATCTGGGAGGTAGTGAGTGAAAGGTTAGAAATTTTGTTCTACGTATGTGGAAGGGAACATCAGGAATGGGGAAAAATGACTTCCTTCTAACATTATTTCTAGTAGAAAGAGAGCTAAATATAACACCTAAAGTAAACATTACAAGGAAAAAATTTAAGCACAGTAAACTTTTCCTATAAGACAGAGCTGTCAGGAATAAGTTAAATGGAGAAGCAAAGTACATAAATGGACAAGAGAAGAAAAGACAAAGGCAGAATGAGATAAGAACTTTTATGAAGACAGAAAGGTAAAGGAATCATTCTCCCTTTCTACTAAGTAATGCACTGATATTAAAGCAATGGCATTAAGTAGTATGTATTCCTAGGACTGATACACCATGTGTCTTGTTTTGTTTTTATTACATTTATTCTATTTTCAAATATTTCAAAGGGGTCACTGGTGTGCAATTAGTGGTTTTAAAAATCTGAATATTAAACGTGCTTCAGTTTAGACTATTGGGCCATGGAAAATTAATCAGTGTCAACCTAAATCACAGTCAGAGGGATGATTTTATAAAATGCATAACACTGCAGATTTACAAATAATTTCATTAATAGCAATCAATTTTTAATTTCCTTGTGCAGTGTATATTTATTTAAACATATATTTTTCTATGTGCTTACTAAATAACTGTTTATTAGCTCCCTAGTTATAACATGCTCTGCCTGTGGTATAACCTAGGATTCATATAAAATATAACAGACCTTTGCATTTGAACAGTTTTGATTCCCCTAGGAAAAGACGCAAATCAATGACTATCATGTAGCAAGTCAATGTCATACAGCATGAGAGATGCTAAGCGAGTGATATGTACAGGGTGCTATGAGAGACACAACATCTACATCAGACTGGGATGTTAAGAAAGCTGGGAGGTTGTGCTTGAGTTAAAACTTTCATTGGTCTTTTTGTTGTTGTTTGTTTTTTTTGTTTTGTTTTGTTTTGTTTTTACTTCCCTATATATGATTTCAAGTAAAGTTTTTCTGAATCAGTTGGCATCTAATTAGATATGTCATACCTTTTTACATTATTATCTCCTAAAAACAGGGACACTGCAGTGATCAAAATTTAACACTGAGATGGTGATACAGTACTACTTTCTAATGCATAATCCATAATCAAATTTTGTCAATCACGCTAATAATGTGCTGGATTTGTTTCTTCCCCAGTCCAAGATCAATTCCAGGATTACTTGTTGTAATTAGTTGCCATATCTCTTTAGTTTCTTTTTCTTAGTCTCTGTTGTGACCTTGATATTTTTGAGAGGTCCAGGACAGTTACTTTGTAATTCAATTTGTGTTTGTATGATGTTTGGCATGACTAAATTCAGATCATGCTGTCTGGCAGGATCACCAGAAGTGATATTGTGCCCTTCCCAGAAACCCGATGATGGCCACTCGCTCTAATATTTGATCACTTGGTTAATGGGCTATTTACTAGGTTGCTGTACTGGGAAGCTACTCATTTTCCCTTTGTAATTAAGAAGTGTTAATGATTTTGGCAGGGACAACTTGAGTATTTAAAAACATTTGATTTAAAAAAATATTTTGTTTTCCGTTTTGGGTGGTGTTACAAAGAAAACTGCTATGGAGCGTGCGAGGAAAAGTTCCTATTTATAATGGGTCATCAGGGAAAGTCTCATTGACAAAGGGATACTAATTAGAAAAGAATAATTGTCCTTAATGCAGAAACCACTTTGCATCAAGAATTCTTACTTGGATAAGTTAAAATATGTTTGGTTAAAAGAATCAGAATACTCAACCCCCAAAGTCTCAATAACACTGGAGGTTTTATTATCTCCTAAGAGGTCTGGAAGTAAGCTATCCCAGGGTCCATATAATTTTTTTATCAAAGAACAGGACTCTCCATATTTTTGATGCCATCATACTAAGTACATTGGGTTTTTGCCTCAGATTTTTTCCATTATGGTCAAGAGATGCCTCCTCAACTCTCAATACCAGGCTTTTGTTAGTGAAGAAGGCAAATTGACTATTAAGTAGGCAAACCAGTTGTGCCTGCCACACTAAATGAGAGCAAAAGCATGGAAAGAGATTTTGCTTCTGCATTCTTCAAGCAATACCTTCTAAAGAAAAGTGTTTGCTCCCAAGTGTCCACTTCACACCTTCATGTGTAATTAACCATGATACCGTAAAGGAGCAAGCATGGTACGCGTCTGCTCAGTATACCACAACTCTCTTTTGCCTACACTAAAATATCCTCATCTCTTCCAAAAGAGAATATTTATCATATTCTTCACAGATTGACATTAATTCTCTTCTTCATCCATTATAATCCCACCTCGTCATATGTTTAAAAAACTAAGTTGCGATGTTAACATTTACTAAAGTTGCTCAAGTTGATACCTACAGCTACATTCTTCTACTTACCAGCTTCATGCCACCTTTGTGCGCCACCCACATTTGGGATGGTTGACTTTTTTTTTTTTTCCTTCCAGGATGACTAGAAACTTTCTTCCTCAAAGTTCTGTGTTTTAACGGATCTAGTGATATAAATCCATTACTAGTTTCTCAAAGATTTAAAATTATCCATGGTGTATGGTACTTTCTTGTGTCACCTTGCAAATTACACAAATACAGTGAACAGCATCACAATTGTAAAAAAAAAAAAAAAAAAGTTACTTGAACTGTGTCCTACGCAGTCATTATTATAGAGAAGGCAAATAAATAAATAACATGATAGAGCACTTCAAAATTAATAATTCTATTAGGAGTTCAAATGAGATGGAAAACTGTCCCAAGCTGAGCCAATCATATTCTTTTGCCAGAATTTATAAAGTATAACTAAGATATCCCAGTTTCAGTCTGGGAGGCTCTCTTTAACAGAGATGTAAAAACTTGAGATGGAGCTTCTCTAGGTTCTAATGGTGTTTATATATAAACCTGCCTATATACAAGTACATACGTGTTTTTTACGGGGCTATAATTTTTCTCAAGAAGTTTGGTTTAACTCTTATCCTTGGATTATAAAATCCCCATTATGCTTACAAATAATCCCTCACCTACATATCCTTTAAAATATCTCCTTAATGTAGCTCAGGTTATTATATTTTACTTGCATTCTGAGTTCTAACTCTAGCATGCCTTTCTAAATTACTTCAGCCTGGATATCTGCCGTCTGCTTCTTCAGAGTGAGAAAATATTCTTTCAAGTGTCAGGAAAGAAACTAAGAAACTCATTGATTTACTTTATTATATAAAATGATTTTGCCTACATGGTTTTGAGCTTAATTCTTCAGAATAATAGTTTAGCAAACCATTACCTTGTGCTAAAATAAAAACAAATGTTTATTCCAACAAAAGAGATGGGCACATGTACTCAATAAATCCTTATTACACCTACAATCTATAAAACTTGTCATAAATATGTATGGAAGATAAAATTTTATGAAACTTAAAATGCACTATGTCTAATCTACAAGGGGAGTATTCCACATTTAGCTGATTGAGAGGTGACTGAATTTCAATATGTCGAATACTTTTACTTAAAAAAAAAAAAAAACTGTGAAGCATCACTTTGTAGAAGGTAGGTAGAATTTAACTATGTGTACCACACATTGAAGTTCAAGTCAGATGGGATAACTCAAAAGTTTGGTTATTTATTTTGGTGTTCAAAAGCTCTAATGAATCAGTCTAAATGCAAACTTGGGGAGAATTAAAATATTTATTTTTTTTTCCATTGAAACTTTGCGTTTCCTGACTATTCATTTGCGTTTCTTTGTTCCAGGTGTTTTTTTGAAACATCCCACATATTAATATTGCATTAGAAACACATGGCAAAAACAAGTATTTTGACTAGGGAGCTAGCAATAATTTTTCAATGGCAGACAAAATCAAGAAAATTAATTCTCAAAGGAAGCCTCTCTCTCAAAATACCATAACCATTTGTGGTCACAAAATGGACTTTCTTCATTAAATTATTTGTGACACTCTCCAGGCTGGTGACCTAAAAAAGAGGTGTACTATTTTTTTAAATGGGTGTTTCATTCATTTAACATGTTAGACATTCTTGCTTGTGTTTATTTTACTAATTATAATTTCTTTGAACTTTGCCCTGAGGTAGTTTGAATGTGAAGGCCAAAATTTGAAACTTTTAATGAAATAAATAAATTTCCTTAGGAATATATTTTCCTGGAAGAATGAATATGGTTCCCAAAATAACTCAATCATAGGTAATAACTTTTATGTTGACGTAATCAGCAGTAATTTTAAATAATTTAGCACATGAAACAAGCCCATATATACATATAAACATATTTGATATGTACATAAACATACATACACATGAATTCAAAATATTTTTGAGTGCCTAATATAACATAGAAATTGGAACTATAGCAGTGAAAAACTTAATTGTTTCATTCTCATCAACCATATATTATAGTGGGGATATATAGGAAGAAAATTTCAGTAAGCAATACGCACTGGAAAAATAACAGGGAAAAGGTTGGAAAAGGAGATAAGTGGCAAAACACATTCATTCAGGTACAAGTTCCTTCACGACATAGCTCTTGCTTCCCCTCTAGTCACATGTGTGCTCACTCATAATTCTTAGAAATAAACTGTCCTCTTTTTCTAACCAACTCAACTTTTGCCTCAAACATATATTATTGCATTCTTCCATATCTACATACAGATTATTTCTTATCTCAGGAATGTCCATCCTTGTAAAATTCAAGTTTTACATATAAAACTCAGGTTTTCTTCTATTTCTGGTCACACGATCCTGGATTTTCCCTCCAACCAAAATATATAAAAATATATAAATATATAAATATATAAAATATATAAAAATATATAAAAATATACAAGGCAGCTATTTTTAGACATTGGATAACACATCATGTGATCCTAAAGAAAAGAGAAATATACAGTGGGCCCCAAAATCATCGCAAATTTCTTCTTGGAGGCATTTTACTACCTTAGTAGAGGGAAAAGGAGCTGAGAGAAAGGGAGAGATCAGAATTCAATGCTGTTAAAGTGAAACGGCTGGCAATTTGGGAGCAGGATTCCTGAGAAAAAGGCTAAAGGGAAATGACCTCAGATGGAAATTTAGAGCCACAGAAGTAATAAGTAGCATCAATCAAAAATAACAAATACAGCATTGCTCAACATCTGACCTATTCTATATTTACTTCTTTTCTGCCCTTACAATGCACATCAACTCTGTAAAGGCAGAGACTTTTTGCCTCTTTTATTCATGTTATATCCTTTATATAAGAGTAGCTGATACACCGTAAGTGTTCAATAAGTATTTACTGAATGACTAAGTGAATCTCACATAACTGGAAATCTCAGGATAGGGAAAGCTGGAGGAAAATTAAAAATATAATTCCAACTAAGTCATTTTATGATTTTCTCAGGTCAATTCCTGTGCATGTATCACTTTGTTCTCACGCTGCCCTTTCTTGTGGCTAAAACATGATTGCTAATAGCTTCCGGTACAGAATTTCTCTTTGTCTTTTTGCAGTAGAATAAAGAAAAAGCCACTCTTCCATTTCTGGAATAAAATGTCTCTCTTCCAGTATCTTTGGCCATCATGTCAAGGGTCAACCCATAGAATAAAAATAACTATTGGTAGAATGCCATGCACTAATTGGATTAAGATTGAGTTCCTGAATTATTCATTGGTTTGGGTTTGGAATGGGATTAGAGGATTAGTTTAGGCTCATCAGGATTAATATCCTGAGCTAGAAATGGACTCAACTTTTCTTGAGTCATACAGGTTGCATGGAAGAAGACCTGGAAACCTGAAAAATCTCAGGTTCCTTACAAAGGTATGAGGAGACAATGAGTGCTGTGTAGGTAAACCAGTATTGTCCAGTATACATATTTTTATTACACACAGCCTTCAAAGGTTTTATTCTTAGTAGTGCAACAAACATCAAAATAAAATATTCTATGAAGATAAGTTTTTTTTTGTATTGCATCAGAAAGTAGCTGTTTAAAATGAAAAATATGTGAAGATTTGGGGAACTTTTATTGACTTATCAGGAATATATAAACAAGTAAGTACTGGGAAACAAGAACTAGATCTCAGCTTGTGTGTTCAGCATTGTATCCATAGTTCTGTACACAAGTTCTTAGGACAGAGATGTTCAATTAATACTTAATGAATGATGAATGAATTTAGGCACTTGGTTTTGTACAGAGAAAACCAAAAGTTACAGAAATGCACCTGTTTTCAGGTAACATTTTTTTCTCAATTATTCCAGTTATGCCTATGAGGTAAGATTTATCAGAATGATTCTAGAGGAAACAACAATAAAAAAGACTAGGGGATTAAAGTCCATCATCTTGCTACATAGTGTTTTAGTTGTTCTATCTGTTGTTTGTTTTTCCTCTTTTTCTGCTCTTTTTGAGTTAACTGAACATTTAATATCCCTCCATTTTTATCTCCACTATTAACATACTATTTATATATTTGTTTCATATTTAAGTGATTGATCTATGGTTTATACACATTTTAGTTAATCAGACTCCTATTTTAAACAACATTATACATTATTTTACAAGTAGTATAAGAAACTTATAACTGTGTATTCCCAATTCCTCTCTCCCACCCTTTGGGCTATTTTTGTCATAGAATTTACTTTATACCTGTTGTAATCACACAATGCATTGCTGCTATTTTTCCTTTTGACAGTCAGTTACCTTTTAGAGCAATTTTAAACATTAATTTGCTTTAATTTATTCCATTCCCAGTGTTATTCATTTCTTGGTAAAGATTCAGATTTCAGTTTGATATCATATTCCTTCTACCCAATAAATTTCCTTTAACAATTCTTGTAGTATAGATCTGCTTGCAATGAATTTTCTGTTTTTGTTTGTCTTAGATAACCTTATTTATATCTCATTTTTGAAAGATATTTTTGCTGAGTAGAGAATTATGGAAGGACAGTATTGTTTTTTTCTTTATAGTTTCCAATGAGAAATCAGCTATAATACATTTGTTTCTCTGATTGTAATGCAACAGCTTCAAGGATTTTCTCTTTTGTTTTTAGCATTTTTAATATGATATGTCTAGGTGTGTTTATCCACTCTCCAACCCGTGGGGAGATTATTTATCCTGTTTGTTGTTTTTTGAGCTTCTTTGTTATGATTAATCACAGAAAATTCTTGGCTATTTTTTTTTTTCCAAACGTTTCTTCTGTCTCATTCTGTTCTGATTCTCCTTCTAGAATTCCAGTTAGATAATTGTTAGATTTTTTTTGATATTGTTTCTCTGCTATCGAATGCTTTATTTTGCGTTATTGTTTGTTCATCTCTTTTTTCACTTCTTTTTTTTTCTCTCTATGTGTTTCAGTTTGGATAATTTCTATTGATCTATCATCAAGTTTACTGGTTTTTCCCACTGTGCTGGTTACTACTAAGCCAATCAAAGGCAACATTTATAGTTACAGTATTACTTTATAATTATTCTATTCTGTGCTATTCATTTCTAGCATTTCCATTTGATTCTTCCTTATAAACTCCTCTCTATTGAAACTACATAGCCATCTAGTCTTGCTCATTGTCCACATTTTTCATTAGTGTGTAATATATTAATCATAGTAATTTAAAATTCTTTATTAGATAGTGACATATCTGAGTCTGACGTTTCTATTGATTGTGTTGTCTCTTGCAGTGTGTGTGTGTGTGTGTGTGTGTGTGTGTGTGTGTGTGTGTTTTGAATTATAATATCCTTTATAATTTTGTTTTGTATGCTTGTAAATAGGCATACCTTTCTTTCTGCTAGGTTTTCATTGTGAAGGTTTGTGTCAGTCTCGCCAGGAGTGAGTCTGTTTTGAAAAGGTTATTGCTGTGTTTGCCTTTAAGGACCACGGTTTCCAAATTTCTCTAGCAATACATTGTTCTAAAAATGGAGTCTGGCTTCTCAAAGGTTTTTTCCCTTAGTTTTTACTCCACCGTCACCATTCAATCTTCCCTTTTGTGCTGTAGCACAGAGACTGTCAATCCTTTGCAGCTTACCCAGTGGTACTTCGTTATCACTTAGACTTGATACTTTTTAGCCTGGTGGCATGAAAAATGAGGGAAGAGTACTTTAGTCTCTGTGACATTGCTTTCAAAGTGTTCCTGCTCTTCCTCCAGCTCTTGCTGAAAATATATCCCTGACCTTTCTCTAGGTCTAGAGGTGTTTTCCTTGTTCCCTCCATCATGTGCAAAGGGATTCTATCAGTATCCTAAGAACAACAGGTTGTGTTGCCTCTCTCTGTAGATTAAGGTTTCTGTTCCATAAAGGACATAGGTGAGAAAATTGGAGGGGTTGGGGGGGCATGAGAAAGTGGTTCGTGGCCCAGTGTCTGCTTTCCTTCCTAGTTCTATCGAAGGAAGCTGTCTCCTGAGCCTCCCCCATTTTTCCCTTTTAGCGCCTGATGGATTTTATGAAGAAAAAGGCAGCTAGAGTATCAGTCTCTCTGCCCCATATCTGTGGTCCCCAAAAGCTTCACCTTCTCCCACCAGTCTGCACTATGCATAATTTAAGAGTTAATCTAGCAAAATTCTTTGTGGTGTTCAGTGACATTTGCTTTAGGTAAGCACATGCCTTCATCCTATCTCCTCCTATAGGCGCCTGTCTCTCCCCAGTTTTCTTCTTAGTTGTTTGTCTCAGTTGTTGATCTTAGCTTTTTGATGCGTTCAAGAAAAACTGTGAATTTGCAATTTGTCCAGGCTTTTAATTTCTGTAAGTTTAGGAGCAGTATTCCTAACTTTCCTCATCCTGGAGCAGAAACCAGATATCAACAAGACTACAGAGGAAAAATTAAAAATTAAAAATAAAAAATTACAAAATGTGCTTGAGGCGTGATTTCTTTAGGAATCAATGATTCTCTTTACTTGTTGTGAAATTAGTGACCTGCTACAAATGAAAGTGAGGACTCCATTATAAATATATTGAGTTAATTGATAAGTCTCATAAGGTGACATTCCAATTTTAAAATTTCTCTTCCCGATGCTGTATATTTCACCTAGGCTGTAATTTCTGCAAAAGTATTTTAGTTTAAATAAAACACGCTGCTCATGATTTATGTTGTTGACATTATTTGGTATGATCTCTTCTGAAAAAAATTGAAAATCTCTAGGAATTGTTTCAGAGGCTGAATTGAAAGCAATCGAAAACGGCACACGTTTCAACTTTTTAAATGTAGTGGCTGGTTAGGGTCTACCTGGATCTTCTACCTCAAAATACTAACTTTGGTTTTCTGCATGGTCAAATCAAATGGGCTCTAAGAGAGAGGGGACAAACTGAGCATGAAGACTATGTTAGGTTGTTATGGCAAGAGAGTAATGTGACAAGAGATTAATGTAACCAAATGGGTGGGTCAAAGTAGTAAAAACACAGAAAAGACAGAAACAAGTTAAGATATGGCATAGGTGGTGGTTATAGAGACTTTTGGTGACAACTTATTTCTTTTTATGTATAACTTACTTCCTCCTGTTGTCATTAGACACTGTTTTGTATTAGCCAATATTGGAGAGCTGATGTATCTGAGAAGAAAATGTGATTCTTTTAAACGTGAAAAAAAAAAAAAAAAAAAATATTTGATCATGGTGAGGCAAAATAAAAAGAAAAATGAGTAGTTTTTTAGGCTCAGGACCTGGCAAACAATTGTGGATTGATAAGCATTTCTTAAATGTATCGCCCAATCAAACTAAGGTTCAGACTACATGTGTAGAAAATACTATGCTATATAGTATTATATATATATATATATATATATATATATATATATATATATATATATATATATTTACTGCAAAGTCTTATGTTTTGAAGTCTTATGTCTTTAAAAAAAGAGAGAAATTTCAAAAGCAACTTGGAGTTTTTGCTTCCTGAGTCTTTTTTAAAAGAAAAACACATAAGGAAAAAATAAATCAAAAGTCGGTTTTTAAATATTATTATGGCATCCCTCTTTCCTTTGGCATAAGCAACCATAACTTTGTGTTCACAGACAGAGCTAAAGTTCCTGGTTTGTTAATGGAAAAATAGGCTGCCACTCAAACTTGCATAAAAGACCTAACTTGATTTTCAAAGTTTAGGGAAAGGTAATGGGATGCACTAGAATGTTTCTGATTTAGCCAAGAGGTTCTTAGTACAGTGCATCACATGTTAGAGAGAATATGGCAGGATATACTTAAAAACAGTATTTAAATTCAAGGATTTGGAAACTATTTACCCTCAAAATTCAAAGAACATCAAGTCTACCTATATTCAAATGCAGTCCACTGATCAACCTTACCAGAAATACCTGAAAAAGACACTTATAACTTCAGGGAATTTTGACCTTATCTTTGAGATAGGATTCAGTATACATTTTGTGATTGTCTAGAAAGAACCTTTCAGTTTGTCTTCACCAGAATTTAAGACAACTATCTACAGGTCAACCTATGTTCTTTCTAATTTCGATGTATAATTTTAAATTACTAAGCTTTAATTATGTAAGTTGTTTATACAGTGGTAATACAACATTTAATGTTTTAGGAAAAAAAAAACAACAACAACAACAATGAAAAAAAACAAAACATTTCTGGCTTCTTTCTATACAATTCACCCAAAAAGAAGTGAGCTTCTGTTCTGTTACTAATTTGTAAAATCACCATCTAGTGGCAAATCCCTCCCATTGCAAGCACACAGTCCCTAGAGCCCAAGGATTTCTAAAGATAAATGATGATGCAAATTCATTTCAGACATGAAATGTGGCAGTGTGATTTTGGCCATATCAGGCAACATTGCACAAGTGGTAATATTCCTCCTAGATATATAAATCATGAACTAATAACTGGGAAAGGAGAAGAGGACACATGCTACATAATTAAATTAAGTAGTTAAATGACAGGAAACAGATTGTATGTTTCATTTTCTTTTCACTTTATCCCATTCACATTGACAAAGTGTCAAACTTCTACTTTCATGAAGAGAAATTTCAAGGAACAGCCATAAGGAAGCAGGAATGAATGCTAGGAATAAGGGTTAAACTCTGCACAGATTTTCATTAACTGGTTTCACAAATTCTGCTTACCTCTACTGAACTGGGCAGAAAGAGTTCTCCTGGAATCCACTCCACACCTATTCCGTCTCTTTACTGCCATTTCATTAAACCACCTTGGAATCTTCTTGCATAACAGAAAAGTATCCTATGAAAGTAATGTCTGCCCCCCCCACCCCCACTCCCATCTCTGCAATGTAAGCTGCTTCCTTCAGCTAATTTTGAGATGCTCCCATGGATTTTAGGCCAGTTGGTTTATAGCTGGACTTAGCAATCACCTACATGACAGGTGGGGGTGGGAGAAAGTAAGGATATTATTTCCTGACCAAAATTAACATTCACATTAAGCTTCTTTTGTTTCTGAAATTACATTAGTAGGGATTAACTCCCACAAATTAATGTCTCATGTTTTCTTGGAATGAATCTCTTATTTCTGAATTTATCTAAGAGGTTATCAATAATAAGACATAGCATTATTTTATGTACAACTAAGGGAGAAAAACACTGCCAATTTATTCATGACAAGTCATTTGCAAGATTTAGCCTAATTTCAAAGAGGTTGAATTATATATATTTTTAAAAATATGTTCATATCCTTGAAATACAGTAAATGAAAATTCTGGTAATGAGAGACAGACAGTTGGGAATGAAGACTATACTATTACCTCAACATTTAGGCACTGATATCAACCAGTTTAAGCAGAGCCCTAAGGAAATGGAACACTGGATAGTCATGTTTTGATAGAAGAGGAGGAGGAGAATGACAAATTCCAACAGCTTCCTAAGGTTGACTAAGCCCAGCTTTATTTAGACCATACAATCTCTTTTGAACAACTCCTTTTAGCAATGTTTATTTAAAGAGGTCACTATTTGAAGTTAGCATACTGAATTCCATAGCTGTTGACCCTTTGGAAAAATAACTGACTCTGAGAAAGGTTAAGAAAGGTGGGAAAAACATATGAATAAAACCTTTTCAAGCTAGAAAGAGGTCAAAGTAGAGCGTGATCAAAGACACAGACGAAATGCAGATAAAGGTGAAATAATGAGCACCGGAGACACCAATAAAAAGAGAAATGCTTTTTTAAGTGGCTAGGTGCGGCTGCACCAGCAGTCTGAGCTCTCAGACATACTGTGGGAAGGGCTTACTCAATCCAGGTCTTACACAGCAGCAGTAAAGAAAACAAAGAAGAAAGCAGATGCTGAGTTTTCATTCTAGAACAGGCTGACTTACATTGCATATCAGAGCTCAGAGAAGAATTTCAGAGACAGACTCCTTTTTTCTTCTTAAACTGCATATTAAATTTTACAGTAACACTACCATCGTTTTTAACTCAGAGAGTAAAATAAAAGTAACCTAGAAATCCTTCCCACCATCAAAAAAAAAATCTGTAAACTGAATTGATGCTAAAGGCTTCACAGGACGTTAATGAGGATGTGTTTCAAGGAAATAACTATGTTTAATACTAGGAGAATTATACAGTATCTACACAATATCATTTGGAAGATTAGGAAAATAATTTATTTCTTGATTTTTTTCAGGGGTCTGAAATTTATCATTAAATAATAATTTCTTTGTGTTTTCATGTGTGTGTGTGCAATTTCAAAATTCTAAGACAAAAATGAGATAGAGTGTTAACATGTTATGCCTTATTACATAGTAGGTTTTCTTAATTTAATAAAGCTGCTAAGAAACTTGAAAATCGTGTAGCATAATCACACCCTATACGATTGACCTTGGAGGTAATAGTTACGGGGAGAAGGACGAGTCCCCTGACAAACTGAAATTTTAGAACTTAAAGTATGCTAGATGCTCTGCTAAGTATTTTACATACATTTCCTAAATTCTCATAAGAATACTGTTAAGTAGATATTGTTATCATCCTAACTTTATATAAGGAGATGTTGAGTCTCAAAGATGTTAAATAACTTGCTTAATACAACATAGCTTGTCAGTGGAGAAACTGGGTCCATCGAGGTCAGCTCACCTCAAATTACTATGAAAGTACACTTAGATACATAGGAAGGAAAACAAAACAAAACAAAACAAAACTGAACCAATGGTTAAGAAGACACCAAATCAACTTTTTATACATCAGAATATTTGCCCAGAGTAGGCCACAGAGTTGTAACATTTATTGGTTAATAAAATAGCTTGGATTGTCCTGATTAAATTTACATTTGTCAAATATTTATGGTAGGATAGGTTAAATTATATTTGTCTCATTTAATGCTCAAAATAACCATGCAATATTGATATTTTAATAATCTCCATCTCAAGTTGATATAGATGATACACGATAGAGGCAGCACTATAACCCATTTCTTTTGATTTCAGGTTCAGGACTTCTTTCAATAAACTGTAACACCTCAAGTATGCATTTCACCCAAGAATTTTTAAAGACTTTAAGACCTCTTTCAAAATATTTGCTTCTAGAGATGGATAGAGCAAGAATTTCTACCTTTCCTATCCCCACTCTGCTTTAGAGTGTCACAAAGCACATTTCCTTGCCAAAAGTCATTTATGACTGTAACTTTAAAAATTCAAATTCCTGTGGAGTAAAATTATTTTTATCTATACTAGACTTGATCTAAAGTTGATGGCCAGAAATCACTGTATCACCACCATAAATATTACAATTATTAACAAGATGAAGTTTTCTTTTGGAGAATAAGGTATGTCAGAGAGTTACAGACATTAATAGCTGCAAGAAACATGAGTTAAGCGTACAGAGCCAGAATATGTCATCCAACAAATTTCTTCACGCATTCACCAATATTTACTGACCATCCCATGTGCAACTTCCTATTCTAGGGGCTGGGAATATAGGAATAAACAAAATGTTGACAACTGCTGCCTTCATGGAGCTTATATCAAGGAGAGAGGGACAAAAAATAATGAGATAACAAATAAAATATATTACATGCTACATAGTGATAAGTAGTGTAACAAAATAGAAGTGGGAACAATTTTTTTCTATAAAGGAACAAAGAGTAAATATTTTAGGCAGTCCCAGTCCCAGTCCCAGTAAATATTTTAGACAGTCCCAGTCAGAACTATTCAACTCTCTCATTGTAGCACAAAAGCAACTTTAGACAACATGTAAATAAATGGGAGTGGCTGTGTTCTAATCTAACTTTATGAATTCATAGAGTCATGTGGGTATCTGAGGGAAAAGATGTCCACACAGAGGAAACAGGAAGTACAAAGGCACTGAAACAGGAGCTTGCCTGGCATGTTCAGAGATCCATGAATAGGCCAGTGTTGTTTGCAGAGTAGAGTGGACTGGAGTGAGCAGGCATGGAACAGGAGACATGGTCAGATATGTAGGGCCTTATAGAGTAGAGTCAAAAAACAGATTTTATTCTGTGTAAAACAGGAAGTCATGGGAAGATTTTGAGGAGTGTCACGGCATGTTCTTTGTTTTACAATGATTCCTCTGTCTCCTGCATGAATAGACTGAAGGGAGACAAGAGCAAAAGGAATGATTAGACAGTGATTGCAGTAATATGTGAGAGGAGATGTTTTGAATCAGAGAGGGTGTGGCATAGGTGATGAAAAATGATTGCGTTGTAAATGAATTTAGAAGGTATTGCTGACGTGTAACGTGAGAGAAAAAGAGAAGCTAAGAATGAGACTTTGGGCTTCCAGGACTGGGATTCAAGGACTGGGATGGAGAAGACTATGAGATGCATATGATTTTATTTATTTGTTTGTTTGTTTATTTATTTATTTAGAGGTGACATATACATATCAGTTGCTCAGTTTTAAATACATAAACTACTGGAAATATCAATTTTAAGATATCTATTAATTCATAAGAAATACAAATTTGAATGGAGTCATGATTAAGCATCGCAGTGGGCCTTTTGAATTAAGACATACAGGAAACAATGTTGGCACTGCAATTTAATAGATATGCAAGCATAGATTACCAATTAATTTCTCTATGCCTTAATATTCTGAATCATAAAATAGAAATAATAGTATCAATCATGTGAGTTGTGGGGAATAAAGAAAATACTGACCATAAAACATGTAACACAATGCCTGGCAAGTAGTAAATGTTAAAAAAAATATTTGATGTTATTATTATCAATTATGGAGAAAAATAAGTACGCTTCAAATCTATTGCCTTTAATGTATTAAAAATAACACTGTTTTTAAAAGGTATCCAGGAACGTGTAGCCTGCAATGTATTAACTTTGGCTCCACAAAAATTATGCTCTAAGAGTTTATTCAGCCTCCCAAACATTAAGAACTCCTGCATTTTCACTCACTGAAAATTCACCCTCGGAATAGACCTGGCATTACTTTTGTTTGCTTGTTTTCCTTTTTTTTTTTTTTTTCCTTTTTTCAGATGTGGGTGGATTATTGCTAATTGCTAGTAAAAAAAAAAAAATTAAGAAGAAAAAAAGAGAAGTGAAGAAGAAGGAAAGAAAGGGAAGAAATTTACAGTGAACAAGAAGCAGGTTTCTGAGTGTTAGTATTCCTAAATTCTGAAGAATACCTTGTGTATACATTTATTTTTACAGAAGTTTCTTCTCCTCCTCTGTCCTCTCTCACAGACACATCAAGTATCAGTTTGCAATTTGCATCCTGGGTGATAAACCATGAGAAATAGAATGACTTACTTTTCAAAGCAAGCAGTCTCCTCAGTGGTTTAATTACTTGATAAAACATAAAAAACATACTCAAGTTTCTTCTCATAGCATGTCTCAATATTTGAGTTGCCATGCATTAGAAAATAGCAGTGGCATGATTTTCATTTATAAACTCTGCATTTCGGTATAAAGTATCATTTAGGCCGCTAATGCATATTACTTGTGTTGAGGTTCACTCATCCAAAGGACTTTCAAGGACAAAAACGTGGAATCTGAAAGTAAACCACATAGGCGTTTGCTGAAAGGCGCAGTTGTTTCCCAATTTTATACGGTTCAGGGTTTTCTCTAAAAGATAAAACACCTTTGATATAAATACTACTAAAGAGATGTCAGAATATCAATATTCACACATGATTGGCTTAGTCATATTAAAATACTAGTTTACCTTTAATATCTCCAAACAAACAAACAAACGAACAGAAAAAAGAAATTGTTGGCAAACAGTGCTGAGATAGTATAGATTCAATTTTTCAGAAAGGTGGGATTCTAAGTGTATTTTCTGGAAACAGTGCTTTGAAATTGGAGATCAACTGCAAAAAGAAACTTGAAAAACCCACAAATACACAGAAAATAAACAACATGCTACTGCAATCATAGTATATTACCTGTCTGTACTATGATTGCAATAAATGTTTCTTTTTTTAAAAAATCATGCTAGTAAAGAATGACTGGGTCAAAGAAGAAATAAAAGGAGAAATCAAAAGAAACAAATAAGAATAAAGATACATTGTATCAAAATTATTGGGATGTGGCAAAAGTAGTTTTAAGAAGGAAATTTATATCATTACAGGCCTATCTCAAGAAACAAGAAAAATCCCAAATAATCAATCTAACATTCATCTTAAAGAACTAGGAGGGAAAACAAACAAACAAACAAAAACAAAACAAATGGAACCCAAAGTCAGCAGAAGGGAGGAAATAATAAAAATTAGAGCAGAACTGAATTAAATAGAGAACAAAAAGACAATAGAAAAAATGAATGCAACAGAGAGCTGGTCTTTGAAAAGATAGATTCACTAAGGGAAAAAGAGAAAAGATACAAATAAACAAAATCAGAAATGAAAGAGAAGTTACAACAGATACCACAGAAATATAAAGGGTCATACAAGAATACTATGAAGGTCTATATGCCACCAAATTCAATAACCGAGAAGAAATGGACAAGTTCTTAAATATATATAACCTTCCTAGACGGAATCATGAAGAATTGGAAAATCTAAATAGGCTAATCAACAGCAAGGAAATTCAAACAATCATCCAAAACCTGGTCAAAAGCAAAAGTCCAGGACTAGATGGCTTCACTGGTGAGTTTTACCCAGCATTCAAAGATGATTTAATACCTGTCCTCCTCAGATCTTCCAAAAAATTTAAGAGGCAATACCTCCTATTTTATGAAGTCAACATTACCCTGATACCAAAACCTGGTAGGCATAACACACAAAAAATAAAATTACAGACCAATATCTCTGATGAATACAGATGCAAAACTCCTAAACAAAATACTAGCAAATCAAATACAACAATTTATTAAAAAGATTGTACATCATGGTCAAGCGGGGTTTATTCCAGGGGCACAAGATGGTGCAACATATGCAAATTGATCAATGTGATATGCCACATAAACAAAAGAAAGGATAACAATCATAATTATATCAATAGATTCAGAAAAAGCATCTGACAAGCCATAACATCCATTTATGATAAAAACACTTAAAAGAGGTATAGAAGTAAAGTACTTCAACATAGTAAAGTCCATACACTATAAACCTTCAGCTAGTAGCACACTTAATGGTGAAAAAAATGGAAATTTTCCTCTAAAATCAGGAACAAGACAGGGATGTCCCCTATCACCACTATTATTCAACACAGTAGTGGAAGTCCTAGCCAGAGCAATCAGGAAAGAGAAAGAAAAAAAAGGTATCCAATTTGGGAATGAAGAAGTTAAATTGTCACTTTTTGCAGCTGACGTGATTCTTTACATAGAAAACCCTAAAGACTCCACCAAAAATCTATTAAAAACAATAAACAAATACAGTAAAGTTTCAGGATACAAAATCAATGTACAAAAATCAATTGCATTTCTATACACTAATAATGAAATTTCAGAGAAAAAGTGAAAAAAAAACACAAAAATACAATTCCTTTTGCAATTGCCATAAAAAGTAAAATACGTAAGAATAAACTTAACAAAGGATGTGAAGTACCTATACGCTAAAAACTATAAGACATTATTAAAAGCAATTGAAGAAGACACAAAGAAATAGAAACATATTCCATAGTTATGGGTTAGAAGAATCAACTTATTTAAAATGGCTATATTACCCAAAGCAATATACAGATTCAATGCAATCCCCATCAAAATCCCAATGGCATTTTTTAAAGAAATAGAACAAAAATAATCAGATTTGTATGAAATCATAAATGACCCGAAATAGCCAAAGTAATCCTAAGAAAAAAAGAAAAGGCCAGAGATATCACACTTCCTGACCTCAATTTATACTAAAAAGTAACAATAGTCAAAACAGCATGGTACTAGCAGAAAAACAGACACACAGACTAATGGAATAGAATTGGAAACCTAGAAATAAACCCCCATAAATATGGAGAGAGAATTTTCGACAAAGGAGCCAAAAACATACAATGGAGAGGAAAAAAAAAAAAAACAAAAAAAAACCCTCTTCAGAAAATGATGCTGGGAAAATTGAACAATTGCAAAAGAATGAAACTAGACTTCTAGCTGTTACCATGTACCGAAATTAACTCAAAATGGATCAAAGACCTAAACATAAGACCTGAAACAATAAACTGCATAGAAGAAAGCATAGGTACTAAACTTATGGACCTTGGATTCAAAGAGGATTTTTATGAATTTGATCTGAAAGGCAAGGGAAGTAAAAGCTAAAATAAATGAATGGGACTATATCCAACTAAAAAGCTTCTGCACAGCAAAGAGGCAACCAACAAAATGGGAGAAACTATCTTTGAAAAGAACGCCTCTGTTAAGGGGTTAATATCCAAAATATATGCGGAACTCATACAACTCAACAACAACAACAAAATAAACAGTCTCATTAAAAAATGGGCAGAGGACATGAACAGAAACTTCTCCCATCAAGACATGAAAAGCATGAAAAAATGCTCAACTTCACTAACTATTAGAGAAATGCAAATCAAAACCACAATGTGATATCACCTCACACCTGTTAGAATGCCTATCACAAACAAGACAAATAACAACAAATGTTGGAGAGGCTGTGGAGAAAAAGGAACTCATATACTGTTGGAAATGTGGATTTGTGCAGCTGCTATAGAAGACAGTGTGGAAGTTCCTCAAAAAATTACGAATAGAATTACCATATGACCCAGCAATCCCTCTCGTGGGTTTCTACCCAAAAACTCTGAAAACATTTATCCATAAAGATATATGTACCCCACAGTTCATAGCAACAGTATTTATGGTGGCCAAGACTTGGAAACAACCAGTGTCTTTTGATAGATGATTGGATAAAGAAGATATGGTACATATATACAATGGAATATTACTCAGCCATAAGAAAAGTTCAAATACTGCCATTTGTGACAGCATGAATAGTTCTTGAGATTATCATGCTAAGCAAAATATGTCAGACAGAAAAAGTCGAATATAGTTTCACTCATATGCGGGATATGAAAATGAAAGCAACAAATGAAGACAGACAAAGAAACAAAAACTCAGAAACATAGACAATAGTTTAGCAGTTCTCAGAGGGTAGGAAGACAAGGGAGGGTGGTAGAAGAGGGAAAAGGGGGTCAAATATATGGTGATCGGAGAACTGTCTCTGGGTGGTGTAATATATAGATGATGTATTATAGAAATGTACACTTGGAACCTATCATTTTACTAACTAATGTCACACCAGTAAATTTAATAAAAAAATAAATAAAGTGGTGGGATTCTGAATGGTGTTCGTTTGAATTGCAGCTTTATGACTCAATATAACATTTGAAAGTTATTTAACCTCTCTCAGCCTTAGTTTTCATATTTTTTAAATAATTATAACAGCACCTTAAAATTGAATGTAAGGATTAAATAAAAAATGTTAAATCCCTTGTACAAAGTATTATTCTTTTATGTTAAATGCTGAAAGTCATCTTATTTAAGGAAATAACTATCATTATTCTTATTTAGGGAATATTGCAAACCAAAGTTTGGAAATTAAAACTAATAATTAAATTAATACCCATGTTTACTATGTATTTATTAGAGCATTTTAAATAGTCAAGTTCTCATTTCTTCCCAAGAAAATATTTCAATATTGTTCTTTCTCAAACTCTAGTCTGTTGTTCATCCCCTCAAATAAAACTCTATGAAATCACCATTTACTTATGCAGAGCAAAAATCTAATTCAATATTTCTAATCTTATGTGCATAGAAATTAGGGTCTATGAATACAGAGGGTCTCTGTAATCAGAATTGTTCACATAGATTTTAGAGATATAATTTAATAAATTAACTTCTTACCAAGTTTTAAATCAATTAAAATCTCAATTGAAATTGGTGGAGGGAGTGAACATAATGATGATACTAGTAAAAGGACTAAGGTAGGAATAAAAATGGGAGAACATAATTGCAAAATTAGTAATTAGCCACTGTTTGCACATATTTTTGTACATTCACTTCCATGTGTTTTTATACTGGCCCATATTTGAATAGTTTATTAACTCCAGTCTCAATTTATTTTTTTCCTTTAAAATATTAAAAAACAATGCTAGTGGAAATTTCATTTGCCACATAACTTAATTCAGGATTTTACTTTTGATTATAGCCAGCGTTCACTTTGATGTTTTCAAAATGAATTTCAAAGACCGTTTATTCAGTAAATTTTGAAAGTAGAAACATACTGAAACTTTTATCCCACTTGGTAAGCAGCCATCCTTTAGTTTTATCCAAGTTTTCCCATGAAAATGCCAATCGGGAATAAAACTGACAAATATATTCAATCAAAGATGGAAGGGTTTTTGTTTTTTTTTTTTTTTGCTCTTAAGTTGCAAATGGCCTCATTAAAATAAAAGCACCACCTTAGGGATTGCATAAAGCAGAGTATTGGTACCTAAATGGTATTTATGACCAGGCTAAATGTAAAGTGAATTAAAATTTAAAGGATTATAGTCAGGTAGGCCACAGACATCTGTAGAGAAATGTCCATTAAGAAGATGAAAGAACCAGTGGTCTCTGGTGACAGGCACATGTCAGGTTAGCGGTCAGCCATACCTATACACTTAGTGCCACAGCAAATGAGAAACACATTGCCCAAGGAGGAAAGTACTTAAGAGAGATTTATTTTAGACTAAGAAAAAAAAATATCATGAAACTAACAGTTTAGAATTCATATCCATCATTGTCATCATACTAAAGTCCAAAGAATGGGGAAAATAAGATGTGGGCTGATAATAGATATTATCACATATGTGTTTATAGATACTGTATATACTCCAACCCATGACTGTATTTATAGAATCAATTGAAAGCATAATCTTTTAAGAGTATCATTACATCTATGGTGCTATAACCACAATGAGGTGCTGCTGCCCAGCTACAGATAAAAGCTGGGCTTAATTAAGAAAGAAAATGAAGGAATGAAAAAGAGAGGGAGAGGGAAAGAGGAGGAGAGAGAGAGAGAAGAGCGAGAGAGAGAGGAGAGAGAGAGAGAAAGACAGAGAGAGAGAGAAGAAAGTAGGAAGGAAGCAAACAGGAGCAAGCCTCTAGGCTGCTAATACATCAAGGAATTTATTCCTTTCATAATGTAAATGAGTCACAGAACCAGTCACTAGTTTTGTCACTTTCATGACACGAGGCTGTCCTGTGCAAGCAGCATATCCCTGTTGCGTCTTCCTCCTTAAAATCAAGGATTCTTTTAAATGATCATCAAATGTTCTTTAGTGATGATTCATGGACATGGGAAATCTGGTCTTTTAATTAGAAAGCACTTACTTCTTCTCCCTTCTCTTCCTTTCCCTTCCCCTCTCCTCTCTGCCCTTCACCCCTCTTCTTTCCTCCCCTCCTGTCCCACTCTATCTCTTTTCTAATAGGTGGGAAACACCTACCACTAGTGTCCAATTAAATACATTCAGGATACTGTCTTGAGAAATCAGCTCTGGCATTTGATAGAGCAAAAGATGGCTGACGTTCATTTCAGGCCTTCTCTGAACTGTATTAATAATCAAAGCATAACTGTTTCCCACTCTGTTTTTAAATACAGTTCAGAGAGAACTGCATTTCCCTACTAAGTGTGCATGTCATATTCTCTTGGATTCATGACTTCCAACTCCATTTTTAAACTAATGAATTCTTGATAAATAATGATCCCCAGATGTACCGATTGCTAAGCTGAAGTCACCCTTAAATATGAACTTGTGTTCCTATAAATACTGAAAAAACAACAACAAAAACAAAAAAAAAACAGTGCTTAACAACCTTGTTTTGCCTTGGAAGAGAGTTTTTCATCACAAATGATCTATTGATATTTCACTAGTTATCTCGAACACTGTTTGGGTGGTCTTCCGTATCTTTAAGATTACACTGGTTCAAGGTGACATTTTCCTAGTTACAGCTCTGTTTTCAGTCTATATATATATTTTTAAATTTCAATATACTTTCATGGTGGAAGTAATCTTTGAAACTGGAAATTAGAAGAGGGGGAGAATTTCTCTAAAATTATCATTTTCCAATCCCAAGATCTTCTGCTTTGCACTATACTTCCCAAACCTCCTCAGCCTTATCTCTAATCTTTATAAAATGTTCACCAACCATAACCTAGTATATCTGACGACAACTCAGTGCAACAGAAGGATATAGCTTAAAGAAGTGTGGTAAACATCATCTTTAAGATGAAATTTTGGACAAAAACATGCTAGATTTATTCAGGTGAGGTGGGGTAAATAAATAGATTAGACTTACATCAGTAATCTCAGGCAGACAATTAGGGCCCGAATGAGAGACAAAATGGGCATAATCCTCCAGGTGATAATAGGAAAAACAGAATGTACTCCAAGATAATCAAAGAAACAACAAAATGGGGATAACGGGATCACAGAAAAACAACAACAAAGCTGGTGCAATATTTATATATAACGTATGAATTTCAAAAATCTGGCATTTTTTGATTCTAGAAAAATTATTCTGCCTCTTACTTTCATTCACATTTAAGTAGATGTTTCCTGGGACAGAGGCAATGATGTGATGGCCTACTAGCTCTGCTCTCTGATAGAAATGCATGCTCTCGGACTGTTACCCTCCCTACCATCAACAGGAATTTGACATCTGTCTCTTTACTACAGAACCTTGATCTCATCCCTGTTGGCTAGTTAGTATTAATTTGAATAACTGAGATAGTGGATAAATAAAGTGTATGTGTTTTCTTCCTTCAGAATTCCGTATTGTAATATATTTAAAGCAGCTTTAGGTTAAGCAAATAGCTAGTTCAGGTGGAAAAGCTAGGCCGTGATGGGAGTGATTTAACTGTCAGACTTTTCAATCACACCCCCTGCAGTGGGCTACTCCGTCTGGATGCAGAGCTATTCCTTCCAACTGATGCAGACCTAAGGACATGCTCAGATACTGAGTATGCCACATTATTTCCTCTTAAACCAGGTACCTGTCCCCTCAATATATTCTCAGTAGTTTTGGTCCCAAACTCATTTTATTAAATGTAAGTTTCCTGTGAAATATGAAAAAGAGAACTGAATATATTTAGAAATAAAGGAGACTATTTAATGTGTTTTGGCTATGTCAAATCATGTGTGTTTGATAGAGGATAATTTTCACATCACTCCAGTCCCAGACTTGACTCTTCAGGTGGCCTCATTAGAGAGAAGTTAAATTTGGCCTAGCCTCAAATGGTATGGAGTTTGATTTCGGCTTGCCATCTCTAGAGATTATAATCTGAATTAAATAAATTGCTTGGGATTTATTTCTTTATCATTTCTCTGTTTAAAGTGTGTACTAAAGTGAATGCAATGTTATACCTCAATAGAGTGGATAAAAAAGAAGGGACCTGCACTGTTAGTAAAAATGGTACAACCCACAAGCAACTAAGAGGCTGCTCTAATTTATGCCCTTACAATTTACCCAGAGGTTCAGACTTAGATGCTTACAGACTTGGAGAAGGAGGAATTTCAAGAACGAGGAAGCTCTCTACTGAAAATAAATGTCCTCAGTAGGTCTTGAGAGAGTTCAGATTCAAGCTTAAGCTACATAGTCTGAAACCTCAAGGGTGAGAGGTTTAAGGGGAGAGGAGTGATTGTCACTTTCAGGCCTTATATAGCTCATCATCATTGTCCTCTTTAAGAAATGACAGGCATTTTCTCTTGCCAAACAAGAAAGAATCATAGGAATAAAACTTGTGTTACACAATTTAGAATTTCAGCAAAACATTAATTTGCCACTGGGATAAAAAATAATATAAAGAAAGATAGAGAATAATAAGAGAGGAAAAGAAGTCTCTTCAAGTGGTTATTATCTTGTGCCATGTTAATGTTCTTAAGTACTGGACACTTCATTTTAGCTGAATGTGTATTATAGAAAAATATTGTCCTCTATAGCATATCTCTGCACACGAATCTATTGTTTAAAAATAGCTGTGTAAAATAAAGGGCAGTTATTTTTAAGATTGGGATGGGAGAATTAAACATGTTCTTAATGAAGATACTAATGGAATCTGCTCCTGAAAGACCAAAAAAAAAAAATATATGCCATATTATTTTAACATGTTTTTCAGAAAGAAAAATCTGAAAAAGTGTTAAAACAAAACAAGCAATGTGTGGAACTCAGTTATCCAAACACTTCTCTCTGAAGCTGTGAATTTGGATTGACTAGGGCGTGCCTAGACTTAGCCCCAAGGTTTGGGGTCCATTTCCAGGCCAAAACCCAAGTTTCCAGTTCAGGGCTCCTGGATTCCATTAAGAGTTCCCACGAATCAGGTGGGGCTAATTCAGTCTTGAACAATCAATCACTCTCACTCCATTTTGTGAGTGGAAGTGATTGATGGTTCTCTGCTAGTCATGGCTGACCTAGACGTAGGAAGCAGACCTGAGCACGATGCCTCATGTATGAGTGGCTTATTTGGAATCAGTCAACTGCAGGAAACTCTCTTGTGTCTTTCTTGTTCCTTTCCTAGATAGACACATATTCTTCATGTCCTTCATATACATCCTCTTGTTTGTTTAAAACTATTGTTGCTCTGCCCTAACCCTTCACTCTCAGAAAACAGTTGTCTGTCTGCACACTTGTAATCATTTTTATAGCCCTTGATTATTTAGAACCACTTTTTTCCTACACATTCAATTATTTTTCTATTTGTTCTTCACTTTTTAGAATTCTATCTGCTAATTCATCAACTCCTCTTCCGTCGTCTAAAACCTGGGCTTCTGCAGTAACTGTCCTTGCTCTTGTTTTTTCCACAGAAGTATTAGAAGAGAAAGACAAGAAATATAATTTGAACTCCCTTTTTCTACTTTGTGGCATTGTTTCTGTTCTTCTTGTTGTTTGTTTTTAAGCATGGGGTAAGGGGCAGCTACATGGTTTTGTGAATTAGTATGTTTTGTTTGCCTTGTACACAGCTGGTTATCTTTCATTCTTGGGAATATTCATGTTGCATTTCAGAGAACAGTGTACCATATTGTAGATGTTATCATTATGGCCCTTTTGCCAATAATCACCACTGCTGTTACAGTCACTACAAGGAAATGCTCTCCCACTCATTTCTCTGATAAGAAGCTGCCTCATGTACTCATACATCCCATGGTCCACTAGCTGAACTGAGACATTTGCAGCAAGAATTTTCAAAGGGACACTAATAATGTGCACAGTTTTCAGAATTGTTATTTTTCCCCCCGAACTCAGTGAAGTTGTGAAAACCCTTACGAAAAATGATTAGAGAAGTTGCAAAAATTCACATACAAACACAGGGCAAAACTCAAAGCAGTTCTTTTCATTATTTTGGGGAAGAGAAAAAGGAAGGGACTGCTCTTCTTTCCTGTATCACGGCAAATCATGATTCCGAAGCGCAACCATCACATATATGTATGAAGTTATTGGCAGGTTTCTTTAAAAGAGAAAAGACAATTTCAATAACAGAGAAAAATAGCTAGTGATTACTGCATAGGTTACAAGTGAAAGGGCAATCATTATTTAGTTGGTAGTATATATCCATCGATGCATTCCAAATTAAGGATGCAAATGAATATATAGATTTACAAGATATAATTTGAGAAAGAGTTTTACAAACATACACGCAATAGGTATATATATGTATATATATATATATATATATACATATATATATCTCCTTAAATAATATCTATATACGTTCATAGATATAGATATAAAATAGATAATATAAATTGATAGAATTCAGAAGAGCTAAATATTTTTTATTATTAAGAACATGAGAACGGATTTTTTTTTTTTCTAAACATAGTTGAAGAGAGGTATTTTCCTTGGAGGACTCTTAAAATTTTGTGATTTTGTTTAAATCACAAATATAATACAAACAGTTTATGTTCTTTTGTAACATCTTTCCGTTTTTTTTTTTTTTTTCTTTTCTTTTCTTTTCTGGTTCCTGCTAGGAAGTGCAGAAGACGGTAAACAACATAATAGCATGTTTAACAACAACAACCAAGTGTAAAGCGGTCCACATTCCATTTGGCGCTTTCAGTATGTTCAGTAAGGGTTGGGCTGTTAGCCTGGTGGGTTCCCTGTGTTGGGGTGGAAGAGCAGGCAGTGTTGACAAAGGGACAGCAGGCTTTTGCCAAGTGTCAGCATCATAAATTTGGCCTCCCTCCTTGACTCAGAGCAGCAGGGGCCAATTCTCCTCTCCTCTGAGTGCAGCACACGTGAGGCTCACCCAAGAGGGAAGGACAACTTCGGTGTCTGTCTTAGGGTGGAGCTGGCAGCCAACTCTGTGCAGTCATTCTACTCCCTCAAGGGCCCCAGGGCTGTCACAGAAGCAGCATTGTTTAAGCCATCGCTGATTCACAAAAACATTCCTTAACTGTCAGCCATGTCACCACCCTTAGATTGAGAGCCAGGCTCACCCTTTGGCCATGAGAACAAGAGAACTTGGAAGGGGGTAGAAAGGAAGCAAGATTTCATATCCTAAAGACTATGTTGTTAACTCCCTCTCAGATAGGAAAGGACATTGTTGCTAATTTTCCTATTGAGAAATAAAACATTTAAAAATATATATATAGCCCCTAAAGATACATGTGGCTTACAGCACAGGAAATGTCATGGTTTGTTACCAAATAAGAACTAAGGAATTATCCAGTTTTATTATTATTAGTAGTAGTAGTAGTAGTAGTAGTAGTAGTACTATCTGCACATCAGAATGTATCAGTGTTATTTGATGAGATTATTGTTAAGCAAAGAATATGCTGGAGAGATATGATTGCTTTAATGATAGGGACAGGCAGATGCATATCAAATGTACATAAACATCTGAAAGCAGATAAGAAAATATTGGCCTTGTTTCAAATGAGATGGAAGCAAAGATAGGCAAGAATGCTTTATCAGAAATGAAGTGGAAAAAGATCAGAGCCAGGTATGTAGAACCTCCAGGGTCTGTAGTTGCAAGCTAATGAACAGTAAAATTTTAGATGCAAATTATTGAAATGTTACTGTACTTGATCAAATAAACAACTAATGAAAATATATGCATATGAGACTTTAAAAGGTAAAGATGCTGTCCACCATTACTTACAAATACAAAGTAATTAAACATATTTTATGGTTTATCCCCCTTATAATTGTGAAGCAAGATCAACTTTAAAACCAACTCTTATTTCTGTACTAATGGCCTTACAGCCAGATGGTGGTGTGCTTTTTCAGCCCAGAGCATGAGAACAAATTTTCTGCATAGAATGCAGAATATCTACGGGGCAAGTGGTCCTTAAATTTAGACATGAAGTCATCCCAATGAATTTAAAAGAAAAGAAAAAAAAATTTAGACATGAACCTGCTGAATTGAGTAAAATATCTTATGTTTATAAAATACAACTACAATGTCTTTTGATGTTATAGTTGATAAATGTTGACAATTAAGTTGGTGCCCCTTATAATATGTTTATTAGACCACAGTATATTGAATGTTATATATATATTTGTCTATCTCTTTAGTGTATATATATGTATATATACATATATAATCTTACATATATGTAAGAAATAGACAAAATTATTGTAAGATATTGAAAGCAGTTTCAACTTCTTAAAAGAACATTCTCGTTCAGCTTTGGGGAGGAATTATTTATTTCTGAGAAAATCATAAGTAGGCTCTTTAGTGAGAGAACTATAAGGAGAGCACAGGCACATTATTCTTGAGAAAAACTGAAATGACCACTGAAACTGAATATATATATATGTTTCTGGGGCTATGCAATTGTACCTCTCTGCATTAAATGAGTGAATAGTTCCACTTCCAATCCTCTCTGTCCTCTGGGGTTCCAGCTGGTTAAAAACCCCAACCCTGCAATTAGTGGTTGGTCTTTCTGATGACCAGGCCCCAATCCAAAACTATCTATAGATCCACTAAGAGTCACCTCATTACTATAAACTCAGATGTGATCATGAATAACAAACATTTCTATCACTCAGGAAATTTCAAGGGTTGCAGAAGCTCCATGGCAGGAACCGAGGACAAAGACCAAATTATTTATTATATAACATACATCTCTTAGAAGTTGGTAGGGATGCTTGGTATGACTGTCTCTTAGTATTCAAATATAAGCCAGAGCCATCAAATTTGGAGAGAAATACGACCATGTTCACAGTCATGGTATGGGGAGACTTCGAAAACTGGATACCACTTGGAGAATAGAAGTTGTTTGTCTTAAAGGCATTTTTCTTCTTGGTTTTAATACTGGTATTTTAAGAGGAGGCTTCACATCAAATATAATCTCTGAATATGGGTATGAAGTATGCCAATCATACAAAGTTGGTAAGCAGCCTGAGGACTTGATTGTTATTTATATTTTTAATCATTTTTCTGAGCACATTCTGATTTCCAGTGAGAGATTACTTACATTTCTCAAGTTTGTAAGCAAGTAGAGCTCTGTCAAATGAAAAGATAGGCGCATGTATAGAAAAGTCACAAACAAGGAGAGCTGCAAATAATGTTTTCATTAATGTTTTTATAAAAGAGATGCAAAGTTTAAAGAATTGCAGGAATTCTGCTAATAAATTCACTTGGAAAGCTATACAGTGATAAATTCTCGAGTAAGATAGTTCTTTTATACCTGTATTTACCTCGAAAGCACGCTTTATACAAATCAACAATTTTCATTTACTCCAAAACCTGCCTGGCATTCCCCAGATAAGGATCAAATGCATCAAAGGGTCATTTTGATTAAAGCCGAAAATAAGTGTGCTCATTACAACAACAGAGAATGCAGACCGGTATTGGGAAAAAACCACATGCAGTACCACCGTTAGGCAACCATTGGTTGTGCTGTTTGCTTAGTCTTCCTCTGACACATGAATGATGTTCCACTTTGAGGAAACAAGACATATGGTACAGATGCTATCACTGTGCACAGGAAACTGACAAAAAGCAGTTAAGTGATTTTCTTAGTTTACTCAGAAAGTCAGTAGCAGAATTGGGTCAAAAGTCCCATATTTTATCATTATTACTGAAGCAAGAACACCTAGAAAAAAGTGTTTGGAGGGTTAAGTACAAGGTCTTAAATTGGTCATTTTTAACTTTTTTTGTTTACGTGTATGCCATTCTACCCTTTCTTGGGCATCTTTGTAGATCACAAGTAGATTTATTAATGCCTGTATGTTCTTATGTTTTTTAGAACTAGTTCATGACCTCTAGTCTTCTACTTAAATTTAGTTTACAAAAAGAAAATTAAAAATTAAAAAAAAAAAGTCCTTTCTGGATTTGCAAGAATTGAGAGAGGAGGGAGTTTATTTAGTCCCCTGTCTAGTGACCATTGACTTTGGTAGAAGTGATTAGATAATCTAGGTGTGATTCTGTTGTACCTTCTGACCCGTGGGTCTACTCTGTAGGATTTTTCTTTTTCTTTCTTTCTTAATTCTCATTGTAATAAACACTTGTTTTCTTTCTAGGAGAAATTCAAAAGAATTTTGGAAATAGAGGAAAAATGTTCTGTACCTGTTACCTTTGCTTATGTTTCTCATTTCCTTATAACAAATATGGTTTCATTTTATTTTATAAAGGGTGTTGTTAGGTTGGAATTTTTTTTTCATCCAAAACACATTAAGCTTTTTAGATACTTAGGAGTGCATAATTACAAATGTATATCATTAAAACAAAGCTATATTAATTAATACAAAGCTGCCCCAGGGTCTAGTAGTGTTTGGATGCCCTAGGAAAACTACTTAGATAACTTTTCTCCTTTGTCTAAACCTGTTGATTTCTTTCTTCAATTTTAATTTTGTGATTTAACAGAACATATGTTTTGGAAATGTGTGTAATTAGTTTAAACAATGTAAGTCAGGTTACTAAATAATAAATCATAATATAGTAGAAAAAAATTACAATGGTTGTGGGTCAATCATCAATGCATATGTTTTCTAGTACTGTATATTATACAATATATAGCTAGTTTAAACCCAACTATTAAAATATTCATTTTCATTGAATGTTTTTCTCAAATAAATCTACTACTTCAAATGCAAGACAAAATATGTTTGTAGATGGAAAAATAACTGAATTTATTGTTTCTTAGATTGTATTTAGTATAAGGAGGGAAAGAAAAGTCTAAATTTGTGTCACAATACACATTTTTAAAAGAAATTCAGTTTGCGACAACAACTTGACTTGGAAAAAATCCTGGTTCCCCAATAAAGTCCTGTTCCCCTTCCCCAATAAAATCTTTGAAAAAAAGGGAAAAAAAAGAAAAAGAAAAAGAAATTCAGTTTGATCATTCTCAAGAATTTTGGTTGTTGTATTAGAGTTGATGTTATGGCAACAGCTACTATAATATAATAAGTTAACACCAGTATCTCCCATTAGAATCTTAGTACAGGAAAATAATAACAGACACATTAAATTACTTTTTGTTTGTTTTTACGGCATTAACTAACCTAGACCTTTTTGAAAATTAATTTGGGGAAGGTATTCTATAATGTTGTAAAGATTTTGTTGGGTATCCGATGGACATGCGTCCTATTTGGGAGACCACCTCAGGGGTACTGTGGATACCTGATCATGGCATTGTACATCAGAAGCTAAACATTAATGAATGCCAACTATAATTTTATATATATAATGTGATGGTTCAGTGTGAGGTCGGAGGGATAGTGGATGGGGGGAGGGGGGTTCACAGTATGAGGGATATAAATGATGAACGTCTAAGTATTACCTTGTTTTGTACACCTGAAACTAATAAATAAATTAATTAATTAAAAAAAAAAAAAAAAACTAACCTAGACCAACCAAAGATTTCCTAGGGGAAGTTTTAAGGGACCTACTTTAATGACAGTTAAACATCGTGTGCAATAAGCATACTGGCATAAGATAAATGGGTGCTTTTAGAGGTTTCTCAGCCTCAGCACTATTGACACTTTGGGCTGGAAAATTCTTTGTTGTGGGAGATTGTCCTTTGCATAATAGACTGTTTAGCAGCAGTCCTGCCCTCTACTCACTAGCTATCAGTAGCATCCTCCCACTTATTGTAAAAACCAAAAATGTCTTCAGTATTGCCACTATTCCCTGGAGACAAAATCATCCCTGATTGAGAACCACTGGTTTAGAAAGATGCTTGGAAATACCTTTCATTCCAGATTAAATATTTTAATGCCCCTCTATGGAGGGTTTATGTTATTAATTGACTCAGCAAACACACTTCTTCTTAATACCTATAAAGTCCACTTAGCCAAGACTCTGAGTAAATTATCTCAAATTACAAATTGATACAGTCTAAATTAATTCATTTTATTGTATAAACCTAATAAACATTGCATTAACCAGAGGTTCAGATAACTTTATAATATTTTCAGTTCTCTATCAATCAGCTCTTATTAGTATCACTGTCTAAACAAAGCTTTGGAAACTATGTTATAGTTTGTACAACAAAGAAATATGAGGCAAAATGTTAATTCTATTGTGGTTCAGCATGTTTACCCACAGGTCAATCTTGTCTATTATCAGATAGAGTAATTGGCTAGCTTGTGGAGCTGTAATTTTTCCAACAAAAACTAAAACAGTTGTTGTTGAGGGAATATCTTTAATAAGACTGTTCTGGGAATTCAATGAAATATATGTCATTTCGACTGAAATCAGCCAAGAGGTTGGAAGAAATCGTGAGAATGTGAATGAGTTGGGAAAGGAGTTTGGAAGACTATTGGGATTGGTCATGTGAACCACAGAAACTGTTGCTTTTCTCAGCTTCCTTTCTTTTCTGATGTCTAAAACAAGAGCCTGAGCTCATCCCTTATTTCCCAGCTGTAATTACTTCATCCTGTTCTCTGAATAGCTTCGCCGGTCCTCTATCTTTCAAGTAACTCTACACTTTTGTCTTTACTCTAAATGCCAATTTAGGGTATCTGCCAAAACTTACATGGCTGTACTATTTTTCATAACCTCTTTACTGAGCCCCTTTTTCTAACTTCCCCTCTTATTAACCTTAAGATTTTCAACATTTAAACTTCAAAAGTAAAGATCTACTTGCTACTTGCTTATTTACCATTTGGTCTTTTTTACTTTGTAACAGTAAATAAAAAGACTCAAAATCACTCATTTCTTATCTCTAATCTTTCAAAAGTCATGGAATAGGACTGAAATAGACCCTAGAGATCATCTGCTACAACTTTCCATCAGATGGGAGCTTTGAGCAGGAGACTCAAAATCAAACAGAACTGAAATCAAATTCTCCATTTTACATTATGGGAGTGACACACAATAGTTTGGTGAATCTCAGCATAATTTTTTAAATGGAAAAAGGAGATTCTACCTTATAGGAACTTATGAAATAACATATTGAATTTTCTGACACACGGAACATACTTGGTAAATATTTATTTCCCTCTCATTACTCCCATTGGAGTAAACCCTACAACAACTATCTATAACTGGGATTCCTAAGCCACATTATAGCAATTTTATTGTAATGAAAAATGTTTGATTATGTAACATATGCCTTTGTTAAAAATACAAACACTATAAATAAATCCATGAAAAGTCAACTTTTCTATTAACAACTACTGTTACCATTTTTTGTAACCAATTACAGATAGTCTATGTACACACAAATGCACTCACACCCACATGTTCCTTGTTGACACAAGTTGTAGCCCACTATGCGTACTGTCCTGCATCTTGAGTTTAGCATGAAACCTATTTCAATTGATCAAAGTTCTTGTATTATTGCCATGTGTACTTTTCTAAGCAATAAGTACCCTCTGTTTCTCTAATATATCTCTATATATCTATCTGTTTATCTATCTATCTATCTATCTATCTATCTATCTATCTATCTGTCTATCTATCTATCTGCCTATCTATCTATCTATCTATCTATCTATCTATCTATCTATCTATCTATCTGCCTATCTATCTATCTATTTATCTATCTATCTATCTATCTATCTATCTATCTATCTATCATCTATCTGTCTATCATCTATCTATCTATCATCTACCAGTCTTCTATGATCTATCCATCATATTTCTCACTGCTTTGTTCACTGCTTTTAGACATACATTTCTTCATCAGTGACTTTCTTTATCTTAGTGCCCCAAACTGCATACGATATTCAAAAATATAGACACTGTGGATCTCTCCTTTAAATCTCCTACTCTCATGTAATGATAGCGTTATTAAACACAATATTTTATGTAGACAGTGTTTACATAAATCTGACTTTTTAAAACAATATTTTGTTCATAAAACATCTTATATTGAATGTTACTAAAATGTTAGAACCCGTCAATATTTGGCATAAAATCACTCCAATTTAGGTGAAAGATTCTCTGCTAAATATTTAAGATTAAATTTTTAGTTTCTTACAAATTGAGTCTGACATGTTGTCATGCAAAGGCTAGTTTTATCTAATCGTAACATTAAGGCAAATGACAGCAATATTTCTATACTATTAAGCTAGAGCATGGCAGTCAATTGAAATTCCCAGTGATTTCATAGTTCAGGTATAGCTGATATTCTAGATTTATTTATTTATTTAATTTTAAAGATTTATTGGGGTGACAATTGTTAGTGAAATTACATAGATTTCAGGTGTACAATTCTGTATTACATCATCTATAAATCCCACTGTGTGTTCACCACCCAGAGTCAGTTCTCCTTCCATCACCATTTATTTGATCCCCCTTACCCTCGTCTCTCTCCCCCCAACCCCCTTACAATAGTTTAGTGGTTACCAGAGGGTATGAGATTCTAGATTTAAAAAGAAGGCTTTCTTAAAATTATGTGGCCCCTATGGTAAATGAAATAAGAGGTGAACATGATTATGAAAAGTTTCTTATGAGCTTTGTGGGCAAAAATAACTTTTTGAGAATCTGTTTTCTTTTAAATTAATTGACTTCACGTCTTAAATTATTTACAGTGATACAGACTAAGTTTTGCTTATTGCTTCAACTGACCTGTCTGTTTTTAAATTAATCTTATTCAACTCACATGGGGAGAAAAGGAAACTCTCCAAAATAAAGTTGAGAATTTTCCATTTCTCAAGTTCTTAGTCTGTAGTAAAGGTTTAAAAATTGAGGTATAAGATTCATTAAAGTAAACATTGGAGGGTTTTGTGAAATATTATAATTGTACATGTGTAATTTTTTTTCCAAAGGGAGGGACCAAAGCCTTCAACAATTTTCAAGGAAGGATCCATGAAAACATGAAGTTGGAAGTCATTACGGTCTATCAAGAATCTTCTCTAGAGAAGAGAGCTAAACAGGGAAAGTGGTTCAAATTTCTACCCATTTTTCCGGGAGAGACTGGAAAACAGATTACTTAAGAATGCAAACGGATTTCTTAAGAATGCAGTAGAAAATAGCTGTTTTTTACTAGATGAGTATTGCGATGGTTATATGTCAACTTGACTAGGCTGTAGTACTCAATGACTTAATCAAACGCTAATCTAAGTGTTGCTTTAAAAGTATTTTGTAGATATTGTTAACATCTACCATTAACTGACTTTTAATAAGGGAGAATATCCTCCATACAATGGGTGGGGCTCATCCAATCATTTGACAGCCTTAATAGCAAAAAAATGAGGTTTGCCCAGGAATAAATAATCTGCCTCAAGACTATAATATCAATGCCTGCCTGAGTCTCAAGCCTGCCTCTCTGCCCTACAAATTTCATAGATTTCAGACTCGCCAGCCCTTGTATTCATGAGTCAATTTCTTAAATATCTATCTATCTATCTATCTATCTATCTATCTATCTATCTATCTATCTATCTATCTATCTATCTCCTTGATTCTCTGGAGAATCCTGACTGATATTGATGGGGGGGGGCAATATTAGAAATGGCAATAGTAATAGAAAGGATCAATAGATTTGGTGAGGAATTTCTTTTAGAATTCTAGCAGTACTAGGGTATTAAAAATAATAAACGGGGAGCGGGGGTTGAGCAGTGCACAATTGAGAGATATCTCCTGAACAGATATTCAGAAATAACTCCACATACCTTGCTGGACTAAAAACAAAGAAACCCATAGCTATTGAGAAGACATAAGAGGACCCAAGCTGAGAAAATATTCAAAACCAGAGTTGTCAGGCAGCAGGGATAACAGTGAAACACGATGTCAGATTCCAGAGTCTGAATGATTCCTACTTCAGCTCTCATGGCTATGCAAGATTCAGGGATTCCCTCACCATTGTTCTACAAGCAACATGGAACATTACAATGTTCCTCGTGTGTAATGAACACTGTATATCTAAAAGAGTTTAATATACGAATATATTATTTTCTCATAATTCTAAAATATATCAGAAAGTTTGAAAAGTCTGGGAAAGTGTTTTCCCTTTTTATTTGTGTGGCAGAAAGTTGTTAATCAAGTTTGTACAAAATAAGAAGAGGAGCACGAAAGTGTGTTTTCAACTGTAAAACGAAAGAACTCACCACATCATATGTACAGTTACTGCTTGTTCTTCATACCAGGCTCATAAGTGATGCTCTGCACAAGTGATACAGCTGAGAATGGCCACAAAGCACATCTTGGAAAAATTCAACATACTTGCATCCCAGTTGTGTTTCTTCTTTCCAAAGCCTCTTTATTACGTGCAACCCTTTTCCTAAATACCAGTATCCTGGAAGTCCTATAAGGATGTCCATTTGGAAAGATGCCCCCAAACAAGCCATTACCATTTCCTAATGTCGAGCACAAACCAAAAATAAGACTCAGTATGTTATTTGAATTTGTTTTGTTGCATGTTTGGATAAGATTTGATTTTGTCCTTTAATTTTTTTTTTTTAAAGTTAAATTTTGCTTCTTAAATCAAAAAGAGGAAAGGGGACAAAGAGGTCACTACAACGGAAAGTTTTTTTTGTTTGTTTTTTGTTTTTCCTTTTTTTTTTTTTAGCTGTCATTGGTGAGTTTTTATTTCTTCACCATGGGAGGGCTTTAATAACTGTGTTGGTCTGTTGGTCGTGTGACCGTATTTGCATTGGTCTTTCTTCTGAATACCTAGGCAATACTCTTTCATCTTAATCACACATGGCTCAACCTTGGATCAGTGCCACATTCCCCACCTTCATGAATGATTAACAAATGTAGCCTGTTGCTAATAATGTGTGCACTTGATGGCAGATGATATTTATTTTGGACAGGGTGAATACAGACTTTGGATGTTTGATCAAGGCATAGTGGTGCATAGCCTGTGTGGCCACACTTTCCAGGGAAAAGATCATGGTCCATATCCTCAGGTTGCCCTTCATCTCCCTTTGCACTGCCATAGGAAGAGAGTTTTCAATTCACTTTATCATTCACAAGGTACCTCCGACTCAGCCTTGTCATTGCAATTCGTCACACTTATACTCTATCCTTTTATGTGCTGTATCTCACTGAAGTCTCCACACACCAGGCTGGTGCCCCAGGGTATAGGCCTACAACAAAGATCTCAAACACAGCTTAAAAGGAAACACCATGAAAGAGAAAAATAACGGTCACAATTGCAACTAGAGGCCAGTTCCCACAAACTCAGCAGGTTTTCCACCTTCAACTACAGCTGAATTACAAGGGCAGCTAGCAACTCAGCTGCTCTAGGTACGGTTATGTGTAGTCGCACTATGGTGTTATCTTTTCTTCTTTTATAGCAGGGCTCTTCTACCTAACCTTCTCAACTAAATGGTAGGAAGAACACAGCTTCTTAGTCGTCCCTCTGCTCACTGGTGAAATCTAGCAGAAGGAGCAGGCTGACAGAAGTTGCAATGACTCTGCCCTCAGCCATGTTGTGGACCCACATTACCCTTCTGGAAAATTCTGATTACTCAGCAGCTATTGATAACTCCATTGTAATCATGTCTGGCCATACCTAGGAGGCAGGATTCTTGGGTGCGAGCCCTGCAACCATACAACACTCGCCTTGGCAACATGTTACACATTCACATCCTCAGAAGCTCAACCCAGAAGACTCACAGTCAGCAAGTCTGATGTGGCTGTGGGAGGCTGGAGTTAACAAGTACCTCAAAAGATACTGATTCACTGTCCGGTTTACATTACAGAATTTTTTCATGGGGGGTGCGGCACATCTGGAAACAGAGGTATGGTAATACCAAGTTACAGCCTCATCTGGGCAGCAGGAGAAGGACAAGAGAAGAATATCATACAAAGAGTACTGAAAATGTGCTAAGGAATGTTCTACGTGCTTTATTCTTTTAGTTTCACTTAATTCTCACAAAGTACTTAGACGTAGGTTTAGTATGCCGTTTTAATCATGGGAAAACTTTTTTCTTCCATCATTTTATCTGCCTGACTTAAGGTTGAGATGCGTCTGTAAAGTCGTTCCCCTCAGTTTGCTTGTGCTCAATTAGGTATAAAATCTAAGCAATAGATTGGCATGGCATACACAATCATCATTGCTTGTGTATATGTATTATTTTTTGGAGTATATAACTTATTACATGTGTATTATTACTTTCCTCTCAATGACGTAACAGATTACCCAAATTTAGGAGTTTAAAACTACTCAGATTTATTATTCCACACTTCTGTGGGTCAGAATTCTGGGTATCCTTGACTGTTTCTTCTGCTTTGGATCTGCTTTGTCCGAAGGTAAGGAGTCAGTCAGCCTGGGCTCTTGTCTGGAAGCCCTGAAATAGGAGTAGGGAGGTGTGCTTAAAAGCAGATCCCAGTTTCTAGTAGTTGAGTGGGGGGCAGATGAGGTCGTGTTTCCTTTCTTCCTATCAGCCAGGAGCCTCCCTCAGCCCCTTAAGACCACCTACATTCCTTGTTATGTTTCCTGTCCATCTCAAGCCAGCAAAAGTGAGTTATGACCATGATTTGAATCTCTGAGTTTCTGTTCAGCTGCATCTCTTCTGCCTGCAGCCAAAGAAAAGTCCCTGCTTTAAAGGGCTCATGTGATTAGATTGGGCCCACACAGGATAATCTTCCTGTCTTAAGGTCAGCAGTTTGGTAACCTTAATTACATATGCAAAATCCCTTTTGCCATATAATGTGGCACCTACAGTTTTGATCCAGAGAGCAAAAATCATGGTGACCAAACTTCTGCCTATCATAACATAAAATTAAAATGGTTTATATCAAGATCAAGATTCTGTTACACTGACTTCAGGAAATCACATCAGTATCACACACACACACACACACACACACACACACACACATATGGAGAAAGACAAAAGTACCATATATATATGGCACTGATGTGATATACATATATAAGATATAATACATAATATTATATATATATATATATATATATATATCAGTACAAAATTTATCTATCTGTCTATCTATCTATCTATCTATCTATCTATCTATCTATTAAGTACAGTGGGCTTTCTGAAGCCTGTTTTCCTAACGGTAAGTACATTAGTAAGTAAAGCGGGCTTTTCTGATGCCTGTTTTCCTAATGGTCCTCTATGACACTTTCTCCTGGCTTCCTTGATACTTGTATCCCCTCCCCTTCTCTTTCTTTAACATTTAAAATGCAGGGTCTTGTTACATTTCAGTTAGGGCTGGGCTGATGTGGCTGGAAATAGAATCTTATTTTCTTACACTGGAGGAGTGAAGATCTTTTGGAAGGTAATTCAAGGCTGGGCTCAGAGGATGGATGGTAGAGATTGGCCCAATGATTATCTCTGGCTGTTCATGGGGCTACAGAAGGTTCAGACTGAGAAGGGGGCTGTATAAAAGGACCGATGAGAGCTTGGGGAGGAGATAATGGCAGCACAGTTTACCTCTTCATGATGGTATGACAACAGTCAAGGCGAAGAAGTGACAGAAGGAGAGGCTTACAAAGACCCCCTCTGGCTACACTGCTTTTATCTAGGCTCAGCCTCACATAATCTAACACAGCTCATCACAAACCTATGGGAAAATTTTAAAAGCATCCAAACATCAAAAAAGCACATTCTGAATGATCTTTCCAAATAAATTAGTATCAGAAAATTGACGAAGGGATGATGGGCAGCAGGAAAACATTTCCTAATGTTCCTTTTGTGGTTTTGCTGCCCTCCCTATGCACACATTCTTCAGGGATAAGCTTGCTTGCCTGCATCTGGCTCCTCAACTCACCCTAAAATGCTGAAATCCATCTGATACAAATTTATTTTTCTTCCTTATAAGTGACATAGTTCCCATCTGCCTATGGCTGGACATAAGAAAGCATCATTTTCAAGTGAATTGCAACCATTTTCATAACTGAGAGGTTAGTGCAATTATATCCTAAATTAGCTATTTAGAACCCCATCTCCATATACTATCAAATGTTCAATGACTTGGGGACAGTGGGTTGGATTTTATATTCTACTTAGTATTCATTTGTTAGGATAAATTGGGCCTGAAACTTGATGGTGAGACTTCAAATAACTATTCAGCCAATGATCTCTCATTTTACTGTTTTAGATAGTAGGCTCTTCAGTTCAAAGTCTGTGAGGAGTTACATTGCTTTGTCCCACAACCAACATAGATGAGAGCAAAAGTAAGTGCTTAATAAAAGTATGTAATGATGATTATGTATATTGGGATACCTGTGAGTGGAAGAGTTACACAAAAATTTCTCTCCCCTGTGGTCTTTGCAAATATGCAGATAATGATCATGTTGGGTCATCTAGTCAAATGAGCACATATAAAATACATACATTTTCTTTATGTTTTATTTGCAGAATAGATGGAAAAGTAATGTTCTTAGAAACTGGGCGGTAGTTGTAGGGAGATGTTTTCAATATATTGTTTTACTTTGAACATTTTATTTTTTCCCAACAAGCAATACAAATCTACTCCACTTTCATTTCTTTAGTGGAGAAAAGCTTATTAGGAAAAAAAAATGGATAATGGCAAAACTAAGGAAAGCAATTAGCTTTGTGTAAAACACAATGTACCGTAGTAGTGTGTGCAAACTCTAAATAAGGCTTTTTACTTTAGAGCAACCAAAACACTATGCCAACTAAAAATAACTTTCTTCTCATTACTCTGAGCCCACAGTCAGCAACACCTAGGATAAGAAAAAAACAACCCGTAAATGGTTTCATAGATGTCCTGCAGAGAGGTTGAATTGTATGTTTTTAATTATATGCATTAATGTCTCCTAGAAAAAAGTGCCCAATAACAATGCTTTCTCAAAGGTAATAATACTCCAAAATAAGCTCCAAAATAATCATTTAACTGTGTATTATATACGAAGTCTTTGAAGCAGTGGAACATTTTCTAATTATCTGGCAACTACTTTTAGAGTACATGCAAACTTTGCTCCTGCATTTTGTTCTTTAGGATGTTGTAGCTGTAGCTTCTCCACATATAGTACATTGTCTAGCTAACAGAAAATATTCCTACATAACGTGTGATGTTTACACAAACACACAGATTAAGGATCATTCTCACACAATATAGAATGAGTAGGGCCTACCTGTGATATAAGTTCCACTTGTGGAGTTCATGGAACACTATAAATATCTCTGAAACCTTGCTCTACCCTCTGCCTTCCAGGACATCATACCATTAAGATTTCATTTATTTTCTTCACCCTAAATCCAGTATCAATTTAGAAGAATCCTTTAAACTCTTACTCGACATTCTCAAATTTAATGGAGTTATACGTCTACACATCATTTGTAAACTGCAAGTTAACTAATGTGCCCTGCTGTGTGGATCATATTATAGAGGGGAGTGAATAGACAGGGAAGTTAAGAGCATGAATAACTGGAAGGCCTGGATAGTTAATACCACTGGTTAATTCTGGGAAACTAAAAGCTGTGTAATACAGCTTTGATACTTGAGGAACAGGAAAGATAGAGAAAGAAAACAGAATATCAGAGAGAGAGAGAAGGCAAGTCCTTTGCTTCCAAATTTCACCTCATCATGGCCCCTCCTAGATTACTGAGAATCATGTTTCCACCTCTTTTGGACTGTAGATAGAATTTAATTATGCTGGAGTATAACACAAAATACCATTGTTTTGACTCAGTAAGAAGAGATCTAATTTTTTTAATAAAATATTTTCCATTACTTTCTCAAGCATAATTCTATTTATTCTGCATCCATATCCACAAAGGAGCAAAATCAGTCTTTCTTGAATGCATAGTAATAGGATATTCTTGATAGAGCACTTCATTTTGTGACAGAAAGTATATTATTCCATTGGCATGTTTATCAAGTTTAAAATTTACAGGTCTCTATCCAAACGTAGAAAATCTATACTCGTACATTTCATTATTTCTCTGTAAGTGAACTAAATTTCCTAAAAATCCTAACTTTCACTGATGAAAACAAAAATGTTCCATGTAGTTCATTCAAGAAATGCTATTTTCTTTTAATTTAAAAGAGGGACACCCGGAGAGACTCAGTCTCTTCAAACTCAAGATTCCTTACTCTCCTTTTCCTTTTCAAGATGATACATAGGTGCTGTAGAAAGCCGACAAAATATCATGAGAGGGGTCTACACATGGTCCCAGGCAAGACTGGGAATGAAAAGACTGAAATGGGCAAAAATGTTATTGGGTGTCTGTTCTTTCTATCACACCCTCTGTGTTATATGATTCAGCAAGTGTTCTACACCCACCCATCTACTGTATTTGCGTCATTTTATAAATCTGCAAGCTATAGAGAAGTGATAATGATGTGAATGGTTCTTGTCCATAGAAACACAAATTTTACAAAATTGAATTTTGTCTGTTGGAATGAAATTGATTATTGCCCTGATATTGAAACGTTTGACATTTACTGTAAATCCATTTGGCATTCCTGATCACTTAAGTAAGTGTGTGTGCTTTGAATTCTTCTTTCAAATATTTGTAACATGTTCCTCACTGCTTCAATAAATAGTTAAATAAAACATTTGACACATATTCATTTTATGTTTGTATGAGAGCCATGATTTTACAAGTCATTCTCAGATGGCTTCCACTGATCTCTGCCTTAGATGGAACTGGTTTCTGTTGTTGACTCTGTTCTTGTCGCATTTACTGCTTAAGTGTTCATTGGGGCTGTAACTAGAGGTCTGTTTTCTTAACATGATTAGAGTGTAGGGGTTGCCACCTTGCTGACTCTCACCTCCACTCTCACTGGTAATGGATCCTCCAGCTAGTCTGTGGTTTTAGTCTGTTAATTTATCCCTTGCCATGAAGATATGGAAAACTGGTAAATCTGAATATTACCTTCCATGTCCCTATTGGGGACACACAAGAATTGCTTACCTTCTACACACTACAAAGAAGGAGAATTGGGATACAATCTCTGACATTTCTCTGCCTTTACTCGTTTTACTGCCATTCTTACTTTATTCACCTATGTAGATATAAGAATACTCTCTTAAATGATGTTATCTCAGAGTTCCAAATGCGTATGAGAGAAACTTCCTAATTTCTCCTAAAATTGTCCATTTTTCCTTTTTTGTTTGTTTATTTATTTTTTTCCTTTTTGGGCCATCCTCGCTGAAGGAGTCTAGTAGCATTGTAACCGGACTCTTTTCATATTAAATCTTTCTTCCTACAGGGCACAGTTTCCCCATTCCCACCCTGAGCTCTAAAGGCATTCTAACCTCCTTTCCAGTAGGTAGAAACTTTCCTTTCTGAGTTTCTCAATTTCTTTGTTTAGGACCCAATGCTTTTGATAGGTAGAAGAGGCTTTGGAGTTTAGATGCTATCCATGTCCTGACAAATACTTTACAACCATCATTTCACTACAGACTCAAACACAGCAAGCTTTGAAACTCAAGGTTGAAAACTGATGCCTTTATCTAAAACCATACAGATACTTTTCAACCTTGGGTAAAAGAATTGCACTGAAATAAACCAGCTTATTTTCAATGAGCAATGTTTCATGGAGTATCTTAAATACTCATATATACTATCTCTTTTAAGCCAAACAACATGTCTACGGTAAAAGTATTATTTATTTCCTTTTATACATGTTGGAAAATAAACATGTAGATTTTGCATAGATTGCTTGAACTAGTAAGCATACATACATACAAAATGATAGTGCTGAAATTTGAATGCAGAGTTACTTAATTCTTTTATTTTACATACGGCTACATTTCCTAATTTAATAATAATAAAATGATAATATCCATTCACATCTGTCTATAAAACTCTACTGTGCTGTAGTTAGAATAATAACCCCCTCCCAAAATCTGAATCCCTAGAACCTGTGAATATTTTACATATTACATGGCAGAGGTGGTGGGTGCCATAGTTTTTTTTTTTTGTTTTGTTTTGTTTTTGTTTGGTTTGTTTTGTAGGCAGATGAAAGCTATTTTATTGAATGATCGATCCATATACTGGACAATGGCTAGAAAAGCTGAGTTTAAGTACAGGCCACTATGTACAGGTAAAAGAGATGGAGCTTTATTTCTTGGTCTCTTCTTCCTTGGACAGAGTCTTGATTTCCTCCATCTTGGCCTGGAGTCGCTCTTCACGGAACTAGCGTGCTTCCTTGGTCTTAGACATACAGGCCTCAGCCTGGTCAGCAAGAAGCTTCTTGTGAGCCTTGTCTGCCTTCAGCTTGTGGATATGTTCCATGAGAATCTGCTTGTTTTTGAACACGTTACCCTTCACGTTCAGTTACAGGCTGTGATACATGTGGCGGTCAATCTTCTTAGATTCTCGGTATCTTCTGAGCAGTCAGTCGGCGAAGAATACTCATTCTTCTCATCCAGGTTACCTTCTCAGGCATTTGAGCATTGGCAGTACCCTTTCGCTTATCTATGCCCCTATGCTTGCCCTTCCTACGGGCCAAAGTTTTTTCAGCATCGAGCTTGGGAATGGACAGTCACAGGCTTCCAGATGATCAGCCCATCTTTGATCAGCTTCCGAGAATCTGCTGGAGGGAGTTGGCATTGTCGATTTCATTTGTTTCATTGGGGTCCAACCAGACCTTTTTGCCGCAGCGGAGGACACTGGAGGCAAGCCTCTTATGAAGCCTGAGCATACTCATGGCTGCGGCCGCAGCAGGGAAAGGAAAGCGCTATAGATTTTTTATGGAATTAAAGTTGGTAATCATCTAACCATAAAATAAGAACATTATCCTGGATTATCCTAATGGATTCAACGTGATCACATGGGTCATTTAACATGCATGTGGGAGGCAGAGAGTCAGAACCAGAGAGATGGCATCATGAGAAAGACTTGGCTGGCCATTGCTGGCTTTAAAGATGAAAGGGGGGCTATGGGCCAAGAAATGCAGACAGCCTCTAGAATGGGGAAAGTAGGAAACACCTATTCTCTTAGAATCCCAGAAAAGAGTGCAGCTCTGCTGGCATCTTGCTTTGAGCCCAGTGAGACTCATTTCTAACTTTTGACCTTCAGAACTGTGAGATAATGTGTGTTGTTTTAAGCCACCAAGTTTGTGGCAATTTGTTAGAGAAAGCAATAAGAAACTAATATATGTGCTAAAACAATAACTCATTAGTCTTTTGTGAATTTATATTTTCTAGATAATTCATATTTTCTAGAAAATTTATATTTTCTACACTTTCATTGTTTTTTTTTTGTTTGTTTTTTTTTTGGTGGCAAAGAGTTTTTACCAAATACTTTTCATGAAAATCTGTGTCTGCCTCACTTCCACCCGACCCTCATGCTGGGCACACAGTTAAATGTATTTCCCCCAGTGGTAGAAAGTATTTGCAAATAATGCCTCTAACAAGGGGCTAATATAAAAAATATGTAAAGAACTCGTATAAGTCAACAACAAAACAAACAATCCAATTAAAAAATGGGAAGAGGACCTGAACAGACAGTTCTCCCAAGAAGACAAACAAATGACCAACAAATATATGAAAAAATTTTCAACTTTACTAGCTATTAGGAATATGCAAATCAAAACCACAATGATATATCACCTCACTCCTGATAGAATAGCTATCATCAAGACAAATAATAACAAGTGTTGGAGAGGCTGTGGAGAAAAAGGGACCCTCATGCACTGTTGGTAGAAATGTAAATTGGCACAGCTGCTATGGAAAACAGTATGGAGTTTCCTCAAAAAATTAAGAATAGAATTACCATATGACCCAGCAATCCCTCTGCTGGGTATCTACCAACAAAAAATCTGAAAACATTTATCTGTAAATAAATATGTGCTCCCATGTTCATTGCAGCATTATTCATGTTGGCCAAGACATGAAACATGAAACAATGTTTCAATGTTTCAACATGAAACAAACAAAATGGTTTTTCATAGGTGAATGGATAAAGAAGATGTGATATATGACACTAGGCCATAAGTAAAGATGAACTACTGCTATTTATGACAATGTGGATGGATCTCAAGATTATTATGCTAAGCAAAATGAGTCAGACAGAAAAAGTAGAGAACCATATGACTTCACTTATATATGGGAGATAAAACTGAAAGCAACAACTGAACAAGAAAAAGAAACAAAAAATCATAGACACAGACAACAGTTTAGTGGTCACTAGAGGGGAAGGGGGAAAGGGGTGGTAAAGGAGGGTAAAGGGGGTCAAATATATGGTGCGGGAAGGAGAACTGACTCTGGGTGGTGAACACACAATGTGATATATAAATGATGTATTATAGAAATACATACTTGAAATCTATGTAATTTTACCAACCAATGAGATCTCAATAAATTTAATTAAACATTAAAAAATATGAATGCATTTCTCAGTCTCTTTTGTGGTTATCTATGATCGAGTAATTGAGTGTCAGACAATGGAATATGTTTAGAAATCATACATGTCACTTCCTGGCCACGGCTTTTAAGAAGCAAGTATCCTTCTCCTTCTCTCCATTTGCTCAGACTGGATGCAACCTTGCTACAAGCAGTCTGAATCATCTCATAGCAGAAAGCTGCATGCCAACTATGATCATTGGACTGTTACATTGGAAAGAAATAATCTATTGTGCTAAACCTTAAAAATGTGTGAGTGTATGTATTACAGGATTTACTGCTATCCTAAGTCATTTTTTTAGATATTAAAGTTAATTTTGCCTAGAATCGAAAGAACTAATTAGAAATCATAAACAACAAAATCTCCATTACTACTTTCTTACTTTAGGATGTTATCAATACTGGCCAGGAGAATTTACATGTTCTAACTTAGGTTCCTGATTTCAACCCCACCCTGTTCCCAAACATTCTCCAAACCATAAGCATGTCTTCATATACCAGTCTAATTGTGTGTAAACTCTATCACTATCATAGACACTTATGCTTTTGCCACTTTGCGTACTCACCACTTTCTGACCAGACTTTTTAAACCTTCTTAGTTTTACATATGCAATCGAATCCTGGAGAGAATGGAATTTGAACAGAAAGCTTTGTGTTCTCAATCAGACTCCAATGTATACAAGTGTGGCTTTGGGCAAGTTACATGGACTACCCAAACCTCAGGAAAATAGAAAGACGACAAAATTCCTTCAACTTTATAAAGAGCATCTATAAAATATCTACAGCTTGTATTATACTTAATGGTGACAGACTGAATTCTTTCCCCTTATGCTTGGATATGAGGCAAGAGTGACTGGTCTTACCAGTCTTTTCAATATGTTACTGAAATTATAGCCAATGTAACCAAGCAAGTCAAGGAAATAAAAGGCATACAGATGAGAGAGGAAGAAATGCATCTGTTTGCAGGTTATATGATTTAAAAATCCATGGACACTACAAAAAACAAACAAACAAACAAACAAAAACACCCTTGACTAATAAGTGAGTTCAGCAAGGATACAGCATATAAGATAAACATACAAAATTAATAGTATTTCTATAAACTAGCAAAAACATGTGAACACTGAAAAAAATAGAATACCATTTATGATTGCTCATAAAAACCAGAGAAATGTTTAGCTATAAACCTAACGAAATATATACAAAACTTTTATGCTTAAAATTACAACATTCTGATAAAAGAAGTCCTAAATAAATAGAGAGACACACTATGTTCATGGTTTGGAAGATGTAACATACTAAATATGGCAAATCTCAAATAGATTTAATATAATTTCTATCAAAACGTCAGCAAATATTTTTATAAACATAGAAAAGATTTTTTCTAAAAAAATATATATGAAAAGGCAAAAGCAATAGAATGGATTAAGACAATTTTTAAAAAGCTAGATTAAAGTGGGAGAAATCATTCCACCCGATTTCAATATTTATTACATAACTGCATCATATAAGACTGTGTGATATTGATGAAAGGATACATGCATAAATGGATAGAATAGAACAGAATAGAATAGAATAGAATAGAATAGAATAGAATAGAATAGAATAGAATAGAATAGAATAGAACAGAATAGAACAGAACAGAATAGAATAGGAGAACCCAGAAATAGACTCACATAAATATCTCCAACTGATTTTTCACAAAGGTGCAAGATGTAACTATTAGGGCAACCTAGATAAAGGGTATTTGGGATCTCTCTGTATTATTTCTTACAACTGCATGCAAATCTAGAATTATAAATTTAATAAGACAAAATTGCGATCAATGGACCAGCAATATCAGCATCACCTGACAGCATGTTTGAAATGCAGAATCTTAGGCTATATTCCAAACTTATTGAATTAGAAATCACATTTTCACAAAATCTTCTAGCAATTGATGTGTACATAAAATTTTGAGAAGCTGCGTTCTATACAATACCAGACATTTTGGCTTTAAAGGGATCCTGATATTTAATTAGTTTGTGTTTTTCTTCAGTTTTCATTTTGTATATTAAATTTTGTTATGCATGACAGAACACATTCCATAAAATAAAACAAACCAGACCCTCAAATTTGAGTATATTATATCTTGAGTTTTTTTCACGTCTTTTGATTTCTTGATATATTTGTGTTTTTTCCCCCTAACTTTACCACAAAGAATTCTAGTCATTCATCTTAATGTACTACTAGAATTGTTAAGAGATGCTTTTTTTAAAATTTTTTAAAATTACTTAACTAGCAGAACACAGTTTAGTACTTTTTGCAAAAACACTTTCATCCAAGTAGGATTCAGAGCTGTTTTTCACTCTAATATATTCCAAAATAATAATTGTGCTGATACTTTTCATTTTAATAATACTTTTTGTGTAATATATTAAGCAATAACAAAACACATGCCATGCCTTTTACTATTCCTTAGACACTAAAACTATTTTAGAGACTTACACACATGTAAGTATTAACAAAATTCTATACTATTATCCATTGCAAGTCCCAGTTTCATCACTTTTTCTCTATAGCCATGAACCATATAGCTCATTTGGTCCAAGTTTTCATTCAGTGTTAAAGTTGTAACCAAGTCCTTCTGTGTTCCCATCTTGATCTTCCAAACACAATGCTTTCTTTTTTTCAGGATGCTCTATTCTTCAGCCTTGTAAAGTGAAATCTATGTTTCCCTAGGTCATATGTGCTTGGAGAGTTATGAGATTTAAATGAAAACAGTATTAAAAAGTACTTCTAAATATGTATCTCAAACTGACCTATGGGAGCTTCAGTCCACATAAAAATTTCTTCCAAATAGTTCTGGGAGTCCAGGAGGATGACTCTGTATTTTGAGCTCAGAGCTATACCCCTTGAACTTAGTATATTACTTGATACAAAGTAGGTATTTATATTATATGGCTGGCTTTCTAACCATCAAGGTAAGCCAGGATATAAATAAAAATATGGATATAGATATAGCTATAGATATATATAGAAATATATAGATATTGATATGTAGCTAGATATATACAATAAATATAGATTATATATATTATATATATATATATATATAGTATATACATAGATAGAGACAAAAAAACTGTATACACACTTTAAGAAAGGAAAAAACTTTATTAGTTTTAGTACTCAATATATACTACTAACAAAAGATGAATACAAGTCACGTGTATATTTTTTTTTTGTCCTGTTCTTTTGTTGTTTTTGGTGTATATGCCACATACCAGTGAAATCATAGGGTTCTCTGCTTTTTCTGTCTGACTTATTTCACTTAGCATTATACTCTCAAGATCCATCCATGTTGTCACAAATGTTCCTATATCATCTTTTCTTACCGCCGAATGGTATTCCATTGTGTATATGTACCACAACTTCTTTATCCATTCATCTATCGAAGGACATTTTGGTTGTTTCCATGTCTTGGCCACCGTAAACAAAGCTGCAATGCACATTGCAGCACACGTGTTGTTATGTATAAATGTTTTCAGATTTTTTTGGATAGATACCCAGGACAGGGATTACTGGGTCATATAGCAAAATTATTATTCCATCTGTAGAGATATAGAAGCAGAAGCTCACAGATGTAAATGATTAGCCCAAGGTCAAGAACATATATGATGCATGTGAGAGACCTTAGTTTCAAACCCCAATTTGTCTGATGAGGAGACTGAGAGCTGAACAAACTGTATGTTTCTGTATCAGTGAAGCTATTTGGTGGTGGAGTAGAAATCAGAAGGCCTTCAGAATATGAACAAAGACTCACATTTGGAAGCTTTACAGTCAAGGTGCTTGAATTTATATCCCATGTATCAGTGAAGTCATGTGGGATATAAAACTGAAAGCAACAAAGTAACAAGATAAATAAAGTAACAAAAACTCAGACACACACAACATTTTGGTGGTTACCAGAGGATGAGGGGGGATGCTAGAAGAGAGGAAAGGGGATCACATATATGGTTATGGAAGAATTGACTCTGGGTGGTGAGCACACAATGTGATATATAGATGATGAATTATAGAATTGTACACTTGAAACTTATGTCATTTTACTAACCACTGTCACTCTAATGAATTTAATCTAAAAAAGTTGCTTGAGTTGAGGTCTTTACAATTTCCAACAATCCAGAATTCCTCCAACTCCCATTTCTGCAGAATTCTGCTGAAGCTCTTGCGTTTGAATATTCATATATCTTTCTCACTGCACACAGTTCAACTTGTTGGAGGCTTTAGTGGATCACCGATTCTTAACAACATAATCACTCCTCTAAGATAGGTCTAGGATTACCTTATTTTTCTAAGAAAGTGGTCCTCCCTGCCACTGCATGCATCACCACTTCCTTTTTCCCCTGATATGGATCTTTTAGTGATATCAAGCCACAGCAAGGAAGGTTCCCCCTACAACTACTATGTTCCTGTCATCAATGCTGCAGCAAAATCCCCAAGACTCATTTCAGTGAAATACTATCTCCAATTCTTCTGCATTCCAGTTATCAGCTGATCCACTGCTCAGACACTTGACATTTGCATGCTCAATAGAAACTGGGAGTAGGGAAAAGTCCCCCACACTCTTCTATTCATCCCCACCCTTTTTGATCCCACTGGGACAGAGGTTTTAAAGTACTATTGCCTGGGGCTTCCAAAATCGTTCAGCAACTCTAATGAAAGAGTTCTTTCAGCTTTCAGTCTATCTTTGCAATCTTCCCCCACCACCCTGGGAGCCAGGCACAAGGCCAAGGGAGCCAGAGAACAATCTTAGTGACCAATACCCAAATCCATACAGGATTCAGAATTTCCCCTCTTTTCTAACACTGACCCATTGTCCTTGGAACACTTTTGGGTGCCTCTTGGAAGTTATTTTTTTCTCTCTCTCTTTATTATATATGCCAGTTGAAAGATCAAGGAAGGGCATTTGAGGTCTAGTTCTAAGTTGCACTTGAGTTGATGGGAAGAACGTGGCTTCAGTGGGAGTTTAAGAGAATCTGTATCCGTCAGGACAGATAGTTTGAGCAAAAGCTAGGGATTCACAGGTGAAGCAAAGTTGGACCAGAACTAAAGGTTCTCAAACATTTCAGTGGTGGAAACTTTTTTTTTTATTAGTATATTACTACTAAGAACATCAGCATATAAAATTTTAGAAGCAGGTTAGCAATATCTTTTTGAGTTCAGAAATCTCTTCTTGCTCTCTACAAACGCCTATATTCCAAAAGGGACTATATCAGTATAAAGTATTAGAATAAAAGAAGAGAAAATAACATTTAATGGGACATTAGATGCATCAAGGGTCACATATATTACCACCCCAGATTTTTATAGAACACATAAGTGAGACGTAGATAAAATAAAACTGAATATATGACTTTGATCTTACCTGAATCATTATATTCAATCTCTAGAGTTAACAACTCATAGAACATAACATTTGTCAATGATTGATTAGTAGAAAACTAACTTCATTTTAGAAAGCAATACTTCTATTTCTATGGCATATCAGTAAAATGTTTTGTTTTTATAAAGCTAAAAATATAAGGGACACCTCAAAATAATGTTTCCAATTACATTTCTAGTCCCTGATTTATCAAATTCTTCACATTTCATTAAATGTGTAGATTTCAGAAGAACATGTAAACTAAAATCAGTAGACTAGAATGTAGGCACTCGGAATTGACTTGGTCCATGGTGAAATTCCATCAAGTTTACTATTAAACTCTAATTTCTAAATGTGAAATAGAAAGCTTCATGCTGTTAGGTCACAAAATGATCAGTTTGTCTCATTCTTTCTCTTGATCCAACAGTCTTTCAGTTTAAGTAGCAGAAATTCAACTTACCCCAGACAAGTTTAAGCCAAATAGAGCTTTATTGTAGTAGTATTGGGGCAGCTCACTGAATCAAAAGAAAAGCTGAAGGAACCAGAGAAAACCCAAGAACCTCAGAGACTTAATGCTGCTCCAACTACTTTTTTTCAGTAATTTTCTCTTTCTTAATCTCTCTCTCCTTTTACATGTTTGCCACTTCATTGCTTTATCTGTTACAAAGATTGTATAGAAAAAAACTGTATTGGTAGCCCTACCTATATCCTTGTACTTCGGCAATGAAAAATGCAAGAGAGGTTTTTTCCTCCAATTTCACTGCAATTAAACATTCTAGTAAGGGAATTGATTTATCTGGCTGGAGTATTGCAAACCCAACATTAGGTCATGGTGCATTATTTTAGAAATGGAGAGGACTAGAGGTCAACATTTATAAATATCATAGTCTTACAATGAAGAATCCATAAGTAATTTATTTCTGTTTTTCTCATCTTTGCTGCTATATTTATTACACAGTTTATTATATTCTTCTCAGTTTAATTCCAAATGCAAGGAAACTGTGACATATCACCTACCATTTAGTTCCTAAATATGCAGTTTCTTTTGGGGTTCATTTTAACTACAGCTACCAATTCCCTCCAGGAATCATATATCACTTTCTCTGTGCAGTTTACTTAAATACAACATATATAATTCTAATATAAAAGCTTTTGACAAAATATTTTCATGCTGGGGACTTACAACACAGAAAAACCTTGGTGGGCAATATTCCTAAATTTTTTTGTTTAACATGTCCAACCTTATGTTTTTTTATTGATTCTTTGTCTATATGTCTAATTGTCACGACAAATTATCATCGTACTGATTCACAGAATTTTTTTTTCTTTTCTTTTGAGAGGCTCACAATTATTCTAGAGTTCCTCTTTACTGATGTTTTCTGGAAGGCGAAAACAGAAAAATAACTTTAACCATTAACAGATGTAGTTTTCAAATACTTTTCTATGTTATTTTTTTGGGGGTGACATTTGTCAGTAAAATTATATAGGTTTCAAGTGTACATTTATATAACACATCATCTATATATCACATTGTGTGTTCACCTCCCAGAGTCAGTTCTTGTTCCATCACCATATATCGGACCCCCATTTTCCCCTTCTACCACCGCACTTTTAATACACTTTTATTGTTGCTGTCTCTCTACTTTTGTTCTTTAATAGTTATCAGCATGGTGCAGGGTTCAAATTATTTTAGATCTATATAGTTATGTATTATTTTAGATCAATATAGTTATGTATTATTAATTAAAAGAGTGTGAGATTAGCTGGGAGTAGATTTCACAATACTAAAGTAGTACTTACTTGAAGGCTTCCTTATTTCTTGAATATTTTATGATTACTCAGTATACCATCTTTTGTTAAAGTGTGTTAGATTATTTTTTTAATATTAAAAATAAAACAAGGCAATAGAAGGCAAGAGATAATAATGTATATCAGGAAACAGAAAATAAATAGGTATTTGTCATCCACACACAAATGTTAGGAAATGAAATTAAAATGACTTTTGATGACTACACTTTAACAGTCACTCTGGTTCCTGAAAGTTACCTCTGGAGGATTATATTCTACCTTTAAAAAATAGTCTTAGAAAGAATCCTGCTCTGTTCACCAAGAAGTATATACTATTGAATGAATATAGGAGTTGAGAGAAGATACACATTTAATCAAAAATAGATGTAATTTCTGGCAGACACATACACCAGAGACAGAATGATGTTCTAGGAACTAATCTGAGCTTATTTTATCAATGAAAAAGGAAGTAGTAATGATATTGTTCTGGTCACCAGCAGTGTCTGTCACTAAGAAGTAATAACCTTTACCTCATGAGTTATTGTATGGATTCAATGAGCTAATGCATATAAAGCATTTAGACCAGTGTCTAGTACATATTAAGTACTTAACAGATTTTTTTGTTTGTCATTCTCAAAAAGTAATCATTCTGGCCAAGATGGAGTGATAAGGACTGAATATACCCTCCCCCCTGAAACTTCCAACAACAATGACAAATTCAGACAAAATAAATGAATAAATATATTGGTTTCGAGATATCGGCTATCAGGTGATGAAAGACAGACATTGCTGAGGGATGGAAAGTATACATGGTGAGTCTTAAGTAGCCAGGAGACTACAACCTTACTAGTTTCATGGCCATTACACAGGTAGGGTAAACTGAGGAACGCTCAGGGGAATTGCTGAACTTAGTGTACTGGGAAAGCAAGACAGAGTTCATAGGACAGAGTACCTGAAGGAGAAAGTGGCACAGAAGGATAAGCCTGGGCATATGCAGAGGGTTCTCCTCCAGGATTCTGAAGAGCACCGATTAGCCCATGAATGTGAGAAAAACACCAAATGCTGGAGAAAGAACTATATAAAAGGATTTGAAGGAACAGTGCTTGTTCTAACAAAACAGACTGCAAAACCTCTTAATTCATAGAGCATTGGATAGAGTGCTCAGGAATGTCTTGTCTCAGTGTTGGGGAAAACTTATCTCTTACTAAACACTTCTCTGGACCTAACAAATCATAAAAGTAAGAACTGAAAGACTTAAATTGTTTCCAAATTACATAATTGCATTACAGAACTAAGAACAAAAAGGTTTAGAGGAATTAAAAATATTCAGTGTCAAAAGAGGTAAAATTCATGATGTTGGTCATTCAATCAAAGATCAACAGGCATATGAGCAAGAAAACATGACCTATAATTAGGAAAAAAATTAGTAAATTGAAACTGACTCAGGATGAACACAGATACCAATTCGTAACAGGCATGGCATTGAAATAGTTACTACAGAAGAAGAAAAAAAGAAACAACAGTCATTACGAGGCTATTTAGTATTCAATATGTTTAATATGAGACATGGACTATATAAAAAGATCCAGAATGAAATCTCAGGAGTTAAAGCTAATATGTCTGAGATTTCAAAAATACACTGCATGGGATTAATAACAGATTAGACATTGTAGAAGAAAACATTAGTGAATTTGAAGATTTAGCAATAGAAACTATCCAAATTAAACACAGGTAGAGAAAAGGACTTAACAAAATCAAAAAGATCGTTAGTTATTAGTGGAACAATTTCAAGTGGCCTGATATGGGGATAATTGGTGTCACATAAGGAGGAGAAAGACAAGGAGAAAAAATATATATTTGAATAAATATTGGCCCCTAACTTTCCAAACTTAATGAGGACACTAAATTCACAAATCCAAGAAGCTCAAAGGAAGTTAAAAACAAGAAGCATGAAAAAAACCGTCTCTATCCTAAGGCATGTCATTATAAAATTGCTCAAAACTTGAATAAAAATAAACTCAAAAAATCCAGCAAAAAGAAAAGAAAAGGGACATTTTGTGTACAGAGGAATAAAGATCATGTGGAATAAAATTTTTTCTCTGAATCAAAACAAGTGAGAATAGAGACATCTTTACAGTGCTAAAAAACCAAAAAGTATCAATCTAGGATTCTATAGCTGGCAAATATAATTTCAAAAAAATGAAAGTAAAATAAAGACATTTTGAGACATACAAAACTTGGGGACCCGCAGCCTTGCCCTACAAGATATATTACAGCAAGTCTACACAGAGGTGAACGATGATAGATGAAAATCAAAATTTACACAAAATAACAAAGAGGATAAAAAATGAAGACAAATTTATTTTCTTACTTTTTAAATATATTTAAAGGATAATTCACTTAACAAAAAGAAAAACAATTTACTGAGGAGCTTATAGCCTAAAAATGAAACACATAGTAGCTATAGTGATCCTTTGGCTGGTCTAGAGAGTGTTTCCAAAGTTAACTTCTTAGCTGATAATACTATTGGCAGAAAAAAATCACAGAAAAATGACCCTGAATGCTGGCTTTGTAGGTAGATTCTAAACCAAAAGAATGGAAATGTGTACAGGCCTGACACTTTGAGATCTTTGCCATATTGTAAGATAGATTCCCTTAGGATGTTAATAGTCACTTAATTTCTGAGCCTCAATAACTAAGACTCCAAAATGGAGACACTGATTCCACTAAATTTTACCAATAAAATATGTAATATTAATTAATATATAATATATCTTACATAATATGTATGTAATATGTAATACATTTAATATATATGCAATGATTAATATATATGTAATACATATTATATATATAAACTTGCTATATATGTTTAACATATCATATATATGTACGTGTGTGTGTGTGTGTGTGTGTGTGTGTGTGTGTGTATGTAATTTAACTTGCTTTCACTGAAGGCTGAAACAAATGGGGTATAAGGAATGCTATATTTTAAATAATGGTCCCCCAAATGTCATTGCAAAGATGTGTTCCTTGTGTCTTGAATCACAAATATGTGGAGAAAGAGATCAAATACAGAAAAAAGAAGAAGAATTTTACTTTTGAACATTTGCATGTGGAAAATTATAGGCATAACTGGAAACTGTACAAAGGCCGTGCAATTGTAGATTGATCTACCTGTATATTTTCAGAACCAAGTAATGTCTACCACTCCAAGTGGGGATTTAACAAAAAGGCATAATGGTCGTTTTTTAGCTATATACAAATGATAAAAGCAAAGACATCAAAGTGGGTAGCCTTTCAACTCATGCTCAATTAGAATAAAAGTTTGGTTGCTGTTTTAAACATTTATGACTAACTAACTGTGACAGGCTCTCAGCTTTGCAAACGGGATGATTTCAGTTGACTTTTGATCTGACTGACAGTTCCTTATACACTTCAGTGTTAGTTTATAACACACGAGCCCACATCTGAATACACATGTGACTAATTAGGGACTGTTTATGGACCATCCACATAAATTTAACACACAAGAGTGAAGGCGTTTTAAACAAGAGGTCATGATTTTAATGAAATGGAGTTAATTAACAAAGGTGCTTGACCTATTTTTTTGTATTGTAATTTTTTTTAAATGAATGAAATCTAAAGTGTGTTTTGCATGTATATCTGATGAGGCATATTCGATCATTTTAAAAGTGAACATTATGACTATAAAACAAACAAAAAAAACTATTTAGGTGTCTTTTAAAAATCTTTGTCGCAATATAATAAACGTTGTGGACCAGAGCTTGGATCTTGATTTTTAAGAACTGTGTGTCTTGTCCTAAGAGGCATAAATGTGCATTGCTTTAGAGGTTGGTCTGCCCTCTGCCTCTCAGGTCTGAGTTCCAGCTCTGCCATTTATTACCTGGGCAAGTTAGTTAACCTCATTGTGCCTTCATTTCCATATCTGAAAAATGGGGATAACAACAGCACCTACTTGAGGACTGTGGTGAGAATTAAATGAATCAACACATGTAAAATACTTATAAGAGTGGTAGAACTTGAAACTAATAATTACTATTTACTACTGTTTTAGAAAAACAGTTGTCATTTATGAATTCTTTATGCTGTGACTTGATGAGATATGAAGAGACAATTCTATAAGAAGAGTCAGAAAAAGTTCTTGGAGCTCAGATTAACTAGTGAGATACAATAAATTTAGAAATATCACTGCCCCCAATCACCCTTTCATCTATTTTGAAAAGAGAAAAACTACTTTTTACAAGTAAAATTTGTCTCAATAAAGAGACCACCTTTGAACTCTACAATAAGATAACTTGAATGTCACCTAGGAGAGATGCTCATGATGGGCCATTATACTGGGTAAGGTGGGAAGAACCAGCATCTCCATGAAACTCTCCATAGACATTTGTGTGTAGGTTTGACATTCTCTCTAGACACATCTGACTCTGAATTCTTGTTTTTGCTGAACTAATTAATTCCACATCCTGATGCATAGTCATTTATTCCATATTGTATCACATCATGATAACTTTACTTATCCTAGCTAACCTCCGTGGTCCACATCACATCTCCATAGACCATGTCAGATTTCACCCATTGGGTGGTGAACCATTTGGGCTCACCTGTAGTTGTTATTATCCCGCTCTAGGCACCCACTCTGAGTCTTCCTGCTTTATGTCACAAGACCTTCTTTGATGATGTGGGGTTCACCAACACAGACACAAGTGTAGTCCAGGAATAGAGAAGAGTTAGCACCTCCAGGGATGACGTTAGCACCCTCCACCACCAATGGGAAATACATAAAAAACAGTGGTCAGAGTACTCCAGACTTCTTTCAGAGACATCCTATCCTGCACGTTTCTCTGAGACCATGAAGGAAAGAAGGCGTAAAGAAAAGGACTTGATGATGTACTCTTACTCTGTGTTTTCCTCTTTCCTTTTCTCATTCTTTCTGCTCATTCACTTTCATTTCTTAGAATCACATCTCAAATAAGTAAACTACCTGGATACAAGTGTTTTTTCATGTAGGCTTTGTTTTGGGAAAAACACAAATTGAATTATTTCCTCAAATTCCCCTGGCACAAGATGCTGAGTTAAGAGACTTTTCTTAAGGATGAGACAGCAGTGGGAGTTTACATAAGAGAATTGAAAACAAGTTAAGTTTGAATAATTAGACATCCTATTTTGTAAAAGTACTCAGATCCTTCCATGATTGATTAGAAGCTTTCAGCAGGCACTATTTCTCCACAGACTCTAGTCTTCCAGGAAGTTTTATGGCTTAACGTCTTCTCTCAAAAGTCTATTTTCTTTTAGTCCCCACCATTATCCTTTAATTCATCTTAACTTCAAAAACTGAGCAGTTTGTCTATTTACTTCTTTTCCTGATTCATAATAGTGTTTGTCTATGAAGTGTTTCCTAACCAAAGTTTGTTATCCTAATAGGAAAATCTTTGGGACAACAAGTTCAAATAATGCCTCTCTCTATTATATAAGGATCCCTTACTTAGTGTAGAAATTCTAGTATATCCTAGTGTAATGGGCTAAAACTTTTGAGAGTCAATGCTAAGAAATACTAAGTAAGTACAGTCCATCATAGTGGAACAGATAATCTTTGATTCTTCCCTCAACACTGAAATGGCTCCTATTGCCCCAGAAGAGTAGGTGATAGTATCTTTTCTTTCGCATAACTTACCCCAGCGATCCTCTTATTTAGAAATAAATTTGTTATATTTGCATAGTGGTTCGTGAACTTTTTGAGAAGCAATGATAATGGCCCTAATCCGTTCCTTTTTGAGAACCGATACTTGTTGGACTTCTCTGATTGACTGTAACAGTCCTAATTCAATTTTTCTGTCCTGGAAAAGATACTAAGTCTTTAGAGAAGGAATCATGATGTGAGAAGGTCAAATACAAAGTGGCTGCCTGGGTCAAAAAAAAATAATCAGAATATGGTTGTTCATATTGGGGAAGAGGCAGAAAGTCCTGAGACCCTTGCTTAGGGCTCATGCTTTTGGAAGAATGACTAAACTTATGATACAAACTAATATTAATTTTAATCTTAACTTTAGTAGCACACATTGGAGTGTCATTTGACGTAAGTAGGAAAGAGGGTTAGTGATAGTACTGCTGCCATTGTGGTTTTAAATCTAACATACATTTTGAAGCAATGTAAAGAATGGAAAAGCAGATGGAAAGAATGATCATAGTTCTTTCTTTTCTTCTCTTTTCTTCCCTTCCCTTCCCTTCCCTTCCCTTCCCTTCCCTTCCCTTCCCTTCCCTTCCCTTCTCTTCTCTTCTCTCTTCTCTCTCTCTCTCTCTCTTTCAGTATTTGGAAGTATAGTTAAATGATATAAGTTGTAAATGTAATTCCTACTAAGTATACATAAACCTAAGTGATTAGTTAAAAAAAAATAGAATGTGTTCTTGTGCCACAAGCTAAGGGAGAAGATTACCCTAGTCACACATTATTTGCTTTATTGACTCTGCAAAGGATGATAAATGTTTTTTGATAATATTTTTATCCTATTGTTTCAAATGTTGAGTTGATACATGACAAATAATGAATACATAAATAGAGCATACATATAAGTCAATTATGTTACTTTGTGCAAGGCTCATTCATAAAAGCAATAAAAGGCATATAAATCAGCAAAGCAGAATATAATTTTTGAGAAAAGTGCAAAGAAATCCAGTAGGGTGAAGTATCACAAGACTAAGGAAAATAGGCACTCAGAATTGAAGGGTGTCACATGTTGAAGAGAAATATAAGATAAAAAGATTCACAATATGTCTTAATATTAGATTTGCATATCAAAATAATTTAACATAGTGGCAAAAGCTATAAATCTATAGGTTCTCAAACCAAACCGAGTATATTTTCCAGGATGACCATTTGATCTTTATATATTTTTTTAATTGTCTCAGTTTCTTCCTCTGTATTTACTATGCTTGGTATAAGTAGATAACAGAAATGAGATAACATATGTGTATGTGCTTAGCATAGGGCCTGGGATATAGTGAGTGCTATCCACAATTCTGTTAAAATATTTAATGAGATTCTTCAGAAGAGTATTTTTAAGATAAGTCTGTTTGGAAGTCATTGATAGGGATTAGAATGTATCATGGAAAGTTATGGAAAAACATGTGAATGAGAGAGTGATGCACATTTACATGATACAAAAACATAAATATTAAGTTGGTGCAAAAGTAATTATATTTAAAAAGTTAAAAATAAATGCAAAACTGCAATTACTTTTGCACCAACCTAATAAAATCCCTCCAGTTTGCACTTTTGATTAATTAATGGTTTAAAATAAAATCTCAATATCATGGTAGAAAGGAAGAGCTATTCAGCATACGTAGAAGAACATGTTTCATTAAAAAGAAGTAACAGCTCTCACTAATGGAAAGGATGGAAGACAAAACATTTCACTAGTGTTATTTCCCACTATCACATAGTAGTTGACATCATCAGAATTAATGATATAGTAAATGTTTTCATTTGGAATATAGTGTCGATGGAGATGATTGAAGATATTCCTAGGGAAATAGTAGACCCCTTCAAAGGATGATATGTCTACCTGGATTCAAAATGAGATTACATGTCTTTGAGGAAGAGAAAATGAGTACCATGGACAGTGTCTCTGCAATTTTTAGACATTTCTGTTCCACTTTCACTTTTTTTTGCCATGGCTATGTCACCTATACTAGTATTTAACATTATTCTTTAAATCACCTTAAAAATTTAAATATTTATATTATCTATATGTTGCTTATATTTCTAAGAAATGATAACTAAGATATTAATGTGTACATTCTGTTTTGTACAATGTGTGCTAAAGTAAGTGTTCAACTATTTCAATTTTAAAATAATAAAATTTATTCATGCATTGCCCCAAATCATCAGATCAACAGTCAGTGATAAACTTGCTATACTTTGGGAATGCATTGTAATGAAGAATAAAACAGGAAAAAGAAGGGGTACAAAATAATAAGGTGAAGTTAAAGGTCATCTTATTCATGCCTAAATTTGTAGAATTCCAGGCTATCTGAAAAATAATACAAGTTCTTTGCTGGCTCAGAAAAATGTGTCTCATTTTTAGGAATATATCAGTACCAGGAATGTAGTGATTTTTACTAAGCCTGTACAGTAAAATCCAAAGGTTGCTTCTAAGAAGTTATAGATATAACTCTCCTATTCCCCACACTGTATTTCATATCTCTGTGACTATTTTGTGACGACCAGTTTGTACTTCCTAATCCCTTCACCTTCTTCCCAACCGCCAACCCCCCTCCTATGTAGGGACCTTCAGTTTGTTCTCTGTATCTCTGAGTCAATTTCTGTTTTGTTTGCTCATTCATTCTGTTCTTTAGATTCCATGTATAAGTGAGATCAGATGGTATTTGTCTTTCTCAGTCTGACTTATTTTACTTAGCATACTATCCTCTAGGTCCATACATGTTGTTGCAAATGGTAAGATTTCATTCTTTTTATGGCAGAGTAATACTCCCATCATATAAGTGTAGCACCGTTTCTTTATTCAATAGTCTACTGATGGACATTTCAGTTGTTTCCATATCTTGTGTATTGTGAGTAGCGCTGAAATAAACATAGGGATACATACCATGTTTCCTCCAAAATAAGACCTAGCTGGATCATCAGCTCTAATGCATCTTTTGTGCCAAAAGTAAATGTAAGACCTGGTCTTATTTTAATATAAGACTGGGTCTTATATTAATTTTTTTTCCAGAAGACATTTTAGAGCTGATGGTCTGGCTAGGTCTTATTTTTAGGGAAACACGGTACATTTTCTTTGAATTAGATTATGTAGGGTGCCAGTGGGTACTGGACTTATTGGGGGGATCACTTTATAGATTGTGTAGATGCCTGACCACTGCTCTGCATATCTGAAGTGGAAGTCGAATAATATTGAATGTCAAATAAACATATACATAGTAATGGGATATAAAATACAACATAGGGAATACAGTCAATGGTTGACATAATAGCCTTGGCGGGGTGGGTGTCATCACTTTTTGAAGGGTGTAAATGTCTAATCATTATGTTGTTTTTGTACACCTGAAACTAAACCATTATGTTGTTTTGTACCCCCGAAACTAATATTACAAAAAAAAATAATAAAAATGATGTAACTCTCCTAATCTGTAAATTTTTAATGAACATCTAAACATAACTTACCATATATTTCTAAATCCTTCCTTCCAGTTCCCTTCATTATTTTTTGCATTTTCAAATATGATTCCTCTTTTCAAAGCTTCAGACTTTGCTATAATTTCTAGATAGAAGCAAGTGAAATAGAAAAAACCTTGCTTATTCAGATCACTTCCTTAATATTATGTCTCAGGATATTTTACATAGGTAACAACGTTGCACCATGAAATACAGAGTATCTGTGGAACTTTCTGAGAATCTGCAATGGAAGTCCTCAAATATCTGAGGCTCTAATAACATTTTCTTGATAAAATAACGCTTTCATGTCACATAAAATGAAACTGTCCACATTCCTTTGCAGATTTCTCTCAAGCTTCAGAGCAGGTGCTTGACAATTCTAGTATTGCCTTTAAATATCTTGTTGAAATGTAGCTTTACGTTGTAAAATCTCAGAATGATTGAAAGAAAACAAAACACTTTTCCTTTGTAGGTAAACAAGTACTAATAAGTATTATCATTAGCCACTATATTTTAGCAGTTTTACCTAAATGTTTTTCCGCAGGACCTATTATTTAAGTTCATTAACACAGTAGATTATCCAAGACTGTAATACAGATTATGCAGTAAAAGGCTACGTAGATATGTCTTTAGAATATCAATTTCCACTGCTCAGCCATTATCAAGATCGGGTTGAGGACAAAAGCAATTGCTCCTTCAAACGTCTATAGGATCAAAAAGATCTAAAATTGAGAAAAATAATATTATACCCCATATGATTTTAACATGGTATCTTAATATAGGTGCAATACTAAACAAACATTAGTAATTTAAAATTATAGTTAAGTTTATGATCACACAAGTAAAAATAAAAGCCAGAGTCTTCACATTATGGAGTTTCAGTGTTTTATCTGGAGGCTGCTGCCTTTCTCACTCATCATTACCTATGCTGCACAGATGGGTAGGGCAAGATAGAGTGTCTATCTTTTACTCCAAACTTCTCTGCAGCACCTAGCTTCAAGATTCTACTTTTGTCATTTTTGAAGTCATAAACTTGATACAATTAACTAACAGAATCAACCTGAATGATAGTAATCGTATTACTCTCACTAGTGGTCAGGGTATATTGATCATATATGACACCAAGTAAAGACCCAACAAAATAGATCCTCTATGTAAATAATAATTATTATTTTTTTTTCCTTAAGGCCATGCCTTTGGTTTGTCACATCCAGCATTATTAAATAAATTGTGTAATACTTCTTAATAATCATTTGGAATTGCATAAATTTCTGGAGTAAAGAAGTACATAATTATTGAATATTCATGTTCAGTACCGTGCTAGAAATTGTGAGAAAGGCAAGGGACATAAGACATTACCTTGTCTTTGTAGAATGTACAATCACATTGGAAAGATTGATGGGTATATTTCAATTCAATTAGGGAACTGTAGAATAACCCCAATTGTCTAACCCTAAACATATAGTAGAATAAATGGGAACAGTAGCAGAAGATATTGATGTCAGTTGCATTTGGGAGGAGCTAGAAATTGAATAATACAGAATCAGGATGCGGGATCATAATTTTTCTGGAAATCTTAGTTATATTAAGTATAGAATTCACCTATTGGGTACTCTAATAGAGATATATTTCAGGTCTTACAAAGGCATGCCACTACAGATTTATATGTATCATGTGGTTTGTGACCTCTAACATTGCCAAAAATAATCATACAGATATTTGATTACAACCTAGGATGAATGTTAATATATACACACACAGGGGAATGTAGTCTGCTAATAGAAATACTTCAGATAACGTGTTAGAGCTAGTGTCCTTTACAAAATTATTTGTAGAAGATAAGATAATTTTGCTAGTAATTTGTTTTTTAACAACTATTTACAGTAAATTAGGGATTTTATTTGCATTTATTTTTAACTGGAAGGAATAAAATAAAGTGTATAGCCATTATGTATTTCCATGGTTACATATCTCTTTTCATACATACAGACATACTTATAAACATTTCTTAATATCACACGTTTATTGAAATAGTTTCATCAAAATACTTAGTGATCATGACAATTATTCATGTCTCTAAAAGCTATCGCGAATTAACTTATTATTATGTATTTATCTATCAAAATAGTAAATTTTGAAATATGAACATTGTTTGGCAAAAGTGGTGTTAGAGAATGTGTCATAGAAATGGCATTTTTTCAGTACTAGAACAGGCTGACACATATCAAATGTATACAAACATCTGAACACAGATAAGAAAATATTGGTTTCATTTCAAATGAGATGGAAAACAAGATATTAAAAAAAAATTTATCAGAAACAAAATGGAAAAAGACCAGAGTCAGGTATGCAGAATTTCAAAGGCCGTGAATCCAAAAGACAAAAGCAATTTAACATGAAAATACTCAATGAAATGACCTCATTCTTATGGCATTTCTTAAAATAAACAAAAACATTAAATGTTTAAATTGTAGAAAATAATTTGTTCTCCTATAGTATCTGATAATGAGAAGGCATTAAAGCACTTCCTCGGGAATATTTCCTTGGGAAATATTTCCTCTTCTCAAATACAAGATTAGATGTGAATTTGTCACCATATGCAGTTCATGTTTGAGCTTTAGAAGAGGAGAAATACTTGGTTGGAGAAATGCAAGGTTAAACTGATATCGAAAAGAAGAAAAAAAAAGGACCAGAAAAGAAAAGAAAAAACAACAAAAAAACAACTTAGGCAGCCTTCAGCCAAGGGACACATTTCATGAGCACATTGTGAGTTCTTAATTAACACATAATAACTGAATTAAATGAGTAAGGATTAACTTTATTAATTATTCTCTTCATAATCTAGAGAATTGGAATTTTTTTTTTTATTAGTTTCAGGTGTACAAGACAAGGTAATACTTAGACGTTCATCATTTATATCCCTCACACTGGAATTTTTTTTTTAAATCTAGAATATTAGAATCATCTGGAAAGCTTTTAAAACTACAAATCTATGTTCTAAAATTCATTAATTCATCCAATAATTATTTAACTCTTATTATGTTCTAGTCTCATTGATAGGTGACTCAGAGATACAAATAGATGATGCCTGTCTTCACAGAACTCAGTCTAACTGGAACAAAAAAGTTAATAAGATTAGCCTTTATAATAAAAGTTATACAATTTTTAAATGAAGAGGATGAGAGTATAAATAACTGAATAACAATAGAGATATTTTAAGCAGAAAAACTTGATACAGGTTTCATTGCAAGAAGGGAAACCTGACTGCTGTTTAGAGAATGGACTGAGGATAGGTGTTGGCAAGAGAAAAAAAGCAAGTAAGCTAGTTAGTAGACCATTGCAATGGTTCAGGTAAGATACCACAGAAGCTAGGAAAAAAATGCTGTGGAGACTATTTTCAGTTTGGTCTGCCATATCCTATCACCCCAAAAATGCTGACAATTATGAATGACATCCAAGGGTTCCTTTTTGTTCTAACTTTCACTCTGATGTAGCTAATGGGAGATACCAACCTGAGACTAGAGGATGGCAGCAGAAGGAGGTTCGATATGTATTCCCCCTGCTACAACAGCTGATCTTCCACAGCTCTCACCATGGAGCTAGTTAAGGTTCTTTCCCTGGTTCCTTCAGTCTGCATAGTGAACAGCTTCCTGTTGGTCCTAGCCAGGGTCATAAAGTATTAGTTCTCGTTAGTTTCCACAAACCTTATCATATCTTTTATTTTTGCTTATGTATGTATGTATGCACTCATATGTATGCATGTATGTATGTGTGTGTGTGTGTGTTTATTTCATCAAAACTAGGTTTTAATAATGAGATTAGATGAGAAACAACCACATCTACTGTTTTTGTTTGTTTGTTTGTTTTTTTCACTCATTTCCCCAACTCCCCTCTGCTTTGGCAACCATTGCTCTGCCCTCTGTATCTCTGGGTCTGCCTTTGTTTTATTTTATTTCTTCCTTTTTTTTTTTTAATAGGAGTGGAATCACACATTTTAAATATGTTTTTTTATTAAAACTTTTCTTCATATTATCCATTTTGAGTGGATCACCCTTTCCTGGCAGGACCGTGAATAAAATATGTGGCAATTGTGGAGAAGAGATGTGGACATTTTTACACACATTCCTTACATAAAGAGGACAGGACTTAGTGATGGTATAGAATAGGAGGGTAAGAAAAAAGGAGGTAGCAAGGATGATTTCCAGATTCTGGCTTGACCCGTAGGTGGATGGAAGTACTATTTTAAGAGATGAGACTCATAGAAGTTCAGAGGGAGCAGATCAATACTTCTGTCTAGGCCATATTGACTGGAACTGTCAAGCAAACCATTTAAAATTAGTCAAAAAATAGCAGAGAAGGCTAGGGTGTCAGTATACATTTTGTTGAGGTGAGGGCATCAATGTTATTTCAATGGCGTGCAGAAATAAACATATAGCAAGGCCCAAGTCCTCATGGAGCTTATGGTCTGCTGGGAAAAAAGACACACAAAAAATAATAAACTGCAATGTTGAATTAATGCTACACACACACAAAAAAAAAAACGTACAGGAGGGTATAAAATAATAATGAAAAGACAATCTATTTTAGGGGTTGATAGAAATGGCAGTGCAAATTATATTCTAGGCAGTTGAAACAGTATTTGTTTTAAGTCCCTGTGGAAAAAAGGAAATTACATCATTTGAAACACACAAAAAAGTAACTAATGTGGCTGGAGATTAGTGAGCAAAAGAGGAAGTAGTATAAGATTAGGTGGCTGAGGTTCACAGAACAGATTACTTATTATTAGGTTATGCCAAATATGGGTCTGTTAGGTTCTGACCATTAGGATACAATTTGCTATGTAGAGATAAAGCAGCTGAACTTTAATACCACTCTTAAAATGACCTCAGTGTCATGAAAGCTCCACTATTAGGTCTAACCCCATGCACATCGGATAAAATTGGATTACTCAATATCGTTCAAATGATTTTACAATGGGGCCAATTAACTCATCTATTCTGTAGTAAAGCACTATTAGGTAAGGATATTAATGGAAAAGAGAGTGTATTTGATAAATCACGAAGAAAATAAGCGCATACAAATCTAATATTTGTTTATGTATGTCCTCATACCTTGAATTGAATTGAATAAATATTATTATTTTTCTTTATGTACTTTTGCTCTTGTGAGAATTAGTTATTACATATTGAAAATAAACCTATCATATATCAATCTTGGGAAATAAAACCCTGAGTGTTACTTAGGCTTATTTTGGAAAATTTCACTAGGACTTTAACCCTAAACTTAATTATCCTAGTCATTGTGTAAGGGCTAGTGCTTTTACTAGTGTGGTGAAAAATGTTCGTATCTGGACCCCAGATTGCCTGTGGTACTTACTCTAGTACACATAACAAATACAAAATGAGCAAATTACAGCTCTATTCAAAGATCACACATTTATTCTTCGAATGAACAAAAAAATGTTAAGAATATTTTCAAAAGTAGCTAACTTCTATAGTGCTAATATATGCCAGGCCTTGCTCTGAGGTCTTCATATGTATTAAATCGTGTAATCCTTGTAACAATCTTGAGTCAGGTGCTCTTATCATCATTTTAGAGATGAGGAAACTGAAACACAGGTGGTTATTTAACTTGTCTGAAAATGCGGAGGCAATCAGCTGTAGACTGGAATTTAAATGAGACAGATTGGCTTTAGAATCCATAGTCTCATCTCTCACTGGTTGGAGACATGTAAACTATCATATTATTGAGTAGGTCTCAGGTCAGATTCTTACCAATGATCTTTCCTTGTGTGACAACATCAGTGAAACTTATGAATTTTTATACTTATCCATGTCATAAAAATTCATGAAACTGGTCATATTTCTGATAAGCAGGAATATATGGCAGTACTCAGATAAAATGATATCCATATCACTTTTTCTTTTTGATTTAAACACCTATATAATAGAATTGAGTAATAATTTTGAAGCAATTGCTGGTATGACCTGAACATTTGTTAATGAATAAAGTATAAAGCTCATTCTTACTAGAGTGGGTTTATCTGTCTTTTAAATGATGGAGGGATTTTTGAAAAAGGAAAAAAAAAAAACAAAAACGATCTAGCTATCTTCCATACACATTTCTTTAAAAGTTAAAATTAAACAAAATCTGAAAATAATAAACACCTACAAATATTTGGCTACTTTATTTCTGAAAAAAATAAAATTTCAACAATTCTCTAGAGTTGTTTCTAAATTTTAAAATGTCTTTGAACACCAGAAGGCATACAAACTTTATTTTGTAAGATTTTCATGCTGTCAAGATGATTTGTTCGGAGAAGCATCTGAGGGTCTACAGGCCACCCACCATTTTAATAACTCTGACTGTTCTGTTTGTCATCAAGTCACTTCGTCCAACTTGGACGATTTCATTTTGCATAACTATAAAATTTACTCCCTAACTGTCACTATTACAAATTGATCTCAATACGAAAATGTTCATCACTGTTACAGGAATGGGAAAAAAAAATGGAACAGCATATGGATTTCAAGCTTTCAACAATATAATCACATACTTCCAGGTATATACTTGTATATGAGATTCAAAGTATAAAATTCTAAATACTGTTTTGGTCCTTTATAATTCCCATTTTATTTATTTATTTATTTATTTATTTATTTATTTATTTATTTGATGTCAGTATAAATCTAACATTTACTGAGAAATATGTTTCAACTGTTATTAGGGACTTTTTTGTGAAGGTTTTTGTCATTTGAAATTTCTTTTGTATGAGATATTCTGGTGTTCAGAATTTAATTCTAGGATAAAGTATCAAATATGAGGTTGCTGGCTACATAAATACTAACCCTCTACCCCCAATTCAATTGCAAAGAGCAATTCCGGTGAGAGTAAATAAATAAATAAAAGGTTTGATTAATGTTGGACATTTGCTTGGTACCATGTCATTCAAACTCCTTTCATTTAAAAACAGAATTTGCAATGACATATGAATGATGTGTAATGCAGTATAATTACTTATGGGGTCTTTGTAAAGAGAAGCCCCCTTTTTTTCCAAGTGATTTAACTTTGAAAAGGAATTACTTTTCATGCCCAGTTAATACTATTAAAAAGCATTTTGTGAGGCCTTTTTTTCCTGCATATTTCTACACATGGGCAGACTATTGTGTGTTCTAAAACCTGTATTTACATGACACACTTTTATGGTCCAATGGGCAAACACTGCTTAGTCCTAAAATAACATCATAGTAATGACTAGAGTCAAGACAGAAAGAACACGCCACCATTATTATCCATATCAGACTGCACCAGATGCAGTATCAGGAAGCATGCTGACAGTGTTGAACACTCAACAACTATTTCTGGTATTTTTGTGTGCTCTTAGACATAGCAGTGTTATATTTAAAATAAGTAGTACATAAGCGCTTTTATTTTGAAGAAATGTATTGTATACATTTTCTTTTCATCTGAATCTACTAGAGAAAGAAATGACAGAAAATTAAAAATGAGTTACCTTAAGTGGGATTTCACCAGATTTCAGTGTGTGTAAAGCAGGTTTATCAACCTCAGCAGTACTGATCTTTCTGTGTTGGATTTTTCTTTGTTGTAGGGGTCATCCTGTGCATTGTAGGATATTTAGCAGTATCCTTGGCCTCCATGGACTAGAAGCAGTACCTAATCCCCAGAAACTTGTGACAACTCAAAACGTCGCCTGCTTGAGAATCACTGATACACAGAAATCAACCCTTGAACATACACATATTCTTTTAACCAATGAAATTGCATTGCTTGGATCTGTTGATACCAGACTTTTATTAGTTTCCAGACACAAAGGGCACATTTTTTTTCTAAATGTGTACTTCATTTGTTTGTTTAACTTTGCAGTCATGGCTATAATATGGAAGCATTTTGCATCTGGGGTATTATTTCATACATTTTGTTTTTTTATTGACAGCAAGAAAATAAAATGGGAAATATTAAGCGTCAGATAATTCAAGTGGTCATCTTTAAGAGAAAGGTCTCACCGTCTATGGAAGTGGACAATTGGCTCTCATAGATACTCTTTGAGCCCCAGGTTCCTGGAGTCCTGTATCTCTGGGCTAATTCCTCCCCAGTGTTAAGAAAAATATCTACACTGAGGAATACCTCATGACAAAAGCTGTTCCCTCTTCAAATGAGTGGGATTTTCAGTTACTTTGCCCATCTCCTTAAGCTTCCGAAATAAAAAGACTGCACCAAGAAATCAGGTGTTTGGAAGAAAGAAAGGGACAAGATTATTTACCACCCCGCTGATTATAAACATGACTTGAATTGTAATAATAAACAGAAAAGAAGTCAGAATCCCTGCTTCGGTCTCATTGTGAATGTCCACCAGTGGGTCTAATTATCATGCTAGGACTGTCGATTGTGTCATTAGGTGTAGCCAGGGATTCATTGTTTTAGTTAATCAAAACTTCTGCTGTGCAGAGAGTAACAGTATATACATGAATTATCTATTTTCAAATTACTAAAATATAATAAAAGACTACTCATTACTATATTTTTTCTCATATTGCTTTTTTTCTTTGATAATTTAAAAAGGATTTCAGGATATCTTATTTGATTTAAGGTTATCACTAGAAAATTAAGTTATTATTATTCTGTAGCTATGAAGAAGTTCCTTCTGATAAGGATTTCTGGCTGATAGAATGCTAGGAAAAATAGCTTTTAACATTCAGTATTGGCACTGAAATATTGATAAGCAATAAATGAATAAAATGGCAAAAATAGTAGTCTATTGAACATAACATTATAATTTAGTATAATGCACAGTATCTAATGTTCCAAATATTCAACAGATACTGTAAAACATCCAACTTTCACTCCTCTATAAGTTCCTAGTAAGTGACCATTAGCTACAGGTAGTTTGTTAAATATTATATAGCATATAGTAAATAGAAAAAAATGAATTTGACTATATTTCAGAAAATACATGTTTAACACTGTAACTGTGATTTTGGTATTACATTTTCAGCATATATACAACTTTTTCTTTAATATAATTACTTAATGTGTGAAACACCTACTTGTCACATTGTAGTTCTCAAGACTTCATTAATCCAAAATAATTTGATTGATTTATTTAGGATTATCAAGTCTTCTCTAAAACAGAGTAAAAACAAAGCAAAACAACAACAACAAAACAAAGCTTTAATAGGTTAGGAAAGATAAGCTCTATGTGGGTGAGGAAGCACCAAAATTCCCTAAACAAATATATATTCTGAATAGATAGAAATACTGAATAGGCTTGGTAAATTTCTAAATTTACTGTAATTTTTAATGCTTTTTTTTTTCTTTGTCATGCTCACAATGTTTCTCTGGTGTACAGAGAACAAAAGAAGAATCATCCTGCAGTTAAGTTTTTTATAATTTCATCAGCTGGTAGCAGAGGACCAATTGCTTAGTGGATAAAGTATTGGCTTTATATTTTAAAGGACAACTTCAAATCCTGTTAAGGTTATATTTTTATTAAAATTTCCATTAATTTCCCCATCAATGTGATTATAGATAAATATTAATTAATTCTTACCATTTTTTGAAGAAATAAATGGAGTCATATCTGATTCAAAGTTAAACAAGACACTATTCATGCTTTCTTGGTAACCCTTCCCTGGGTTCAGAATTGGTTGGGGAGAAAGGGAATAGATATATTTAATGGCATTTTATTGAACTTAGCAATTTAAATGGTCTACCCTGATTTTTGAAGATATCAAATTACCATATGGAAGATGTCTTTCTCATCAAGTCTGGCTTTCATTGCTCACTAAGAAAGTGACAAAGGTAATTTTTAATGTTGGATATAGTACTTATGTGTAAAAGCCTCTATATTGATAAGAGTTCTGGTGTGAGGTCTCCCTGTGATAAAAACTGCTACATCAACAAATAAATATTATAGAAACTGACAATAGAAAGCAATGGCATTCCTTCTTTGGAGTTTTATTATGATAGCAAAAGAAAAAAAAAAGTATTTTACAAAGAGATAATCTCTATAGTCTTTAGGGAATTCTGGGATATCAAGGTGGGCCACCAGGTATCCTATTTACATTAATACCGTCTAAGACTTCTGAGAGAGTTAGAAAAGAGCTCTTTGATACTGATGGGAACAGCTCTGGGTCATTGGAAACAATCCTTTCCTGACAGATGTGTGGCAAATAATTATTATAAGCTTTGGAGAGGGAATATTATTCAAAGTGAAATGAAAACTTACCCTAACACTATAAGTTTCACTGATTAATTTGAATTTCCCATTCTCTCAAGTATTGCAGGAGCTAAAAAAGTTCATGCTATCCTTATCTTGGTCATTTAACAGTAATGGGAATTTTGCAGTATTCTAGAATTTAGAAAGGTATCCAGGGCTTAAGTATTGGATCCCAGCACTGTGATGTTACAATTTAAAGGAAAAGTCTAGAAACCATATTGATCTATATGTTGCTTGCCTGTGATTTTTTTTTTGTTACCTGTAATGTGAAAAGAGGTTTTTAATCTTTGTAGAAAAAAGGATGTTATAGAAATATATCAAAATGCAACTCTGAGTATGACATGTCAAAGAGCAACCCCCAAATACCAAAATGCATGTGTGAAATATTTTGTTATATACTGAGATGCTTTTACAATGAGAAAGCTGTTACACTACTATTTTTACCAATACTATTAAGATCCAACATTCATTGGACATTTTCTTTATTCCAGGCACTGCCACGAACTTTTAATCTCATAAAACACCCATGGACACCATACCATGAAGGCATTATTATTTTCCCTATTATAAAGATAAGTAAACTGAGGTTTAGGAGGTTAATTAGCAAGACTATTTAGCAAACAACAGAAATAGGCAGTGACAATCTCAAAATGCCTATGGAGAGATTCTTAAAGGTAACAATTTTGTTAGAAAGAACATTGAAATTGATGTTCTCAGAAACAAAAAAATTAAGAATATATTAATTATCCATGCCATAAGTTAGAAGAGGAGGAGCAGAGTTGCCTCCTGAAGTTGTCTGCAGCCAGGATTATTACATAAAGAATAAAATGTTCTAGACACCCATAGATTGACATACCCATGCAGAAGAGTGGAAAAAAAGATCATCATGCCCAAATCTCCTCAAAAAACACATGCATTCCATATGGGGCTGGGTGATCCAGAGTGGGGGTTCAGCACTTTTTCTTTAATATTGGGTTTCATTCTGCTAACAGCTTATTGGCAGAGTGCCCACTAGCAAGCAATTAAGACTTTGTGCTTGCCTGCATTTTAGTAGCTCTCCTCAAGAAACATACGGCCACATGGGAGCAGAAGCTTTGCCAGCACGGGTCACAGTCTGGGAGCAGCATCAGGAGAGTCTCTATACTCTAAGGATTCATATAGTCTTCTGGGAAGTTGAGGAAAGGATAGATAATTGATTGGCTGTGACTATGAAAGAAGATCAAGACGAGAATCCTTAAGAAATGGGAACTATAGGGAGAGATCAAAAGTGGAGATAGGAGACGAAAGCAAAACGCTACCAAGGAATCCAAAGAAAAAGCAGATTATGTTAATGTCGTAAAATTAAGAAGCAATTGGGTTAAATAAAAATGAGACAAAACTGGACTGCTGGAGAGAGTTTGTTATATTGAACTTGGAGGAGTCCCTCCTTAATTATTTTTTATATGTAACACAACACTGCTGAGCACCTGAAATGTTCCAGGTACAGGGCTGGGGATACAAAGATGAGTAAGACGAAAAGTAGAGCCACTGTGTGTCAGATTTAATGGCTGACTTACCATTCATATAGATTCTTATGGAAATGGCAATACTGCAGCCATATTGCTTTTCTCTTTCCAGGCTCACTTTATTTTGTTCCTGGAAAGCATCATGACTCGGGTTGGCTTAAAGTGTGCATAAAATAATTAGAAAGCTTTATACAAAGATGCAATAACCTTCTTGGGAGGGGGCAAGCTTTTCACATCTGAAAATGAAATAAGCCAAATCAGTGGTTTCAAATATATGATTAATCATGTAAGACCTTCTGGGCATGATTTTATAGTACAAATATCTGCTCTTCACTCATGGAAGTTGTAGTTTAATAGATCTAATCTGATGTATTCTTATGTTGTAAACATTACCCTGAATAATTAGAAAAGAACTGAAACCACAAAAGCAATGTATCCCTCTTTACAACAGACTCTGTTAGATTAAAATTAAATGAAAAACTGCTATTGTATGGGATACACCTGTATCCAATCTATAAAAACCTAAATGTATAGAAAACTATCCTTCAAATTATTAATATTATTCCTTAGAAAAGCAAACTCACTGGTGTATATGAAGGACATTTATACACATTATTTTCAGGGATAGATCTAGTGCATTAACAGAAGCACATACATTATATATATGTATATATATGATACTATATATACTGTACTATATATCATATATAACAGAAGATATAGATATAGATATAAGTATAGATATAGATATAGATATGGTGATTTATACTTTCTTACTACTTGGAAACTTGAGCATGAATCAGGTTTGCACAGAGCACTAGTCTCATTACTGTCTAGGTGTCTTGACTCTATGAGACTTTAGATGACATGCAAAAATTACAACTTTATGAAAGCATGATCCTGATCAAAAAGAATTCCCAAATAATTTTAACATACTCAGATCTTAGTCATAAAAAATATTGGGTTTAAAATGCTATTTTATCAGTACTGTAAACCTGTGTTTAAATAAAATCTCATGTCAATGCCCAATATATCCAAAACGATAAGATTGGGACAGCTCAAGGCAGAGCATGGGTAGGAGTCCACAGTGACCTCTTTAGCCACCATGTTATCTACAGTAGGAGCTCCTAACTCCCTCCTCAGGGCCCTGAAGTTCCACAGAGAACAGATGGAAAAGAAAGAGTATTTCATTTAAAATTTTATTTCCAAGTAAACCCCCACAAAGTAAGCATAATAATGGATTCTATAAATATGTGCGGTTAATCCCTAACTGTTTATCCATTTGACTTAAATCTTCCCAGTGGCATAGGCAAGGTAAGGAGCTGTGCACATGTGGCTGAACTTGGGTCACTGGACTGGGGCACATCATGTGGTGTAAAGAACACCCACTATGTGTCAAACCCACCTAAGTTTGAACCTCTAAGCTCTATTTGCCAGTTAAATTACCCTGAGCAAGTTAGTAAAACTTTCAGACTCTCCTTCCCTTTTGCCTGTGAAATGGGGATAATTTTTACTTTTTACTCTGGTGGAGATTGATCTTTAGCAACGAAACTGACACATAGTGTTTCTTTTCTTGCTACCTATCAACGGATCAGGATAAGATTTTGGGAAATTGCTCTAAGTCCTTCAGTCCTATTCAGAGCTTCCGTGTTTCCCCGAAGATAAGACCTAGCTAGACAATCAGCTCTAATGCGTCTTTTGGAGCAAAAATTAATATAAGACCCGATCTTATTTTACAATATAATATAATATAATATAATATAATATAATATAATGTAATATAATATAATATAATATCTGGTATAATATAATAACTGGTATAATACTGGGTATAATATAACATAATATAGTATAATATAATAAATATAATATAATATAATATAATATAATATTTGGTCTTTAATATAATATAATGTAATATAATGCAATGCAATGTAATAATATAATATAATATAATATAATATAATATAATATAAGACTGGGTCTCATATTAATTTTTGCTCCAAAAGATGCATTAGAGCTGATTGTCTGGCTAGGTCTTATTTTTGGGGGAAACACGGTTATTCTTTCCATTTCTCTACCTAAATGGACTCCTTATGATACAAAAGAATTAATAACGGTCTTCGATGTGCAAGAAATAGGTACTACTTTTACCATGGATCTCAGAAGAATATCTTATTTAATTCCAAGTTCTCAAATACGGCAGTCACACCTGTGTGTATAATAATGATTGACCATGGTCTTTCAATATGTTTATCTATTAATACTCACATTAGATAGATTTGGTTACAATTCACTGCATAAACTTCCAGGTAGTCATATGAATCTGAAGGTGGGCCAAGAGAAAGACTCCCTAGGTATCAAGTATTGCGTGTACACAAATATGCTTGTGTGTGGGACACAAATGTGCTTGTGTATGGATGTGTGTACGCACATGCACACACATGCACATATCACCTGGGGACTACAGGAAAAACAACAACAATGATAATAGAAATATGAGCTATGAATCCCCCATGGAAATTCCATCTCATTTCTGAGATTTATTTTTAAACTGATCCAGGGAAAAGAAAGGATTACATAGTTTGCACAGCTTACTTTATATTATTTCCAAAGGAGGTAGTGTAGTGACACATGATACATATATAGCTTTTGTATAATGACTCGATTTTTCTGAAACATAAGTACAATGTAACTGTAAACTGATGTAACTGAAATAATTATTTATATTTCTCTCAGATAAGATACCATCACCTATTTAATCAAATATTTCAATACTGAGAGGAAAACTCCCCCAAATTCTGCTCTATTTAACACACTTTACAAAGATTTTGCAAGCACCCAGTGCAAAAAAACACATTTTATTTTGGTAAGGGAAGCTTTATAGAAATATTTGCAATATTTTGTGCTAATCCCTCCACAAGTCACTTTGGTGTGGCAAATATTTGTTCTAGCAGACTTTACTACAGTTACAGAGTACATCAAACTGTTGTTTTAACCTTTTGAAAATAACCCTGTGTCTTCTTGAAGGAAATAAAGAGTCATTGATAAAACCTTTTAAGTTTTCAACTTCTTTGCAATAAGGTGCCTGGAAGAGAAATCAGCACATTACCTCAAGGGAATGGATTAAAGGGAATTGAGTGCATGTCTGCTTCCTTTCTTGGCTCTTCACTTTATGGATATGAGGGACCTAAAAAGTAAATGGTGGTCAAAAAGAACAAACACATTTATTAGAGCAGTTAGAAAAGACTGTTCTGATATTTGCCAAGTTTCTTCTCCATAACATGTTTGGCAGCTACCAAATGACATGGCCTGCCCAGAGTTAATTTTGACGAAGCCTCTGGGATGTGTTAAAAAGTAAACCAGAGCAAATCACGTACTGGAAAGCATAACTCAATCAAGGAAAAATGTATGATTAAGGGTGACATGGGCAAGGAAAGATTTGCCAGAGCTCAGGGTAAATATTTGTATCAGTGTGAAGAAAAAGCTTCGTGACGCTGATGTCAACCAGCTGGAATTTTCATTGTTTATAAACTTTTGTTGTTAGAGTTGAATTCTGGCAGAAAAGGTACCAAAGAAAGAACAGTTTCCCAGCATGAAGTTTGAATTGCGATAAGGCAGCTTAACCAGATATGAATACAAGGACGCAAACTCTCAGCCATTTTTCCCTTCCAGAATCCCCTTACCATGAAACAACCTACTTGTCTTAATCCTACTTTGACTAAATTCATCAAGATTACCCAAAAGACAAAAAATATTTGTTTCATTCTGTTCTATGTTAATAAGGATATATGGCTTCTTCTTCCTTAGTAGGGTGACCAGAAAATAAATGGAATCTAAAGGGATTGTTTTGTGAATTTTTTTTGGAAGGAATAACGTTGCCACATGAATCACATATTTTAATGATTGAAAATAAATGGCTTGACTGAAACCAATTTTTTGAATAGTGTCTATTAACTTCATGACACTAAGTTGTTTTTTTTTTTCTTGCTTCATTGTAGCTCAATTCATACTATTAAAATGAATAGTTTAACAAATTAAAAGCTTTAGGCACTTTAACTCACTGACTAGTTCTATTAAAAAAATATTTTGTTGAACTTTTTAGAACATTGAAGGTAGCCAAAAGTTATAAATCAAATAATATCACAAGAACAAGGGTTTGTATAAGAATTTACAGTAGTTCAGGGCAAATAACTCAACCTTCATGCAGAGAAAGGTAGATTGGTGGAAACTATTAACACTAAGCCCTTCCTCTCTGAAAAGTAAGCACATAGATGGTGCTTGTACTGGCAAAGGAGGACACACCAAGATTTCCCATTTTCAAAAAACTTTTCTCTGGCATGGATATTCTGACAAGTGTCCCTTTCTTCTCCCTTAGGAGAACCTGAAACTTCAATCTTAACCATTTTCAGTGAAGGATATGTAGTAAGATTCACTGACCAGGAAATAAAGAGAACTCCAAATTCCTATCAAGTTATTCTCTTTAACAGTCTCATGCTTTAAATATATGAATAGTTCAATCTGAGATATATCGCCATAAGAAATACATCCATTTAAAAAGGAAATAAAATTTGAGAGACTCCTCCCACATATACACACACTTACCCCGTGTCCCATAATCGATCTAAGGATGGCTCTGCCAATGCAGAAACAGGAAACATCACAAACATAACCTCATTACCCACCTACACTAAAAATAGAAACCAAACCCTTGCTGGTGCAATTAAGAAATCTCTTCCAGTCCCTGGACTTTAGAGACCTGGACCACTAACTAATTCCAATTTAGAATGCTTTTTTGATAAGGGTCTTTGTAAAGTAGGAAGTGAGCTGAACATGAAAACTTTCCATTATAAGTTTCTAAGCTAGAATGTTTATCTTGTGAAGTAGAGTCTGTGGGTTACACTGCCCAAGAATTACCCGTTCAGTCTATCTGGGGCACTGAGGTGATGTGTCTTTTTAGGAGCTAAAAAAGTGCCAAAGACTTCTGCCTGAAGTTTGCACATTTCTATTCGATTGCAGTGAATTCATAATCCATGGAACTCAAGAAACTCATAAAATATAAATACCAAATGTAAAGCTAGAAATCCTTTCATGTGGGGGCTCTGGGCTCAGACACATTTAGGGTTTAGTTATATTAAGGCACATAAAGATATGAAAGTAACCAACCTGTCAGTGAGCTATTCCTTTCTTTTCCCCTGCTTACCTTTCAATGACAGGACACCCTCTAGGTCATTCTGCATTGTGGATTGGGACCCTCTGGCATTATATTTTAATTAAATGGTCAGATTATTAATGCGTGGAAATCAGTCACTGCAAATGTTGAGCTAACCATTTTTCATACATAATGTATCCATATCAACATTGTAACAGCCATATACTAAAGATTGACATGGTCACTTTTGGAAAAGAAGCCCTGATAAATATTTGAGTTAAACATTCTTGGGATTACATTAAGGCACTAAGAGGTCAGATCTCATTGCTGATTTTTTTCCCCTTGTGCGTAATGACAGAAAACCACTGAACCCCTCTGTTTGTAGGTCCATTCTTGAGGTTCAACCGAGGAAATAGTCAGATATTTATGGTACACCAACATTCATTCAACATTTTGTTCAAACAAGGAGGGGACTCAGAACAATTAAAAAAAAGAAAATTCCTGTAGCCAAATGTCACTTGGTTTTCTAGCTTGGTATCTCTTTTTAATGGAATACTGTTCTCTTATCCTTAGGGAATTCTCCTTCTTCTCACTTCAACTTTTGTCACTGTGGAAGGTACCAAGTTAATGTAATTCTTGACTGTTGCTTAGCCACGTTTGGTTGATCCAAATTAAGGAAATCACAATCTTTTCTAACAATTTGAGATAAGAATTAGAAATTCCTGCTTAGTTAGGATGCTTTTTTGAACAGAGGGGATACAAACATTGGGTCTGTTGATGGTTTTGCATCTCATTGTAGAAAAGGGAATCAGAAGAAATCAGACTACAGCAAGAAGAATGGCATAAAGGAGTAGAGATCAACGAAGGATAGAGAAGCGCTTTTAAGTCCCTGCTGCCAGTGTACAGAGGCCCAGCTAAATGCTTCTTCAAATGATGTTCCAATGCTGTTAAAAATACAGAAAGACTCTACTGCTTAAGTCAGTTACATTGAGTTTCTGTTATTTGCAGCAGCAGTTTGGGCTTAACTTCTACACCAACTGCCCTCAAAGAAATGATAAAGAAATTTATTGAATGCTAAGTATGCACTAGGCTGTTTACATTCATTATCCCATGTAATCTCTGTAGCAATCCTAGAACTTCAAAGTGCCTTATTTGCATTTTACAGATTAAGAAACAGAAGATCAGAGAGGTTAATTATCTTATTACTTGTCACATAGTCAGTCACATCTAGTGAGTCTAACCCCCATCCTCTTAACAGCTAGCAAATGTCCTCAGAAAACTAGCTAAGAAAGAAACAAAACAAAACAAAAAAACTCCCCTGCATTTAGCAAGTAGAAAACATAATAAATACCTGAATACCATAAGTGATATACAATTACAAATTAAGGAATGTAAATACAGGATAGAAAAGCAAGGAAAAGTGTCTCAAGATAGAACTCTTTTGATAGAAAATGCATCCAAACTTATTTATTGATTAGGAACTCAAAAGGTACAGCCTTGCTTTACACTCAACTGGATCTAAGACTTGAAGAAACTCATCAGAACTTTGTCACTATTCCTTGACTCCGCCTTTTTCTTTGTTGGTTTCACTCTCAGAAACACCTTCTACAAGTAGTCGCCCTAGGCATGTTCCAGACACTTAGAGGGCCTGCAAATACATACTTGTGGCACGTATAAAATGGGAACCTCTGGCCTGAAGTCTTTTCCCCATTCCCCCAAGATAGAGCCTAGGGAAGAGTATATTATAGGGTCTGGAATTTGACAAAAAGATGTTTGGTAGAAATTTCTAGCATTTTGATAGTAAGAACATGGTATAGGAGGCAAGGACTGAGCTTCCAGAGGGCACATCTGGCTACATAGGGAAGAATACAGAAGGAGAGCAGAAATAGCCTCTGGGTAGGGACTATTTCCCAAATTATGGATGATACCTGGTGGTACCCAGCAACCTCAGACTTACAACTGCTTAAAGTAAAGTCCCAAGGAAAGGTAAAGGAAACTAGCAAAAGTCTTCAAATGCCCCAGGATTAAATGTTATTGGCCAGTCTTAGGTCTCACTCTCATCCTTGATTCAATTATTATTGCCAGAGCATCGGACTATGCTGGTTAGCCAGTCCTGATTCCAAGTACATGTCTGGAATTGGGTGTTGGAGTCAGCACCACAGAACGGTAGAGATGAAGAGTAATTGAGTGGTTATGGTGCTACCTAGATCCAGGGGATAAATGTCAGGTAGGCAAAACAGCTGACATTCCTGGTGGACCAAGCATTCATGAAGTAGTCAACTCCTGTTAAGTTCCAGGAATATAGGAGTTAAATAAATAACATGCCTGGGGTATACAGTAAATAATTTACTGTCCCTCAAGAGCCACCATGTCCAGCAAGAACACCACATGAAATTTCATCAGGCAGATGAGGACATGAGTGGATGTTAATTGCACATGGGTTTTAGTTCAACTTAGGAAAGATGGTAGCTGACAAAGTTGGTCAACATTTAAAACCTTTGCAATTATCTGTTAAATCTTTTTCCATCATTGCATTGGGAAGGAAAAATAATTTTCCCTCTACCCTTTTGAGTTCTTGACTGAAGCCCCTGTAATAAAACCAATTTGACAAGAGAAAAACATACACGTTTATTAATGTGAATATCTCATGTATACATGAGAGATACCTAAGGGGATAAAGTAAGCCCTGAGATAGCTTAGAAGGCATGCTTAAATATAATCTTAATAGAGAAGAGGAAAGGGGATGCAGATCTCTTAGGGAAGAGGAAATGATTTTTTAGGAAGAATAAATGAGCCCTTAGAAGAATAGATGAGAGATATGATAGCTTGTGAGAAAGTTTGTCTGGGTGTGATGTTGGCTTCTAGTCTCTTCTCCTGTAACAAGACTCAATCTTCCCTGGTTGATGAAACTCCCAAGAAGGGGATTTAAGAGAACTGAGTTCTTTTGGAAAGATATGTCTTTAGACATGTAAGGGGAGTTCAGAGGAAGCCCCTCCCCTTATTTGCTGTTTTACAAGTGACTACAGCTCAAGATAATCGATATAACAAAGTGCCACATCTTGGAGTGGCATATTCTGCTATCCTTTGCTTGATTCTAAATTTCATAAAGGCAATTTTGTTCATTGCTACAGACCTGAATTCTGACTCTCTTGTGATGTTAAACAAATATGGAACAGACTGCCTGGGAGAGGACTGAATTCCTCTTCAAAAGGTACCCAAGCAGTACTCAGACCTCTGTCTTGAAACAAACTGGTGAAAGAGCTGACTGTTAATTCTCCATCCAACCCCATCGTTCTATGGCTCTCAGAATAACAACATCAGTTATTAGTGGGTTCCTCTAAGAAAAGACAGTAAATGGATGGCAAACAGAGAACCATTGGCTCAGACTCTGCAGGTGGTGTGGGAAGTAGGATTGTACCGAGGGTTGGGACCTTTTGGGAGATCACCCTGACTACCTTACTGCTCCCAAAGTCAGGAGTAGAGCTTGGTGACCTGAAAAATCAGAGTGGAGGAATAAATGAAATAAATAAAAGTCTTTACATTAGCCACAGTGCTTTTCCATATTCCTAGCAAAAATGTAGAAAGTAATGTTTCCTAAAGAAATTTAAAGAGTAAAAGAAGGCAAAAAGGTCTTGGGGGGGGAGGGATATATATATATATATATATATATATATATATATATATATATATATATATATGAATAAATATAAACAATATATATATATATATATATATATATATATAAACAAAAAGCAAACAAACAAGAAACATCAGCTGTTCAGGAGGAATAAAAGTCGAGACTGAAGTAGTAAATCAGAAACAAATGGGAACAGCGCGCTGTGTTTTTTTTTCATTGCTCTCTTTAACTGAACTCTAGTTAAAACTTCTCATCCAGTATCTTAGCAATGTGGTAAGCACCTGTAATTGGTTTATTACTAAAAATCAATGCTGTTAAAAACCCAAGTGTCTGAAAAGGAACTCTAAATATGTCTGATATAAGTGGGTCTTTATGCAATTGTAATTTCTTAATTGGTTATAAATACATGATTCTGTCTTAGGGGTGGACTTCACCTCTATCTAAGGAAGGGAAGCTGTAGGCCCAAGGTCACTGAGGAGCCAGGAATATGTGGGCAGCAGCTTCGGGACCAGAGACTGATGTGATCTCTGGAGAGGCTTCAGCAACTTGCCAGTAGCCTCAAGCCAATGCCAGGCCTCTCTTCCCCCCTCCCCCTCCCCCTAACCTCAGAGAGTTCCATAGTGAGTCCACTAAGATGGGGGGAGAGGAGTGTAGCAGAAGCGGGCCACAGACACTACTAACGTTTTGAATCATCCTTGAATTTCTGTAGTCTCCACTTCTCTCCATCCTCTTGCAGCAAGCAAGCATTTCTCCTCATATAAAGCAAAGAGAAAAAATAAAGTGGTAACTTCTTTCTCATGCCCTTTGCTGATGTAAGCCCAGGAAACAGCCCCCTGTTCCCCAGCCTTCAGCAAGCACAGATTTGAGATCCAAAAAAAGCATGATCTTGAAATGGACATGAATATCCTACACTAAAAATTGAAAAACAAAAACAAAAATCAGCTCCCTATTCAAATGTAAATCCATCCTCTCAGTACACACATATTTGCACTATCTGGAAAGTCGGCCCTCTGTGGCCTGGTACTGCTTCTCCCTCCACTTCCCCTTTAAAGGGCTGAGGATACAATACCTAGAATACTTCAGCTGTGTAGGGTTAGGTTAACCAGGTTCCAGATCCATCAGAAAGGCAAACTAGCTTTAAAACTCTTTCTCCATGGCATCTCCTGAAGAGGCAGCCCAGACAGATCTGTGGACACTATTTCTGCACAAAGCAGAGGTGGTCTGCGTCACGTTTAGGTCCAAGTTCTAACAGCCAACTTGTCAATGAATGCCATTAGCACAGATGAGCCACAGGCACAGGGGGACAGAGTGGCGGCAGGCAACCTCAGATCAGTGTGGGAAGAGCAGACATCGGGTGGTAACAACATTCAGCCATTACTGACCTGGGCTCTATTCAAACCAGTGACCTAGAAATGAAGGGCTCCAAATCCCATTACTAATTCCCCGAGCCATCAAGCCTCCCCTATGGCCTGGATCTTGTCCTGAAATCCAGGTCTCCTGTTGAAATAGCATCAGGCAGCAGCCACTGCGTTGGCAAGCAAGGTTTTGAAAATAAAGAGGGGGACAAAAAGAGGAAAATGTGCACAGACAGAGTTGGCTTCAATTATTACTTTAAAGTTTTTCAGCCCCTTTAAACCTACAAACTCTGAACCTTCTTTAAAGTCAAAAGCTTGCCAGGAAGTACAAGAATGGTGTTCAAACAAACACAGCCTTCTATTTTGTTTGAATGGGGAAAATACACATGCCCCCCTCCCAAACCCAGGAATAATGAGAAGAAACCAAATGAGAGGAAGTTGTTGAACAGGAAAGAAAGAGATTAAATGAGTATTGCAAGGATGAGAAGAATATTTACTGCCAAAGTAAGAAAAAGGAACTAAATGAAAGCACCCTTGAATAGCTTTCCCCTCTCACTTATTATCTCTGTGTAGCTCTCTCAATGCCTCTCATCAAAGAGGGACAATTATTTTTCAGTAAAAATGTAGGATTTTTGTGATTTAGGTGAAGCCCGCGGAAAGCGAGCTAGATAAAAATGGCCTGTTAAAGTTCAGGTCCTGCCTTTTAAGCGAAAAGCTTCAGCTTTACAAATAGTCCTGTAGATGGAGCTGCACTCTGCAATTCTAAGATCGTGGCTTCAACAATGAAGCAATTGTTTCCTGTCTCCACTTAGCAATTCCTCCCTCTCTTTCGGTTCTTTCTGGTTGCATGTTCTATTTATTTTAATGTATACCTTTGTGTAAAGGCTGTCTCTGAGTGGTTAGATACCCCGTTGATATGTGGCCTTCAAGGGGGAAAAGGGAGTGTAGCCTATTCCCATGACATCCTAGGGCTTTGTAGAGCCAAAAAAACCTTCTCAGGAACACCTAATCCTTGGGCTCTGGCCAAGTACCACAATCCTTCTGTACAACTGACATGGGCCACTTGGGACACTTGAGAGCTTTAGGTGTGTCTCTCTGAAGTCAGCCCCGGCCAAGCATGAGGCAAATGTGCCCGACCAAAGAAAATAAATTATGTGGACTCCAATTTTCAGCAGTTATGAAGTATTAAATTACACATGCGAAGAATTCACTTTGGGATTAACCCTTTGGAACCGAAACATAATCTTGTCACAACGCTTGTAAAAGGAGCACGCTCTGTGTAAGGCCTGCCTTTCCAAAGACACAGAGGTGGCTGACCAGAAGGGATTGATGCTAAACGAAATAAAGTGTAATTTAATGCAAATAAATTAAGCTGCTACCTGAACATAGGAGAGGGTATGTGTTGGCAGGGGAGGCAGGGTCGGGGGAGGGGGGTTCTGTCCTATTTCTTAGAATATGCTGTTCTTTGTATACTGTAAGTTTCAATGACATGGTAAAGTTAAAGAATTCACCGAGAATGCCACTTTCAGCACTTAATCAAAATGCATTTTAGCATAATTCACACAGCCCCTGTAGCTGCTTCTTCATTCAGATTTAGAGAAGTGGTTGAGAGCCACTGGAACTTGACTGAAATCACAACTACAGAACCCCTGAAAAGGCATTTGTCTTCTGTGACTCAGTGAGGGACAGAAAAGGACATCCTGCCCTGCCCCTTTGAAGAACTTCTGGTTCCCCATCACCATCTGAAGCACTAAAGCAGTTAGTGCATGGTGTGGCTGAAATATAACATGTAAACCCTGCAGTAGAAAAACAAAACGCTGCTGTTTGCTTTCTCTTTAAAGCTATTTATTTACCGAATGACCATAGAAGGCAAATATTCAACAATAACAGGAAGACCTCAATCTTGAAGAACTTAAAAAAAAAAAAAGTTGTTTTTTGTTTGGTTTGGTTTTGTTTTTCTTAACAAAGCTAACTTTTCGGTAAAGTGTATGCCTTAAGTATGAAAAGCAGGTTTTAGGGAAACATACAACCTTGCCTTTTTCCGGTTTGTTATCAGAGTCTGTGTGATCTACAGGAAGAACATTATGTTTGGGGGCTAGCAAACTGAGTCTCCAAACAAATCCTTCACTTAATGCCACATATGCCCCTGGAAAAACATCGCTGTGCAATGTATGTCTGAAGGACACTGTGGAACTCATCCACTTGCCTCATTCTAATCAAAGAGGAAACTGAAGCTGGTGGAGATTCCAAAAGAAGCTCAAAGCCACACAGCTAGGATGAGAAGGCTCTTGACTTCCAGTATAACTTGTTTCTAAAAAAACAATCTCTAATTTGAAAAATAGCTCTATTTCTCTAACCCTCAGCTGCTTCCATCCACACAAAGGAATAACTATCTTGTCATGGAATATTTTATATGGAACATTTTGGGACACATGTAGAGATTTTCTAAAATAAGCCAAGTGATAATAAATTGATGCATGTGGGTTTGTCTGTCTAGAGGTGGATGGGGAGAGAATGCGAAGGAGATCTCAAGACAGAGGAAGAGATGAAGTTCCTGACATCGTATGGTTGTTAGGTGGAGTAACTAATAAAAGTAACTGCTAAGCACTGTGAAAGCACACTTCGGTGCAAAGCTAAACCGGGATGCACCAAATTTGCAAATAAAAGTCATGAGACTTTTATTTTCAACAGGTGGCATTTAAGAATGCAAACTATTAGCACCCAAATGAGAGCTCAGTGTAAAGGGGAAGACATGTGGGGATTTACACACTTGTGAAATCAGGGGCACTGAAAAACATTGCTTCATCTTTGCAATCTTCTACAGATATACATATTGAGAAAAATAACGGATTGGAGATGCATGTAGAAAATGCTTCTCCTACATCCATTGGTCATAAGTGAACACAAAAGAAAGGAAAAACAAGTAAGAAAATCTGTTACAAAAGAGAAAAGCCAACTGACACTGCTGGTGGACAAATGAGTGTGAGCCAAAAACCCAAAACGAGGAAGGCAATAAAACAATACAAAAGCCCACCCACTGCACCCATCACGATGCTGTAACCAAATTGCCCTGCCTGTAGCAGATCCACCTCGTATATTTACTCAGATAAGAAAGAATTGTTTTCTGGCAAGCACCCCAAGTTTGATTTATCACTCACAATATGAAAAGGCTGCCAAGCAAGCCTAATAATTTCCAGTTTTTAAAGTTATCATCATCGGGCATGGAAATAAGGCTCAAGGCAATAGGTGTGTATGCAGTCATTCCGGTAAGAAGTTGGTTTGTTGAGGCTGGTTCTCTCTGCCAAAAAAGTATCATAAAAGGGATGCCTAGGCCATGTCAAACCTAAGGAAATAATTTCCCCAAGCTGCTTGCAGATAGCAAGGATCTCTGCAGTGTGGCCGATACCCTAAGGATAAACTATTTCTGTTTCATGAGGAATGTGAACTAAAGAATCCTACTGATTACAATGGTGACCTGAATCACTTGGTCAAGAAACAAAAATGATCGTCCTCAAGATTCTCCTGAAAAGATTACTCTAGTTTTGATGGTCTGAATTCTTCCCCGTATGTTAGATAATTGATTTGATCAATTGGTACTTTTGACTATTTGAGGGGTAAGAGGCATTCAGGAATTTGCCCACAGTGAGGAGTTAGGATGACCCTTACCCTTCTCCCCCAACCCTGCCCTTCACATAAAATATATACCTTATAAGTGGGGAGGTTTAAAGTTTGCACAAATGAGGCAAGATTAAAATGTATGACACAAGAAAATCAGTGGAAATCAAAGATAGATTTGTAAAAATCCTAACTTCTCAGCCCTTCTTTATGGTATTATAAAAGAGGCCAGATGTAAGATTATCCTCACTTAAGTCTGATGGCATTTGTTGGAAAATAATTTGATTTCAAGTGGCAGAGAGCCTCTCTGCAACATGTGTACGATTCAGTGTGCATGTGTATGTATTTCTGAAGTGAGGTTTTGGCCTGTTATCATTAAAAATAATCTCTAGTTTCTCTTTTTGTCTCCTTTGTTTGTTTGAACATACAGTGAAAAATAGCTGTTAGAACTTTTTGGTAGAGTGCACATGTGATTCTTTTTTGAAACTGACAAAGGCATTTTGACCAATGTGTATTATGAGAGCAGATTTTATATAAATATATGTGTATAAAATAAGCTCATTTGCACATGGCTCAAAGGAAGCTAAACTCACTATAGAAAATTACCTAATGTTTATTTCAGCTTAGTTTTCAGATTTCACTGTGTGTAGAGAAAATAAAGGCAAGTGAATAATTGTATAGGAAAGAGAGCTATGGCTTGTAACTTGCATATGTCTTGCTGTAACACACAGAATACACTGTGTGGCCTGAGGTAAGTTTCTTCACCAATCTGAAATCCAGACCTAGGGGGATTGTGTTGCAAGCCATATCCTATAGCACAGATCCTGCAAAATGCCACTAAAACTGGGATATTTGACTCTTAATGTCAAATCTAATGTTTAAATCTATCTTTCTCTCTTTCTTTCTCTCTTTCCTTCTCTTTTTTCCTTCCTTCCTTCCTTCCTTCCTTCCTTCCTTCCTTCCTTCCTTCCTTCCTTCCTTCCTTCCTTCCTTCCTTCCTTCTTTCTTTCTTTCTTTCTTTCTATCATCCATGCTCTATTACCTATCAATCTATTATTACTTTTTTTCATTGCAGAAAGGAGGTATTATAATTTACATAAGTATGTAAACTTGCAACATACTAAAGTAGAATTAAATGGTTTAGGGAATAGAGGAAAGGTAATTTTTTTTAAAAAGTAGGAAAGATAAGATGAAGGCAGAAATTAGATCGATACAAAATGTGTTCACTAAGAAACTCTATATTTGCTAGGGATATAAAATGAATTAGACTATGTTTTCAGAATCAAGTGTAAAATGGGAGTTTCAAACTATATTGTAATTCAGTGTTCATAATACAATAAGGTATAATGTTTCTCAGGAGAAACACAACTATGCAAGGTTTTAGGACCAGAAAGAACTTTCTTTTGTGAGGCCTCAAAAAGAGTAGTGCAAGACATTCAACCAATGCCCACCAATAGTTTAATCTAAAGCTCAAGTCACTGAGGATAATTCTTCAAAATGTGAAAATGCTTATGATATAGTCACTCTTTCTCTGGCAGCTTTGCTCGATCTTTCTCAAAAAACTTGACCATGGAAACTCTCCCTTTCTCTGTCTGTTGTTACTCCTTTCGTGATCTCATCCAGCCGGTTGACTTTGAATATCATCTCTATGTGAATTACCCTAAAATGTATCTATCATGGCTTCTCTCTTTAGCTTCAGACTCAAATTTCTACTGGTATACTCAATAAGCTTCTCAAATTCAACATGCCAAAAAAGAGAATTTGATTTTAACCCCAATATCTGCTCCCTCCCCAAGTTCATATACTCAGGAAAATGGAAGACCATTATTTCAGTTGTTAAAGCCATAACTTGAGTTATCCTTAATTTCTCTCTTTCTTTTGTATTGCACACCATTAATTTATATTTTCCCTTTCTTCGAGATGTCTTGAATTGGACCAGTTCTCAAGATCTTTACTGCCACAACCCTAGACTAAGCCAGTATTACCTCTCTTCAAGAACACTTCCACTTTTCTCTCATTATAGTTATTTTCTACTTTGTAGTCAGTGAGCCACTCGATAAATAACTCAGATTATCTCAGTACCATGTTTATAACCTTCTCTTGTCTTTCATCAAATTTTAAATAGAATCCAATTTTCTTCACATGGCCGAAATAGCCCTATGGTATTGCTTCCTGTTATTCTCCACAACCTATTCCCCACTTCATTTCATCTTAGTTATTGTGGCCATCTTGCTGTTTATTGAACATGCCAAACACAGTCCATCCTCAGGGCCTTTGAACTTACTGTTCTCTCTACTTGATGTGTTCTCTTCCTAGTAAACTGTATGATCGCTATTCAGGTCTCTAAAGAAAAGCCACAATTTGAGAAAGGCCTCATTTGCATACTCACCTCCCGTGCCACCAGCCCTCTCTTTTCTTCCTCTGTTTTATTGATTTTCAGAATGCATAGCATGAACTGATAGGACCTTTTAAGGTATGTGTTTATTTTCTAGATTGCTCTGTGAGGGTAAGAAGCTTGGGTGTTTTGTTCATTGACAGATCTCAAGTGCCTAAAATAGTATCTGGCTTCATGGTAAATGCTAAACAGAAAACAAACTTGAATTCTTTAATAAATAAATCAAGAAATAGATTTTTGGATCATGTAGAAGAATGGATACTTTGCATATACTTCAACTATTTTTTGACAATTAATATTTCCCTCACTTCACGATTTGTAAGTATTGATCACGAGGGAGTTTGAGGTCATTCTCCCTCATGTGCTACTTGGAACATAACTTTTAAATTAAGCTGCATATAAGGGCATATCTATATGCTTTATCAATAATTCATATGCCTCTATAGAAAGCAAAGGGACCTGCAATGGCAATGTGCCAAGGAAGTTTGGGTACAGAGGTAAGTTCCTTCTTCAAAGAATGAATGTATTTATTACCAAATTTCAGGTCACAGACTATGACTACGGTGATATTAACTTGGCAAATTTCAAATATTTGTAACCAAATGCCTGCTTTAGCCATTTAAAAACAACACACAATAATAACAAAATTTTAAAAACAAAATTTCTGTAAATGCACATAGACCATTTAACCTCCAAGTTAAAAGTGACTGCAAAAGATTCATATGGACATTGAATGGAATCCACTTGTGGTAAAGGATCATTAACTGTAAGTCACCAAAATATGTATGGTCACGTATATGATTTCTACTGATGTCATATTAAATTACTACAAATTTAACACCTTATAACAACACCCATTTATTGACCATTGGACTCTTCTCAGTTCTCTGCTTCCAGTCTCACAAAACCAAAATCGAAGTATCAGCAATATTGCGTTTATTTCTGGGGCTCTAGAGGAGAATTCATCTCCAGGCCCATGTACATTATTGGCAGAATTTGGTCCCATGCTATTGTAAAATTGAGTTCCCTGTTTCCTTGCTGAATATCCAGGATTCTTTCTTTAGCTTTTAGATCCTATCCACATTCCTTGGCCATGGTCTCCCCAATTTTTTTTAAGTCAGCAGTGATATGTTGAGTCCTTTTCCTGCTTTGTATTTCTTCTGCCTCTTTTCTAACCACATCTCTTTTGCCTCTTTTTACTTCAGTAGGGAAACGTTCTGTCTTTTTACACATTCATGAGATTCTCATCCGTATTATATAGGATCATCTCCCTACCTTATTTTCTCTAAATTTAATTCCATGTTCAAAGCCCATTTTGCCATACGATGTAACACATTCACAGGTGAAACATAAGGGGGTGATGATCATTGCGGCCAAAATCCTGCCTACTACTGACCATTTCAAAAATATAATTTTAATTTTAGAATGGTAGATCTTGCTTTGAAGACAAGTTGCAATGTTCTAATTTAACCAGAACACTTCCAGTTACTGGAAGACTGGAAGTCTTCCACTATGTTTTCTCCACATGACCAAATGTTTATTTCTATATTCTTACTGCCACGAAGGAGTTTCTATGACTTTCCTTGTGACCTTCAGTAAAACAAAAAGGGGGTGGAGGAGGGGTGATCAAGCTTATATCCTAAGTCATTTCAGAGGAAGAGCTGTGGCTTTTTCGTACATATTACGCATCACACATCCTTTGTAGGATTCCAGGAAGGAAAGAGGACCAGACAATCTTGGAAACTAATATCAGTCTACTTGGCAAAGGCCTAAAATGAGCAAGATAACTTCAGGCATGCCTACAAACAGTACTAAGTTTGCTTATGTGAGCCTTGTCTCAGAAAATAGGTTTGTTTGAGCAAGGACACATCTTTACTGCATATCCATAAACTTTGCCCTAAGAAAAATGTGAGAAGGTACAGCTCTGAAACATTGGTTAGGATCCTGGAGATTAAACTTAAACCACTGGAGCCCATGAGACTCAGAACACTTAATGGCATGCACCTGATATCTAATTCTATCAATTTCTCTTTGAAAAGTTTACATAGCTTTTATGACACACTCTGTTTACTTTCACATAGTTGAGCATTCTCAAGGCTCTACTTTATCCAATTCAGCTTCATTTTTAAAAGGGTAAGGAAAAGCAAGATACAGACATATGTGTATCAGAGGTATTTAATGAGTAGCTGTGCAGCATTTTCTCATGTTCTTTCTTTGTTCCTTCCTTCATTCTCCCCTTCCTTCCTTCTTACCTTCCTTTCTTCTTTCCTGCCTTCTTTCTAGCCTATCTGTCTACCTTCTTTCCTTCTTTTTTTACTTCCTTGATCAAATATTGATTAAGTACCTTTTATATAAGGATTGTGCTGGCATATATATATATATATATATATATATATATATATATATATATATATATGAAAAAGACATATACTTTGTCTTCGAAGTGTTCACAATCTAGAGGCAATATCAGGTATATCTCTGGAGCACAACAGCAAGAACACCTGAGTGAATCATTGGATAAGAAGAATAGGAAGAATTACTTGAATAGTATTGAATAGTATTTCAAAGATAAATGGAGGCAGTGGAATGAACAGTTCAGCAAAAGAACATTACCAAAGAGAATATTCAGAAAAATTCCCAAGGTATGAGTGGATCATTTGTGACTGAGAAGTGTAACAATGATTGAGTCTGGACAGATAGGCATGGGCCCAATTAAGAATAAGTGAGACTATCAGAGAAAAAGTATTAGGCATTTGGGATTTATATTAAGAATACATTAAGAAATAAAAAATAAATACAAAGAGAATCAGAGAGCATGGGAAACCATCTCTACCAGATATATATCAAGCTTCACAAGAAGTTGAACAACATTCAAGTTGTGATAGCTGACCTTATAGTCCACTACTCTCTCAGTGTTCAGTTTGTCTTTGCCTTTGCAATTTGTGTCCGAGAAAGAAACTGCCAACTGTATTCTCCCTCCTGTTCATGTCTTCTCTTTATTTGTGATATGCTCTCTTATATTTGATGCCTTCCACTAAATGCCTTCTATACAATTCTTTTCATTTCAATGCCACTCACTTGTCTGCATCTCTTTCTGTGTCATCACATGTTAAAACTCATGAGGAAAAAGAATGTACTTGGATTGGTTAGGATTCTGTCTGTAATACCAACCGCTCCTGGAGAGCAGACGTTTCAGGCCATTTGCCACTCAAGTCACGTGCCTGTCAGTAAACAACTAAGTTCATCAGATACCCATAGCACAAATGTTAGAGACTGGGTAGGGAACCACCAACAACAATGTTTCTTAGAAATGCTGGCAATTGAAGAATTCAGAGCATCATTGAGTAAGTAGAATGCTAAACATTTGACATTTATTCTGAGTGATAGAGATTCATAAAGGGATTTATAAGAAGGAGAGTAAATTGATATGACTGCATTTTAGAAAGATTATGCAATAGGGAAAATGTTTTTGTAAAGGAGTAGAAACAATGACTGAAGAGGAAAAGTTGGGAGACTATGCAATAATCAAGGAAAAAATAAATTGCAGGAGCATGACTGACGTGGCATCATTGTGAGGTGGAGGGGGAGACAGAAGACAGTAAGTGTATTGTTTAGAAGAGTTTGTGTGGACTCCCACAGGTTTGTGTTTGAAACTGGTTCTGACACTTATTAGCTCTGTGACTACAAACAATCATTCAATCTCTCTCAGCCTCAGTGACTTCATGAGTAAAACGGGGATAATGCTATCATACACTCATTAGACCGTAGTATGAGTTCCCTGTGCTGAAATGAGCACATAGATGTAAAATATTTAGCCAAGTGCCTGGTACACAGTAAGCATTCCATAATGCCAACTCATAGTAGTTTGAAAACATTACTCTCAGACTTCTGGGTTGCATGCCTGGCTGGGTAGGGAGAGCAGTTATCAGAAGAAGGAGGATTGCCTTCCTGGAATCCCAAAACCCTGACTGAAAAGTCTGAGTTAGACCATTTCATGATATCATCATTTCTTCATGTTCCTGAGGGAGATAAGAAATCTACAGTAAAGTAGGTGTAAACATGTAATGTTTGGAATTTCGTAAGATTCTCTTTGTGGAGAAGGTACTAGTTAAAGACATGGCTGAGTGTCCAAAAATGATATTTGGAATTCTCAGATAAATGAAACAATTATCAATTATGGTATCAATAGTCCTCACTGTAAAGCATAACTCAACAGCACTTCTCACAATTACAGCAACATCATAGAGAAAAAAAAAGTGAATACTGACTCAGCAATGAAGAGACTTTCCAAATGAGTTACACAAAAAGATGAAGTCCCTAGGAACCTTGTCCCTGTCATTAATGATCTTGTCCATGTCATGGCAATCCTCACCTTATAGTCTGTTGTTAATGGTTCTAAATGGGTTACTAAAGCCGACATCTTGGAATAACAGAGGAGAAATCTATGAGGAAGGAAAAATTTATAATGATTCTTCTTCTTTGACACATTTTCTTTTCTTTCATGTACTAGAATCACAAAAATTCTTGCTTCTCTTTTCCCTCCATGAGCTTCTTCAAATTTAAAGCTGTGTCTGTGAATTCAATAACAATTGATGTACAATCCTCTGTTTCTAGCACTAGGCTAGGCACAGCAGTGTGTTTGTCTTATAACTATCAAGAAATTCTTAGTCTTCTCCATAAGGTAGGAGGTCTGATCAAAACTGGTTTTAGAGTTTGAAGTAGGTTAATGATGAAACATAAACACCAATTAATATAATTTTGAAGTTTCCAGTGTCTTCTTTGGTACTCAAAGCATTCTGTTTGAAGGTGTCCATAGAGACAAATTATTCTAAAGAAAGAAAAGTAATATAATAGTTTTCAACTTTGTGGATTTTCATTTCACTTTCTTTCTCAAAAATGTTCATTGCCAAGTGAAACTGATATAGAAGTCTTTTCTCAGAGACCTTTTCGTGGTGCTGCTTGCAAAGGCTAAAGAGTTGCAGTAAACGATTTTTTTTGGCTGAAGATTTTGAGTTTGTAATGTACATAAAAAGTTGCCTCTAAGGAAGTACAGAGGCAGGAGTGAGGAAGAAAACAAAGAGGAACTGAAATAAAGTGTTGTCTCATGGGAATAACTTCTCCAATTCAGTTGGATTCTTTGGGTCCCGATTGTCGTTTATCCTCATTATATATATGCCAAAGTTGTGCTACATTAGAAATTAATCAAAATGGGTTAAAACAGTGAGAGCTACAACCATTGGGCTGAGGTCAAACCGGAGTATACAAAATAACTGGGCATAACACTGTAGAAAAAAACATATATATTATGTTGGAATCGGCTATGCATATATACATAGTTTTTGTGTTTTTTCCCCCGCTAAGTCTAATTACTTCTTTTATATTTACTCTAAAATCAAAACGCCATTTTTCATGACATTAGAAAACATCACAATTAGCACACATTTGCTTAATATTCATTAATTTAGCATCTTCTACATTGTCCCAAGCACCATAGTAGACACTGAAAATGCAGAAGTACAAAATCTGTAGCTCCTGCCCTCAAAGATCTCACTGCCTGATTATGATCGATAGACATGTAACTTTTACATATATTTATTTGGTGTTTTGAACCTAACTAATAATATTAAATTATCTGTGGTCAAATAATTACAAAAACAGAAGTCATCGTTGTGGTGAATTAATACATTGAAAACCTATAAAATTATTTCTAGCGATTTCTATTTATGAAAGAAAGAAACACAAAACTTTTCCAATTGTAGGACTATTCCTCATGTTACTATAATTTAGAACAGATTTTTTTTTTTTGTAGTGCATCATATTGCGTTGATTTGTTCCATGAAGGTACATAATTATGAAGGAAAACAACATGGACAAAATAATGAAATTGTCTCTGTATAATTAAAATTAACAACTACGGTTAAGACCAAGTCTGGGCCTGACTTTCAGACTTGATTCATATTTAGCCTGTTTTCTTTCCCCCTCCTTCTTGGAGAGGTCAATTAAGATGGCAGTGCCAGCCCAGGTTTTTGTAGGTTTAAAGATTCTTAGATTGTTGAAGCTTTTTTATTTTCCTGATTATAACATTCAGGAGATTGCAATGATTTAAATATTCATATTGGAATTTCATGGATGTATTAACCCTGTTGACACTGAATCTCATTTTAGGCTGTGCTTTCAAATTAAAGTCGAATTCTAAGCCAGATATTTGTACAAAACCCCTGCCACAATTCTGTACATGTTTCAGGCAAAAAAATATTGTTTGGCCTGCATTGCTGGGCTAACAGACTCAATTGTCCCTAACCTTTGTACATTTCAGCACCTCCAAGAGCCAAAATGTGTAGCCATTCAGAATTTTTTTTCTATATATCGTAGATAGGTGTTCTCAAGCTGCATCTATTTAATAACTATTTATAAACAGCTCAATTTTCATTCCCTCCTGATAGGAGTAGATCTCTATAAGAATAACTCTTGGTAAATTCAAATATTTTCTCACAGAGAGAACAGGAATTCAAGGCATATATTCATAAGCCAAGCATTTCAGTCAGCTTGGCATGCATTTTGCTAAACTACCGCCAAGTATAGTTATTTCAATAAGTATGTTTTTGTTTTTTTTTTTTAATCACAGGTTGATTTTGATCCTATAAGAATATTTTAAACGGCAATGTAGTTGTGTTGAGACTTCAAAGTAAGGGGGGAGTGAACATTTTCATGGCTATATAAACAGGAACATAACCTGTAAAAACTAGAAATAAGTAAAGTTCAGAATACGTGAAGCATAAACTGGGGCTGATTTGAAGGATTAAAATTGTTTCAAAATTACAGAAATCCAAAACAAGAGGGTGCTGCAACAATCAATAAGAGAGATCCGATAATGGAAAAAATAAACATGAGAGAAGAATTGGAAAAATTGAGAACATGTAGGAAGAAACTGACATTTCTAAATCTAAAGAAGAAATGGTTTGAGGGAAACAATAGAAATTTCATCATATGAAGAGTTATTTTATAGATGATAGAGCCCAGATGTTTCCCTGTCGCCTTAGCTAATATGAAATTATGTTACATTTATATACAACAATTATATACAACAAAATACAATTATATTATATTTTGTATATATTGTATTATATTGTATATATTGTATTATTTGTATTTGTATATATTGTATTTGTATATATTGTATTATTTGTATTTGTATATATTGTATTATATTGTATATATTGTATTATTTGCATTTGTATATATTGTATTTGTATATATTGTATTATTTGTAATTGTATATATTGTATTATATTGTATTATATTGTGTATATATATATATATATATATATATATATATATATATATGTTACAATTATATACAACAAAAATTTTAGCTTATTTATTGTGACTAGACAGACTGAGAAACCATGAAATTGTTTACCAAAAGTTGTGTATAGGAAGACCTATTCAGCCATACAAATTGACATGGGGTCATATACTCACAAGACCTTATTAAAAGTAACCTTTGAATAAGAAGCTGAGGTTTTGTCAGCCCCAAGTATCACAGATATATTCATATATGCAAAATAAACATTTTTTTAATAAAGAAATCTGATATCTGTCAATTTGAGATTATCAGGATTATTTATCTATATCTGAGAATGACCACTTTTTCTCATGCATGTTTTCTATGTTTTGCAGTGGTTTCAATTGAAAGTCTCCATAAACCTAGATAACCTAGGAATGGATATTCCATTCCTAGATATGGATATCCCATTTTGCATATCTAGGTAGAGCCAGTTTTTAATGAAAAGTAAAAAATAAGGTCACATTTAGAGTAGTAAGACTTTTCATGAATTCACAATCACTAAAATGCATAGGATAAACTCATTAGTAACTTAAAATGAAAACTAGACATTTTGAGCCACTCATCATTTCCTTTTGAGTGGAATGGTTCCTTTGGTATTAATAGAGAAAATTCAAATGAAATGAGAGCCATTCAGAAGAAATAATTTCAATAGGAAAGAAGATTCAAAAGTATATTTTTACCGTTGATTGAAATGATGGATATTATTATTTTCTTCTTTAATATTTATAGAGAGATATGAGATTTAAAATCACAAAATAACATGTGCAAACAAAAGTAAATGTATATACTAATTGTATCAAAAGTAACTTTGGAGAAATTTACTTCTGGCTTAGTGGAGTAAGTTCACTGTAGACTATTCCATCAACAACAAAAGAAACCTCTATACAAATTATTTTAAAAAGCAAAGAACAACTACCTTAGGACATCAGTGAGAAAACAAAAATATGAAACCTTTGGATGGGAGACAAAATTTGTAAAAGCAAACGATGTGGGGATGAATTTGCCTCTATTTTTCTTTTTACCCATTAGGAAAACTCCAAACAAATCATGTTGTTTTAGACAAGAGAAGCAGAAAAGGGAACCCCTGTGAACCGCGAGATATAGGTGAATCCCTGAGGTCTGAGGTTCAGAGAAAGGGCTATGCTAACACACTTAACCCATGAACTATGCATATGTGGAGCAGTCCTAAATCTGTATCAGAAAGGCTTTGAGAATTGAAATGAGATTTGAGCCATCCATAAAAGACTCAAAATGACCTTGAATTACGAATGCATGGACAAGCTCAAATCAATGTAATGAAGACGTAGAGAATGGAATTGAGATTTGAATTGAGACAGTTTAGAAGAGACAGGACAGAATTTACAGTCTGAACATAGCCAAATTGATTAGTGGCTGGGAAAAAAAATCTATAATCTGTAGAGAATTATAAGAAGATTCAAATTCTGCAGAACATGACATTTGCAAAGTCCAGAATATATGGAATAAACAACACCACCAAAGAGAGTCAAAATTCCAAGGGGAAAAAGTATTCAAAGATGACTCAAAAGCTAGTTATAGGACAAGAGTTTCTGCAACAGGTATTATAAGCATACTTTAGGAGGTGAAGGAAAAACACCCTTAAATGAGTGAACAGATAGGCATATTTAGCTCAAAGATAAACATTATTAAAATAAATCAAATGGAAATTTCAGAAATGAAGACTCAGATATTGGAAATAGAAACCTCACTGAATGTGCTCTGTCCAGAATGGATATAGCAGGGAAATGAGGAAACTGAAGATAGACTGGTAAAACTGCAGGTATGTAAAAAACAAAAAGAAAACAAAAATTAAACTGAACATAGCCTCAAGGACCTATGGGATAATATCAAAATATCTAACAAATATATTTGTGGAGTCTCAGAAGGAACTCTTGCAAGAGAAAAATTGAGGCAGAAAATATATTTGAAAAAACAACGGACAAAAGTGTTCTAATTTTTTGTGAAGGCATAAATTTATAAATTGAAAAGCTCAAAGAATCTCCAACATAATATACTCAAAGAAAACCATAACTAACTACATGCATGTAATTGAGTTGCTGAAAATCAAAGACAATAAAAACATCTTGAAAACAGCTAGAGAAAAATGACACATTATGTATCATAGGGGAACAATAATTCAAACAATCTCGGATTTGCCACTAGAAATAATGGATCTAAGAGGACAAAACAAAATATATTAAAATTATAAATAAAAGTACTTTCAATATGTAATGTATTTCCATAAAAACTATACTTCAGGAATGAAAACAAAATGAAGACATTTTGAAGTAACGGAAAACTAAGAACGTGTGGCCATTATACTTGTTCAATAAGAAATGTTAAAGGAAGTTTTTCATGCTGAAGGGAAATTATACAAAAAAAAAAAAAATTTGAATCTTCAGAAATGAAGAACACAAAAATGATAAATGTTTGGTAAATATAAATAGTAATTTTTAATATCAAAAAAATTCAAGATGTGCATAACTATTTAGAGCAAAAACTTTAACATTTCTCGGTAAGGTTTCAGTTTATTTAAATGTTGTATATTTATTTACCAAGGATAACATAAAGTTCAATGGGAAGGGACATGAAGGTTCCGATATGGTTTCAGCGTTTCTAGAATTTATGTGAGTTTGTATAATATCAGCTCTAGAAGACAGTGAGAGATGTTATGCATGTACATTTTAATTCTTAAAGCAATCTCCCTTTCTCTCTCTCTCTCTCTCTCTATCTCTCTATCTCTCTCTCTCTCTCTTTATCCCACAAACATGGAGATATAGCCAAAAAGCCAATTAAAAGAAAAAGCTGGAGAAAAAAAAAAAACTATAACTAAAGTAGTAAATATTTCAAACATCTCATTAATTAAATTAAATGTTAAATGTTATGGTCTAAATACTCCAATTATAAAGCAAGGATGAACAGATTGTAGAGAAAGCATCACTCTCTGCTGCCTATATTTTAAATATAGACTTGTTTTAAAAATAAAGTCAATAATAGGTTGAAATTAAATGGAGAGAAGAAGTATATCATGAAGTCAGTAAACATAAGGAAACTCAATATTTTAGGATCAGATAGACTTCACACAAAGAGTACTAAGAAAAATGAACAGGACATTTCATAATCAAGAAGACATAAAAATATCAATAATTATGTTCCTAAAAATAGGGCCTCAAAATATGTCAAACAAAAATTGAGAGATTTAAATGGAGAAATAGTCAATTGCACAATCATAGAAATGGATTTTAGCACCCTTGTAATAAGAAATCTGACACCATTTTTTTTGTTGTTGTTTGCTGACAGCTTTTAAGCCTTAACCTCCCCGTTTTCCTTTGCACCCCACATTTTGGCAAGCTGATAAAAGGTGTTGGATACTCCCTTTTGGCACCAACAGAAAACTCAGATCGCACAAGACTCTCACTTCTGTCTCAGCCCTTAAGCACAATTAAAAGACCTCTCTCCTTTCCTTGCTCACTCAAAACATTTTGAATATGCTTGAAGAGATAAACATATATATGTATGTATGCTTAAAGAAAACAACAATAGGGTTCAGTACTATGCATTGTTTGAGATATCCAGTGGAGGTCTTCAAACATATCCTCCATGGTTAAGGGGGCACTACTAGAGAGAATAATTTTTTGATATCAAAGTCTACAATTAAGGTAGTTGTCCAACCAAGCAGAGCAAATAGATCTAAACTAAATGTTATTGCTGCCTTCTTAACCAGTCAGTGTAGCATGCACCAGAACTAGTTCTCGCTGTACCTCCCACTCTACCTAGGAAGTAGCTTGCATTGAGACAGTTAGCCATGTTCTCTTTTCCACACCATCCAAAACATAGCACCCCCTGCGATGAAGAGTTACACAATGCAGTGCCTGCAACTCCCGGAGCAATGGCAGATGTGGCACAGAGCAGGAGTTGAGCCTGAGATGATACTGAGAGTCTGACAACTGACATATACAACAATGTTAATGATTCACAGTTTTCAGATCTGCACCATCATGAGAGGCTCTAGTGATGCTGCCACTTGCATGATTCATATGCTGTCTTCCCCAGCACTGCATGGAAAATGGAGCTTCATATTGCTGGTAAATGAGGGGCCATTTTACACTGCCAATATCTTGTGGCTGGCAATTTTTAATAAAAAAAATGAGTAGTGATACCTCATTTGCAGTTTTTTTCACTTTGTATCTTAAATTGGAATGCAATAGAAGGCACATTTTGTTTTTGTTTTGTTTTAGTAAATAGTGTACAGAAAGTAATAGAAATTGATATGATCAGAGGTAGGAGGTCTGACATTTCAATAATATGCTCACTGGAAACTATTGTTGAGTATTTACAACAACTCTTTTTTCCCTTAACCTCCAATTCCAACTGGTAGCCAGAGGAAACCCTCGTTTATGTTTAGGACTTAATCTTTGGCTTTGTTTCTGACTCTTTTGTGAAGACAACGTACAGTGATCTCAACAGGACTTAGTTTTATAATCATATTAAAATTATTAGAGTTTCTTCATGTGGGTGTGTTCCATTTATAAAATTAAGATTCCTGAGTGATAATTTTACTAAATGTATTATTCATGTGCATTGTGTCTATTTCAGGCTAACATGAATATTAAAAGAAATTAAAGTAAAACCATCAACACCATAAGCTTCACCATATTTTCATGATGCCAACGGAATAGGTAAATATGCTTTGTTAATAAAAAAAGTAACAATAGATACCATTTAGAGAATGATATTATATGTCAGGTAGTTTGCATGTATTTTCTCTAATTTCCACAAAGACCTTTCAAGATAGGTGCTATTATCCTTAGTACAGATGAGGAAATTACAGCTGAGAAAAGCTAAGTAACTTGCTCAAGTCCATATAGTTGGATGGCAGTATAATCGGGATTCAGATCTAGTTTAATCTCATTCCAAATTCTGTGTGAATTATGTTACACCCTGTGTTTTCTTCTATATGAAGTATGAGTGTCACATTATATATGTATATATTAAAAAGTATGTGTTTTCACATGTAAAATCTGTTATATCCAGCAGTATAACATAGACAGATTGGAAATTAAAATGTGGCAAGGATGTTTATTAATATAAAAACCTAAATATTGTCATTCTTTTAAACAGGCATACCTTGCTTTATTGTGCTTCACTCTATTATACTTCACAAATGTTGTGCTATTTACAAATTGAAGCAAGACCCTCCACAAGCAAAAAGATTACAACTTGCTTCATTGTGATATCTGCTTCATTGCAGTGGTCTGGAACTGAACCCAGGATATCTCCGAGGTCTGCCTATATTCATAGTAAAATGTGTAGTCCTTACAAATCTACCCCAACGTACATGTTAGCCTTGCATAGATATTTGCCTTATACCTTATTAATGGCTCAAAAATTATACTATATGTCATTGTGCTTTATATTTGAACCATGATTTTATGTCTTTCTTACATACATTTTCTTTAATATGTATATTTTTCCCACTGACATGACAATAATTGTATTATAACTTTTGTCTTTAACTTGTATTTTTGTGAATTTCCAACTTCTCAGTTATTGTATCTTTTACATACTCTCTATTAACCTGAAATATTTTCTTACTAATTTTTCAGTCTTGTTTCAATCTGGACTGTTTTTTCTCTAGGCCTGCTGCACAATTAATATGATAGGAATCCACTGTTTGCTGGATCTCATATCTTCCTATGTCTTGATATTTTCTCTCTTTTTTGATGAAGTGTCACTTCAACAAACTTTTAAAATACTTAGATGAGAAGTCTTTCTTTAGACATATCTAAAAATATCTTGATTGTTATATTACAAACTATTATAGTTTTGCTGGGTATCAAATACTATATGTTCAAATTCATTTTCCTTTATAATTTTATAGACTTTGCTTCAGAATACCTTAGAATCCAAAGTCGTTTATGATAAAAAGTAAATAAATAAATAAAATGGTGCTGTTACTGATTTTTTCCCCTTAAGTTTAAAGTTTCCTCTCTTCAGTAAAATAATATATCTAACTATGTATCTTTCCTTTCATATTTTGCTGGGCATGTGGTGAACACTTGAAAACTAGGGACAATTCCTATAGCTCATGGAAAGAGCTTTTTTAGTTCAATGATTATTCAGTTTATGGTGATATTTGTGTGCATGAATATACCTTCTTAAAAGTATCTTAATATCATCATGCAGGGTATTTTTAAAAGTTATTTTGTGTTTTCTGTTTCCAGAATTAGCTTTCATTCATCAAAGTTTAATTTTTCTGCTTTTTGGCTTTATACGGTCCTCCATTTTGCTGGATTTTTTTCACATATCTGTAAATTCTTGTCAGGGTATTTGTATTTAAGATGTAAGAATTGATATCTCATTATCCTTTCCCCTGCAATTTTGTAAGTAGACAAATTCTGTGATAGTCATCTCCCATGTATGGAAAGTATGCCTGGAATGGACTATTAGCTGCAGCTTGTGCTTGTAGATGAGTGCACAAAGAGGTGGCTTCTAGACTGGAATCACTATATTGTGATTTTAAGAAGTATTTGCATGGAGAGAAACAGCACCTATGCTAAAAGTTTTGAAGCTAGCCAAACGATAAATTTATTTACATATTTACTCGTTTATAATTTACCTGCAGGCTGACACAAAGCTGCTTCCGTTTGTGCATAAAGATAGGACTATAGGAGGTCGCTAAATTTTCTACATGTAGAACATAAACTACTGTTCCTCTTTCACCTTCACTTTTCAATCGTGTTCTTCCTCATATTTACAAACTTTGTGCATGAAGCCCCTCTGGGGTTCTGACAGAAATGTAAACTTGTTAGACTATATGCTGCGTTATGGCTATACATTTTAACCTGTCTAAGAATAAATTGAGAATCTCATCTACTTATGATTACCTCTCACCAGTTCTCTTTACAGTCATGGGATTATCCCATTTTTGCACTTAAGTACTTGCATTTAATTGGGGATGATTTGAAGGATGAGAAGCAAACATATTTATTTGTTCAGCCATCTTGAATTGGGAGGTATCCTTTTGTAATGCAAAGTGATACATTTAAATGATTTTGAAATTATAAGTGCTATCTCCTAAATTATTGGATATATAAACAAGGAAATTAGTATCACTATATTTTGTTCCAGCTCCTCCCCTCCTTCCTTTTACTCAACTTCTCTCAGTCATTTCATAATGTTTAAATCACAAAGTGGACAACTTTCATATTTTTCCTGTTTTTTTTTGGTTTTTTTTTTTACATTTTCGGCTTGATATATATGATTCTGAAAATTGAAAACAAGAAAACTGTTTTTATAAATTGTATAAAACAGAACTTGATATTCAACTAATTTTTAAAAACACAAACAAAGGTTCTAACTTTTAAATATGACAATGAAGGAAAATAAATTGATTTTTAATTCTCAAGTAAATAGTCTTTATTATTTTAATTATGATGGAAAGTTTACTGTTGTATGAAGAAGTTAATCAGTACTCTAAATTCTGCATTGGCTATCCAAATTAAAATGTTATCATTTTTGCCTGTGTTACTACAATATCCTACAAGCTGTTTTGTGTTTTTTTTTTTCTTCTCCTGTCATTGTCTCTCCCAATGCATTCTTCGCATCACCATCAGTTGTCTTTCTAAGACCAGAGCCTAGTTCTCTTTGCTCCAAAACACGCAAGTGTCTTTCATGCCCTCAGAATGAAGTCTAGCGTTCTTACATTGGCATGTAAGGTGTGCTATGATCCGATATGCCTCATCTGTACTTCTGCATCTCTCTCATGCAGCCCATTCTCTAGTTATGGGCTTTTCTGATTAAAGTAACATCATTCATACTGTATGCGTTTCAAAGGCCCAGAGTAACTTTCTTTCATTCCATAAAAGCTTCCCTGATATACCTTGACTGAAATTTATCTTTCCCTTTCTAATTTTATGTTTAACTTTATATCTCTTTTTCATTATTTCTTGACATTTTTGATTGTCATGATTTAGGGGAAGTGGAAAGAGGAAGACTTCTGGGAACCAGTGAGTAGAGACCAAGGCTGCTTCTAAATATCCTATCAAGCCTGGCTCAACTCCCTGCAATACAATGTCATTAGGACTGAGGTTGAGAAACATTACTGTGACATGTTATATTATTCTTCAACTATAATTGTTTATGACATAGTTAAATCTTTCACCAAAATATAAGCACATTTAAACAAGGACTGAGATATATAATATTTAACTTCTCTCATTGTTTAGCACAATAATTGGGGGGAAAAACAACATAATAAAGACTTGTTGAATTAAAGTGTGAACCTGTAAAAACTGCTTGATAAAACCCCTATAATTTCTCTCATCTCAAATTTCTCTACTTTTTCCAGCTTATCTCATCTTCATACATTTCCATGATTAGGTGTGTGTCTATTTCTTTTCACATGACCGTTTGCTTACATTTCTATTGTCCTCATGATACTATCTTTTATTTTTTCATTTACTAATTTTTCTCATTATTCTGTAAGCTCCTTATGAACTGGGACAATATGCCTCCATCAGGGTAACTACAGAGCCTGAAAAGGTGTCTGCAGGAGATTCTTGGTAAATTACACAAAATAATTGAATAGTATAACTACAGAAAATAGTTTTAATGGAATATACAAAACAATTTCTACGGTACACAGACTTTTCTATAAAGAAAAGCAGAACCTTAGACATTAACTTAAGCTACTTCTCATATTTAATAGCATCAGGAAAAGTGTACATGCTATCAGATGGAAACAGGTATTCCCAAACAAGGCAATAATGGATAGAGTTACTAGGTTTGTTAGCAATCACACAATGAAAGTCTTACTTTAGTGTTTCTCAAACTACTTGTATACTTGGTGTACTATCTGCATCAAAATCATCAGAGGATGTTATGTAAAAAAATAACAACTTAAAGTCCCAGGAGTTGAGAGCAAGAAATCAACAATCCTTAGTCTCCTTGGGTGATTGTTATGCACACTAATACTTGAGAACCACTTATTTTCTTGTGTTTTTCCGCTCGACATAAACAAGAATCTCCTTTCTCTTGTCACTTATGTCATTTTCATAATAATGTCAATAATAACTATATTTAGTGAGCATTTCCTGAATATCAAATATTGTATTAAGCACATTATGTACTTATATTATTTGAACCTCACAACCAACCTATGAGATAGATTCAATTATATCCATTTTGAAGATCTAGGAATGCAGGTAAAGAGGTTATTTACCTAGTGTCTCATACAGAGTAAGTTCCAAATCTTGCTACAAAACTCATGCTCTTGGACTTCTGGTCAAGATGGAGTGTAGGTAAATGCTGCGCTTTCTTCCACTCACAACCACAACAAAATTACAACTAAACTGTGGAACAACCGTCATTGAGAATCCCCTGAAGTTTAGTTGAACCAAAGCCCTACTACTAAAGAAATACAGAAGAAGCCACCTGGAGATGGGTAGGAGAAGGAGAGACACTGAACAGAGTGGTCCTATACCCACATGTGACCATTTAAAATCAGAAAGAATATCTTGGTTGCAGTGGTACCCCCAGAGGAGAAAGGTCTCTCAGCCCCTTCCCAGCCCAGGGTTTCAGTGCCGGGGAGAAACATCCCTACAACCTCTGGCTGGGAAAACCAGCAGACTGGAGCTGAGTAAGCCGAGGAAGCTGCAGCTGCAGGTGCTCCATAAAGGACCCACACATGAACTTACTCGCTGACAGAGTCACTCCCTCTGAGAACCAGCACCGGGGCAGCCGTGCAAACGGTGCCAGGGACATACATGGAAGAACTGAGGTGTCTGGCTTTAGAATGAGTGATAGAGGGGCAGCTTTCTCCTGGACGGAGGAGCTGGCAGAAGCCATTGTTTCTATGTTGGGCCCTCCCCTGCCTGCACCCAGATGCAGACAGCTGCGATATCTGACTCTCCACCAACCTGGCTAACACTGTTGGTACACCTCGCCTTGCTGATTCTGAGAACCCATCTCAACCAACGTTTGGGCACACCCATGCCATTTCAAGTGGCTTTTCCTTACCAATGGCTTGCCTTGCCTCATGCTACAGAATTTCCAAAAGTCTCTCATAGGTTCACAAAAAACAAACAAGCAGCATCTGGCTTTGGCATGTCCTATACCTCTGGCTGAATAGACCTAAGCCTCGAACTAGTGGCTGCTGGCCTTGGTTTATAGCTTGGTTTCTCAAGGCACTTCCAAGCACAGCATGGGCAGTGACCATCTGTGCATTGCTTTGTGACTCATGTCACATTGTCCCGGGCAGGGAACAGGCTGCAGCTGAATTTGGCCTGCAGTGGGTCCCCTCCCACGATGCCCTGGGGCTATCTCACCCAGGGGCCAGGTTTGGACCGAGCCGGAGCATCACCCATCTATAACCAAGGACAACACACCCAAAGGGCACACTGGTAAGGCACCAGAGCCCTGCTAGAGTGAACCATGCTCCATAGGGTCAGCCCCTGCACTGTAATCCCTACACAGTAGTCACAGCCAGTTCTCACAACCAATGAGCCTGAGGGTCAGTTCCTCCCATTGACAAGCTAACAGCAACCAAGGCTCAACTACAAGTGGGCACATACAACCCACACAAGGAATAAACCTGAAGCAATCAGCTCTGGTGAAGAGGGAGACTGTGCCACTGGTCCCCACAGGACAAATACTACATAAGCTCACTCTACTAAGACCAGGAGACTTAGAAACCCTACCTAATAGACAGAAACAAACACAAGAGGCAGTCAAAATGGGATGACAAAGAAATGTGTCCCAAATAAAAGAACAGAACAAAACTCCAGAAAAAGAACTAAACAAACTGGAGACAATGTACCAGATACCTAGTTCAAAACACTGGTTTATAAGCATGGTCAGTGACCTCAGGAAAAACTTCAACAAAGAAATAGGAAACATAAAAATGGACATTGAAAACATAAAAAAAGAACCAGTCAGATACAAAGATTACAATAAATGAAATGAAGAACACATTAGAGGGAATAAGCAGGAGATTAAATGAAGCAGGTGATCAAACCAGTGATTTAGAAGAGAAAGTAGCAAAAAACACCCAAAAAGAAGAGAAGAAAAAAGAAGAAAACAAAACCTCCGAAAGTAGGAGGACAGTTTAAGGGGCATCTGGAACAACATCAAGCGTACCAAAATTCACATCATGGGGGTACCAAAATGAAGAGAGAGAGAGCAAGAAATTGAAAACCTATTTGAAGAAATAATGACAGAAAAGTTCCCTAACCTGGTGAAGAAAATGGATATTTAAGCCCAGGAAGTGCAGAAAGGCCCAAACAAGATGATCCCAAAGAGGCCCACACCAAGACACATCATAATTAAAAAGCCAAAGGTTAAAGAAAAAGAATAAATATCAAAAACTTCAAGAAAAAAGTTGCCTACAAGGGAGTCCCATAAAAATGTCAGCTGATTTCTTAACAGAAACTTTGCAAGTCAGAAGGTGTTGTCACAAAATATTCAAAGTAATGAAACGCACAGATCTACAACCAAGATTACTCTACATAGCAAATCTATCATTTAGAAATAATGAACAAAGAATAGACAAGAAAAAGCTAAAGGAGTTCATCACCACCAAACAAGTATTACAAAGAATTTTAGAGAGACTTCTTTAAGACTAAAAAACATACATATGAATAATAAATTGTCAATAACTGCATAATTTCAGCAATTACTTTAAATGTAAATGGATCAAATGCTGATATCAAAAGATATAGGGTGTCTGAATGGATAAGAAGACAAGACCCATCCGTGCATATGCTATCTACAATAGACTAACATCAGATCGAAAAACACACAGAGACTGAAAGGAAAGAGATGGAAAAATATATTTTATGAAAATGGAAACAAACAGGTATTGCTGGGGAAGCAATAGCTATATCAGAAAAATAGACTTTAAAAAAAAAGACGATAACATAGGACAAAGAAGGATGTAGTAATTTCATTTGTGGGTATTTATCTGAAGAAACCCCAAAAATGCTACTTCAAGGGAATGTGTTCATTTATATCTTCATTGCAGCATTATTTACAAAAGCCAAGATATGAGGCAACCAGTGTGTCCCTCGTAGATGAATGGATAAAGAGGAGGTGGTACATATACAAGTCTGACAATTAAGTTCACGAACATGTTGCAACAATGTTGCTAACCTTTTTTGATATCAGATGGATTATTCATTATAAATTGTTACCAACTGGACAGTTAACCAAGTTTACTATTCGGAAGTGTTGAAAAGGCTGCGTGAAAAATTTAGATGACCTGAATTTTTTGCCAACAATTCATGGCTCTTGCATCACGACAATGTCCCAGCTCACACGGCACTGTCTGTGAGGGAGTTTTTAACCAGTAAACAAATAACTGTATTTACCTTATCTGGCCCCAATGACTTCTTTCTTTACCCAAAGATCAAGGAAACATTGAAAGGAAGGCATTTTGATGACATTCAGGACACCAAGGGTAATACGACGACAGCTCTGATGGTTATTCCAGGAAAAGAGTTCCAAAATTGCTTTGAAGGATGGACTAGGTGCTGGCATCAGTGCATAGCTTCCCAAGGGGAGGACTTCAAAGGTGACCATAGTGATATTCAGCAATGAGGTGTGTAGCACTTTTTCTAGGATGAATTCATGAACTCCATTGTCCTACCTTGGTATATAATGAAATACTGCTCAGCCATGGAAGAGAATGTGTTCTTGTTATATGTGGTGTGATGAACCTGGAGAGTATTATGTGGAGTGGAATATGTCAGACAGAGAAAGATAGATGCAATATGATTTTGATTATATGTGGAATCTAAAGATCAAAATAAACAAAAATACAGAAACAAACTAGTAAATATAGAAAATATTTTGATGGTTGACAAATGGGAAGGGAGGGTGAAGGGGTGGGTGAAAAATGAGAAGGGAGTAAGAAGTACCAATTGGTAGTTACAAAATAGTCATGGGGATGTAAAATAAAGCGCAGAAAATATAGTCAATAATATGGTAATAACTATGCATATTGCAGGGTGGGTACTAGACTAGCCAGGGGTATCACTTCTTAAATTATATAAATGTCTAACTACTATGCTGCACACATGAAATTAATATCAAATATTACTGAATGTCAACTGTAATTGAAAAATTAAAAAGGGGTGAAAGGGTGAAGGGCAATATGTTGTTCAAATTGACAGGTATAAAACAAATAAGTCATAGGGATGTAATGTACAGCATAAGGCACATAGTCAAGAATATCGTGATAGTATAATACAGAGTCAGAAGGTTGCTGGACTTATCATGGCGATCACTTCTTTAGGTCTATAAATGTAGAATAACTATGGTGTACACCTGAAACTAACATAATATTGTATGTTAGCCATATTTTAATAAAAATTAAAAATAAATAAAAATTTTAAAAAACACATGTTCTTAAACATGGTGCTTTCCTGCTTCTGCCTATTTTGCAGACCTTGTTTTTTCTTAGTTGATCATGAAATGTTCCCCATTCTGAGATTTTCATTTAGCTACAGACAGCTCAAATATATTTAGAGTGGCTTCATTATTTGTGAATAAAAAGATTAGTGGATTTTCCAAAAGACATATTCCATTTAGAGGGCTGGGTTAAGCTCTTATGTTTCAATATCCTTAATTGATGAAGATTTTCAAAGTGTATTCCTTTCAACACATGATTAGTAAATATAGATTTAGGACTGCTGTGAAAAGTTAGGCTAAATTGCCTATCACAGTTTAGCAGTTTGAAGAAAACTTGAAAAATGAAAACCTTTTAGACCTTATTACTGGGGTGACATGAACTGGCAAGGCTGTTATCACCTGATAATGCATTTCTAGGTGAGCTAAGTTTTCCAAAGGCCATCATATCCTGTGGTGATGATGGTTTATAGTGCACAGCCCACTGGGCAGCCCTGAGAGAAATTGCCCCAGATCACATATAGAACAACACAATTCATGCGCTTGTCCTTGGGAAAAGCAGGGAAAATGCAATCTTTGATGGTCTCATTTCAGAAATATTCTTCCCCTTCGCTAAACACTCCCCTAAAACCTCTTTATTTACAAAATCCAAGAGCTACATCTCTAACAAATACCTGGCCATACAGTAAATCAGGAGGCTCTTGGTCTAGGGAAAGGGAAGATAACAGACACAAATGATGTCACCCACTCTTCCTACCACCTGTTTATTGACTTGGAAACACAAGCTTGTTTGTCTTTATCACTGCCCAAACTGTTCTTCATCTAGTATTTTTCTTGGCTGCCTCAATCTGCTATCTCCTCGCTGTTAGTGTATGATTGTAACTGGAATTCCGATGGCTCTCATTTTACGTCCAAACAGTTCTAGTTTCCCCTTACCATATGGTCATCCTGATGTTACCATTTGCCTCAATCATTCTTTTTGTAGCTGCTTGAACATCTTAATTGATCTCATGAGCTATGTTAGGGATTTATAACATACATCAGTATAATTCATCTCATACACGGATGGGGTTTTTCTTCTGATTGGATGTGTTACATATACATACATATTTATAATTCTCTAAAACCTAGGTTTTACCTTACTGATAGCATAAATGAACATTCAAGGGCTATAGCTCACCAGAGGAAACAATTACAGGAAACAACAACCCTCGTCTGACACGGTATTTTCCGTTTCCCCGAAGTGTTTGATATATTACAACATGTTTAACCCTTTTCCTCCGGTTTAAACAAATTGATAAATATACCCAGTTTAATTTTTTTTTTTCTGGAATAACCTGTGAATTCTTATTTCACTAGGTACCCACATTGTTTTTTCTTACTTTCTCATTTCATTTATTTTTATTATCAGTAAGACTCTCAAAATTATTCAACAATATGTGGTCATGATTTTTTCAATTCTCAGGACAGAAAAATTTGTATTGAATCTTTCCATATTTATGATTTCACATCTCTTCTGAAGCCTGCCCTTCATTCAGTTACCCTATTATCAAAGTAATTCCTGGAAAGCAAATACCTATAGCTATGTAACTCACACCTGCTAGTTACCTTATAAACCTGGTAGAGTGAAAGCTAATATTATAGACTGAAAAAATAATTTACAAAATTTTATGGCTGGTATCTTTTAGGCCCTGAAAAGTGGGCATCAATCTAAGTCACTTTTTTAGGGGAAAATGTTTTTGACAAAGTTATTTTCTATATCTAGGAATTGGGCCTATTTTCAGAAAGAAAAAAAAAAATCAAGTGAACTCATTTGATAATTGGTATCATTAACTTTTCTTCTATTCCTCCTAATTCTCTATCCTATTTTAAAGGAGGGATTACCCCTGTGTATTTTCAACTTTCTTAAATTCTATACCACAGACATAGTCTATCTCATAGATTTTAAGTTCATTTACTTTTGAAAATTGACTTATAATTGTAAAACAAAAGTATTTATCCTGAGGCAGTATTTTGAAGAAATTCTAATGATTATGACTTTCGTTGTTGTTGTTGGCCTTTGCGATTATGATCTGGTCACTTAAAATCATATGCCTGATGTTGCATCTCTTGTATAGAGTGCTTTACAAAGTATCAGGAAGATCTCACAACTCTGCCTAGGGAGAGAGCTGCTGAGTCTTTTATAATCTAAAGCCAATCTCTCTGGAAGGAGAAAAGAGAACATTGAATGTCCTAAATAAATAATATCAAAATGAATCTGAGGCAGCATGAAGCTCAGACATTTTGCTCACACAGTGTTAGTTCATTGGGGAATTTCAGTGAATAAATCACTCTCCGTAGGCAATAGTCCACAGAAGCCGATTTGGCATACCTGTGAGATTTTACTCAGAAAACCCAGGGAACCAAAACTTACAGCTTTTGCACACCATCTTTTGCTTGTGTGATTTAATATACTTCATTTAGCTCTTTTAACTTGAATAAATACAAACACACACTGAAGCATATATTTAATTGCATGACTTTGTCATGTTACTTAACCTCTCTGTGCTTCAGTTTCCTAACATATGAAATAGGAATTAATACTTCCCTTAAAATGGTGTTCTGAGATAGATAGAAGGCATGCATTATAAGTAGGCTTAAATCCAGGCTGTGATACCCACAGAGGGCACTAGATCAATTATTTTATATTTGGGGACAGGATTGTTAAGCTCAATTTCTAACTCTATCACTTACTACTTCTGGATTTATGGGAAAAAAACACTTCTCCATTTCCACTTCTTTAAAATGTGGATAATGACATCAATCTGGAAAGGTCTTTATGAGGACTAAATGGCCTAATAAATGTGTACAGTGTAGTGTTGGGCAGAAGCAGGCTTTACGAGGCATCACTTTCCTTTCTGATATTTGATGGTTGTGGCAAGGATGAATCTTCCTCCAAATGAATATTAACTCTACAGACAGTTACAGAATGCTCAACGATAATGTTATTGCTATGAGCACAATTCTTACAAAATAGAAACAACTTAATTGAAGGTTACAGAACTGAATAAATGGCCTAGAATTATGACTTAAATGGAAACAGAAGCTTGAATCAGAAATTTACAGCAGAACAATTGAAAAATCAATTGAAAGATTGATTTGACATGAGCTCAAGGCCAAGAGGCATTAAAATATGCATAGGAAGGTAGAAGTAAACAATTCCCTTACCCCCAAACTTTTGGGGGTAAGAAAATGGTTTCACTCTAAACTTAAGTTCCTGTTAAACATCTTTTGGAGACTACAAAGAAAATTTAGACATAGATCCTTTTTTCAATAATCTTAAAGATGGAAGTTTGGGAATAGCACTTGGAATTATTCCAAATGGTGGGTTTGTTTTGAAATTTGGCTTAACTAAGAGGTGAATTTTATTAAAGGATGTGAATGTTATAAAGAATGTTATTAAAGTATGTATGATGTTATTAAAGTAAAGTATGACAAAGACACATACGATGGTCATAAGTTAGAATAGAGATAAAAACTATGACCTGACTAATAATGTCCTCAAGGAGACCTAGAAGCCAGTAGATGACAAGGACAAAAAGTGATGGAGAGGGGATGATATTCAAAAGAACTTCAGATTTTAAATAAATACAAATGGACAATGAATGGGTAGCAGCAGGAGCCATTCCCACAGAGGTGATAATAGAAGCTGGGATTGGATGAGATTGCCAAGGGCTAGAATAGAGAGGAGGACTTCAAGGATAAAAATCCTCAGGTGTAGGTCAGTGAAGACTATAGAGATAGAGTCTTTTTTGTGCTGTGAAATGAATGGTCATGGGCGCTGAGCTTGGTTGGATTTTCTTGTGGCTGGTGCTCTGTCACAGGTATTTGTTAATGGTCAGTTAAATATGTATTTTTCTAATTTCGCTACAGCATCTTGCCATACAAGAGGAGAAAATCTTCAACTGTATCTTAATATGATATAGGCTATTGGGAAATTAGTATTACTTCCTTTTTATAGTTTCCTGATTCATAAGGGCTTACCTTTCATTGAAAGAGCCTTTGATTTGGACCCATGGTGATTCATCAGTAAAGAACAGTATTAGGGTGAAAATGATCCAAGATGGCAGATTAGATAAACACTATGCTTGCCTCATCCAGTGCACACATCAAAATTACAACTAAATTATAGAATAATCAACCAGTGAACACATCCAGTGAACACATCAAAATTACAACTAAATTATAGAATAATCAACCTGGAGAACCACCTGAAGCCTAGCTGAACAGAAGTTCTATGGCTAAGGATATAAAGAAGAAGATATGTAGAAATAGGAAGGATGGAAGGAGATGCAAAAATGAGCTGGCCTCAAACCTCCTTGTTACAGATGACAATTGGGAGGACTATCTTGACCACAGAGGTTCCCTCAGAGGAATAAGGAATGTCAGCCCCACACCAGACTCCCCATCCTGGTGTACTGCTTACAGAAAGAGGATCCCCCACAATATGTAGCTGTGAAAACCAGTAAGGATTCTGACTGTTGAGGTCGGATTGAAGGCTGTGTGAAATGCAGACATCCTCTTAAAGGGCCTGCACAGACTCTCTTGCAATCACTCACCCTGGGCTCTGGAAGAAGGACAGTGACTTGGGAGACATCAGAGACATGAGGTGGGGAGGGCAGACTGAGGTATGTGGGTTCAGGTGAGGGCTGGAAGACAGCTGTCATTTTTCATGTGTGGGGAAGTCCTCTAATGCAGCCAGCAGATGGTAACCATCTTTTCTATATTGAGCCCTTTGCCATGCTCATGGCCAAATCTGAATATGAAATGATCTGGTGAGCTCTGCTTGTTCCACTCTGGTGATTCACTGCGACCCTGACACACCCAACTCCATATTGCACAAGGCTGTATTGGCAAGTGAACCCTACAAAAGCCTGCAACTGGCAATAAGCCTTGGTGTGTCCTGGATCTTTGTGGAGCTGCGCCAGACAGGTGGCAGCCTTCCTCAGTTCACAGCATGGCCCGTCCCATGTGCCTTCATGTCCAGTGACCAACCTTGGATTGCTTTATAGCTCCTGCCAGAAAGTCCCTGCATGGTGACAGGCAGTAGCTGACCTGGACCTGCACAAGTGCCCCTCCCAAGAGACCCCAGAACAGACATACTTGGAAGTTGGCTTTAGATCACAGTAGAGCACAGCCCAATTAACCCCACAAGTTGCACACTCATAGGGTGGTCTCATCAGGCACCGGAGCCCACTGGGGTGAATCCTGGTCCATGCAGTTAGGACCCTCACTGCCTGCACAGCAGCCCATAAGCTCTGGACATAACCAAACCCCACAGCAACTCACCCTGAGGATCAATTCTACCCACTGATGTGCCAATAGCAATGAAGGCTCAAGTATAACAGGAGTGCACACACAGCCCACACAAGGGACAACCCTGGAGCATCCGTTGCAGGTGACTGTAAAAACCCCACAGGGCACCTCCTACATAAGTCCACCCAGCAAGACATAGCAGATCTACCTAATACATAGAAACAAATACAGAGAGGCAGCCAAAATGAACAAACAAAAAAATGCATCCCAAATGAAAGAACAGGAGAAAACTCTGGAAAAAGAACTAAATTCAATGGAGGCAAGCAACCTACCAGAGATAGTTCAAAACACTGGTTATAAGGATGCTCAAGGAACTTAGAACTTCAAAAAAGAGATAGCAAGACAAACAAACAAAAAAAATTAAAAAGGAAAAAAAAAGACAGAAACCATATAAACAAACCAGTCAAAAGTGAAAACTACAATATTGGAAATGAAGAATGCACTAGAAGGAATCACCAACAAACTAGATGAAGCAGAGGATCGAATCAACAAAGTGGAAGACCAAGACGCAGAAGACACCCAATCAGAACAGCAAAAGTAAAAGAGAATTTAAAAAATGAGGATAGTTTAAGAGACCTCTGGGACAACATCAAGCGTAACAACATTCACATCATAGAGGTATCATAAGGAAAAGAGAGAAAGCATTGATTGAGAACATATTTGAAGAAATAATGACTGAAAATGTTCCTAACCTGGTGAAGGAAATACACATCAAGCCCAGAAAGCATAGAGAGGCCCAGACAAGATGAACCCAAACAGATTCAAACTTAACATGTTATAATTAAAATGGCAAATGTTAAAGGCAAAGAGAGAATCTTAAAAGCAGCAAGAGGAAGGCAACTAGCAACTTAAAGGTAGCTCCCATATGACTGTCACCTAATTTCTCAACAAAAACTTTGCTGGCCAGAAGGGATTGGCAGGAAATATTAAAAGTGATAAAAAGCAAGGACCTACAACGAAGACTGTTCTACCCAGCAAGGCTACCATTTAAAATTGAAGGACAGATAAAGAGCTTCCCACACAAGAAAAAAGGAGTTCATGACCACTAAACCACTATTACAAGAAATGTTAGAGATACTTTTTTCTTTCTTCTTTAGTTTCAGGTGTACAAAGCAACGTAATAGTTACACATTTACACTCTTCTCAAAGTGATAGCTGCCATCCCAGTCTACTATCTCTCTGACATCACTCATAGCAGTTCAATATCACTGACTGTCTTCCCTATGCTGTTCTCCACATCCTGACTATATATAAACAGAGATTGCCAAGATATACACACGGTGTGTGTGTATGTGCGTGTGTGTGTGTGCGTGTGTGTGTGTGTATTTAATTATAGTTGACATTCATTGTTATTCACTTCAGCTTCAGGTGTATAGCACATTGGTCATACAACTACACAGTCTATGAAATGATGCCGATCAGTCCAGTGACCATATGACACCCTACATAATCTTTATAACATTATTGATTATATACTCCATACTGTATTTCATATCCTGTGACTATATTGTGACTACTAATTTGCACTTTCCAATCCCTTCACCTTCACCCCACCTCATCTAGCAAACATCAGGGTTTTTTTTTTGTTACATCTCTGAGTATATTTCTGTTCTGTTTGCTCATTTATTCTGTTCTTTAGATTCCACATATAAGTGAGATCATGTGGTATTTGTCTTTCTCAGTCTGACTTATTTCACTAAGCATAATATTTTCTACATCCATCCATGTTGTTACAAATGCTAAGATTTCATTCTTTTTTATGTATGAGTAATACTCCATTTTATAAATGTACCACAATTTCTTTATTCAGTCATCTATTGATGGGCATTTTGATTCTTTCTGTATATTGGCTATTGTGACTATTACTGCAATAAACATAGGGGTGTATACATTTTTGAATACATTTATGATAAAAATTCTTAGCAATGTGGGAATAGAGGCATCCTATTCCAACATAATAAAGCCCATATATGACAAACCCACAGCTAACATCATACTCAATGGGATAAAGCTAAAAGCATTCCCCTTATGATCAGGAAGAAGACAAGGAGGCTCACTTTCACCACTTTTATTCAACATAGTACTAGAAGCTCTAGCCATAGAAATAGGACAAAAAAAACAAAGCATCCAAATTGGAAAGGAGAAAGTAAAATTGTCATTATATGCAGGTGACGTGATACTATATATAGAGAACCCTAAATATTCCTCCAAAAATCTGTTAGAACTGATACATAAATATAGCAAATTAACAGGATACACAATTGATATTCAGAAGTCAGTTGCATTTGTATACAGCAATAGCAAACTAGCAGAATTGGAAATTAAGAAAAGAATCCCACTTATAATTGCTTCAACAACAACAAAAATACTTAGGAATAAATTTAACTAATGAAGTAAAAGACCTGTACTCAGAAAATTATAATACATTGAAGAGAGAAACTATTAATAAAGAAGATACAAATAAATGGAAACATATACAAAGCTAATGGATAGGAAGAATTAACATAGTTAAAAATGTCCATACTACCTAAAGCAATATACAGATTCAATGCAATCTCTATCAAATTACCAAGGACATTTTTTCACAGCGATAGAATAAATAATCATAAAATTTATATGAAAGCATAAAAGACCATGAATATCCAAGACAATCTTGAGAAACATAAACAAAGAGAGAGGTATCATGCTACCTGACATCAAATCATACTACAAGCCAACAGTAATCAAAACAGCATGTAATTGGCACAAAAACAGACATATAGATCGATTGAGAGTCCAGAAATAAATCCATGCCTATATGGTCAGTTAATCTATGACAATGGAAGTAAGAATTTACATTGGGGTAAAGACATTCTATTTAATAAATGGTGATAGGAAAACTGGACAGACACATGAACAAAAATGAAACTGAAGCACTTACTCATACCATATACAAGAACAAATTCAAAATGGATTAAAGACCTAAATGTAAGAGAGATACGTCATCAAAATGGCAGTGTGAGGTGAGCCTCTGTAAAGCTCCCCTGGAATTTACAACTAATCGAACAACAATAACTCCACAAAGGACTCCCTGCACAGCAGACAGGCAAGACGAAGAGGCCCGCTACTGAATTCACCTAAAGGTGGGAAAATCGCGCAAGCGGGGGAGGTGGGAAGGGAGAAGTGCGGAGACGGAGCCGCGAGGGCACAGGACGCAGACCTAGCTCACTGCTCCGAGCTCGCTGCATCCCGGAACTACTGCAGCTGCGGGAGAGAGAAAAACTCAGACTGCTAGGGCTCTGCTTATGGCCCACAGGGCTGAGAGGGCAGAATATAACACGGCTAAACCCAACGCTCACGGCAGAGACCTCGGAGAAAAGACTGAGGGAAGAAGGCCGAAAACAGTGGTTTCCTAATACACGACCTGCACTACAAGAAATACTAAAGGAGGATATTCGACCACCATCAACAGGGACAATTTGTGGCAACCAAAACATAAAAAGGGGGAGAGTAAAGGCCTGAACTGGAATATGGGAATGGTGAAAGTAAGCGTGCTGAAGAAAATGGAATACTCGAAATATCAAACTTTCTTTTACATAAACGTAAGGGTAACCACTCAAAGAAATTCAGAACTGAAATATATACTGAAATAAAAGAAGAAACAGAGAAAAACATCATAGAATGCCATCACACAGAAATAACAGACAACAACAAAAAGATAAAGAAACAATGGAGACACAGCCTTACCAGAAAACTAAAGATAGAATGACAGGAAATCCTCACATATCAATAATCACCCTAAATGTAAATGGACTGAACACACCAATAAAAAGGCACAGAGTAGCAGATTGGATCAAAAAACTATACCCAACCATATGCTGTCTCAAAGAGACACATCTCAGCTATAAAGAAAAACATAGACTCAAAGTGAAAGGGTGGAAATTGACACTACAAGCAAATGGTACCTGGAGAAAATAAGGTGTAGCCATAATGATATCAGATGAAACAGACTTCAGGGTGAAAAAGGTAACAAGAGACAAAGATGGACGTTTCATAACGATAAAGGGGACTATACAACAAGAAGACATAACAATCATCAATATTTATGCCCCCAATCAGGGAGCACCGAAATATACCAAGCAACTACTAACAGAACTAAAGGGAGAAATTGACCAAAACACAATTATATTAGGGGACTTAAATACATCATTGACAGCTATGGATAGATCATCCAAACAGAAAATAAATGACGAAATAGCAGCCCTAAATGACACAGTAGATGAAATGGACATAATTGACATATATAGAGTACTTCATCCTAAAACATCAGAATATAAATTCTTTTCGAGTGTACATGGAACATTCTCAAGGATAGACCAGACCATATATTGGGACATAAAATCAGCAAATTTAAGAAGATTGAAATCATACCAAGGATATTCCCTGATCACAAGGCTTTGAAATTGGATATCAACTGCAAAAACACAGCAGGAAAAAACACAAATATATGGAAATTAAACAACTTACTTTTAAAGAATGACTGGGTCAAAGAAGAAATTAGAAGAGAGATCAAAAGATACATAGAAACAAATGACAGTGAAAATACATCCTACCAAAACTTTTGGGATGCAGAGAAAGCAGTTTTATGATGGAAATTCATATAATTACAGGCCTATCTCAAGAAACAAGAAAAATCCCAAATAAATAACCTCATGTTACACCTTAAAGAACTAAAAAAGAAGAACAAGTGAAACCCAAGGTCAGCAGAAGAAAGGAAATAACAAAAATCAGAGCAGAACTAAATGAAATAGAGAACAAAAAGACAATAGATAAAAATTTATGTGACAAAGAGCTGGTTCTTTGAAAAGATTAACAAAATTGACAAACCCTTGGCTAGACTCACTAAGATAAGAAGAGAGAAGACACTAATTAACAAAATCAGAAATGAAAAAGGGGAAGTTATCACAGACACCACAAAAATACAAAGTTTCATGCCAGAATACTATGAAGGACTATATGCCACCAAATTCAGTAACCTAGAAGAAATGGACAAGTTCTTGGAAACATATAGCCTTCCAAGGCTGAACCACGAAGAAGTAGAAAATCTAAACAGACCGAACACCAGTAACGCAATTGAATCAGTCATACAAAATCTTCCCAAAAGCAAAAGTGCTGGACCAGATGGCTTTACTAGTGAATTCTACCAAACTTTCAAAGAAGATCTAATACCAATCCTGCTCAAACTCTTCCAAAAAACTGACGAAGAGACAATACTCCCTAACTTATTTTATGAGGCCAACATTACCCTGATAGCAAAACCTGGTAAGGACAACACAAAAAAAGAAAACTACAGACCAATATCTCTGATGAATACTGATGCAAAAATCCTAAACAAAATACTAGCAAATAGAAGACAACAATGCATTAAAAAGATCATTCATCACAACCAAGTGGATTTCATCCCTGGGGCACAAGGACAGTTCAATATCCACAAATCCATCAATGTGATACATCACATAAACAAAATAAAGGACAAAAATCATATCATTATATCAATTGATGCAGAAGAAGCATTTAACAAGATGTAACATCCATTTATAATTAAAACATTTAATAAAATAGGTATAGAAGGAAAACACCTTAACATAATAAAGGCCATATATAACAAGCCCTCAGCTAATCTCATAATAAATGGTGAAAAACTGAAGCCCTTTGCTCTACATTCAGGAACACGACAGGGCTGTCCCCTATCATCTCTGCTTTTCAACACAGTGTTGGAAGTCCTTGCCAGAGCAATCAGGCAAGAGAAAGAAATAAAAGGCATCCAAATTGGGAATGAAGAATTTAAATTATCACTCTTTGCAGATGACATGATGCCTTATATAGAAAACCCTAACGACTCCACCAAAAAGCTATTAGAGAAAATCAATGAATACAGTAAAGTTACTGGCTACAAAATCAACGTGCAAAAGCCCATTGCATTCCTATATACTAACAATGAAATCTCAGAAAAAGAAATACAAAAAACAATTCCTTTCATAATTGCAGCAAAAAGAATAAAATACCTAGGAATAAACTTAACCAAGGATGTGAAGGACCTATATGCTGAAAACTATTAGACATTATTGAAAGAAATTGAAGAAGACACAAAGAAATGGAAAGACATTCCATGCTCATGGATTGGAAGAATCAATATAGTTAAAATGGCCATATTATCCAAAGCAATATACAAATTTAATGCAATCCCCATCAAAATCCTAATGGCATTTTTTAAAGAAGTAGAACAAAAAATCATCAGATTTGTTTGGAACCACAAAAGACCCCAAATAGCCAAAACAATCTTAAGAAGAAAGAACAATACTGGAGGTATCAGACTCCCTGACTGTAGATTGTACTACAGGGCTACAATAATTATAACAGCATGGCATTGGCAGAAAAACAGACACATAGACCAATGGAATAGAATTGAGAACCCAGAAATAAAACCACATAAATATGGACAGATAATTTTTGACAAAGAAGCTAAAAACATACAATGGAGAAAAGACAGCCTCTTCAATAAATGGTGCTGGGAGAATTGGATAGCTACGTGCAAAAGAATGAAACTGGACTGTTATCTGTCACCATATACCAAAATTAATTCAAAATGGATCAAAGACTTAAGCATAAGTCCTGACACAATAAACTGCATAGAATAAAACTTAGTTACTAAACTTATGGACCTTGGGTTCAAAGAGCATTTTATGAATTTGACTCCAAAAGCAATGGAAGTAAAAGCTAGAATAAACAAATGGGACTGTATGAAACTTAAAAGCTCTGCACAGCAAAAGAAACCATCAACAAAATAAGGAGGCAACCAACTGACTGGGAGAAGATTTTTGCAAACAGTGCCTCCGATAAGGGTCTAATGTCCAAAATATACAAGGAACTCATGCAACTCAACAACAAAAAAACAAACAACCCAATTGAAAAATGGGCAGAAGACCTGAAGAGACATTTCTCCAAAGAGGACATACAAATGACAAATAAACATATGAAAAAATGCTCAACATCACTAATCATCAGAGAAATGCAAATAAAAACCACAATGAGATATCACGTCACCCCAGTCAGAATGGCTATCATCAACAAAACAAATAGTAACAAGTGTTGGAGAGGCTGTCGAGAAAAAGGAACCCTCATACACTGCTTGTGGGAAAGCAGACTGGTGCAGCCGTTATGGAAGGCAGTGTGGAGGTTCCTCAAAAAATTACAAATATAATTACCATATGACCCAGCAATCCCTCTCCTGGGTATCTACCCAAAAAATCTGAAAACATTTATACATAAAAACATGTGTGTTCCAATGTTCATTGCAGCTTTGTTCACGGTGGCCAAGACATGGAAACATGTCTTTGTTTACGGTGGCCAAGACATGGAAACATGCATTAGAGAAATGCAAACAAAACCCACAATGAGATACCACTTCACTCTTGTCAGAATGGCCATCATCAATAAATCAACAAATAACAAGTGTTGGCTGGCGAGGATATGGAGAAAGGGAAACTTCATGCATTGTTGGTGGGATTTCAGATTGGTGTAGCCACTATGGAAAACAGTATGGAGGTATCTCAAAAAATTGAAAATGGAACTACCCTATGACCTAGCAATTCCACTCCTGGGTATCTATCGAAAGAAATCCAAAACAGTAATTAGAGGGACGGCTTTGAGACACAAAACAATGATCAAAAATATGAATAATAAAATGGCAATTACTACATATCTATCAACAATTCCTTTCAATGTAAATGAATTAAATATTCTGATCAGAAACATACGGTGGCTGAATGGATAAGAAAACAAAATACTTACATATGTTACCTATAAGTGACTCACTTCAGATTGAAATACACACAGACTGAGTGTAAAGGGTTGGAAAAAGTTATTTCATGAAAATGGAAATAGAAAAATAAGAGCTGGTATAGCAATACTTATACCAGACAAAATAGACTTTAGGTTATAAAGTCTATAACAAGAGACAAAGGCTATAGCAGGAGGCAAAGAAGGACCCAGTAATCCCACTTTTGGGTATTTATCTAAAGAAACCCAAAACTGCACTTCGAGGGGACATTGACATCCATATATTCATGGGAGCATTATTTACAATAGCCATTATTTACAAGATGTGTAGGCAGACTGGATGCCCATTGATGGATGAATGGATAAAGAGGAGGTGGTACATATATGCAATGGAATATTGCTTAGCCATGGAAGGGAATGCGTTTTTGCTTACTGCAGCAACACGGATGGACCTGTACGGTACTATGCTGAGTGGAGTATGTCTGACAGAGAAAGGCAGTTGCAAGGTAATTTCACTTACATGTGGAATTTATAAAGCAAAATAAATAATCAAACAAAATAGAAGCAAACCCATAGTTACATAGAACATTTTTATGGTTGCCAGATGGGAGGGGGCTTGAGGAGGTGAGTGAAAAATGAAAAGGGATTAAGAAGTACAAATTGGTTGTCACAAAGTAGTCATGGGGATGTAGGATACAGCACAAGGAATATAGTCAATAATATTATAAAAAATATGTAAGGTGTCAGATGTGTCCTAGATCTACTGGGGTGATAGATAGGAGGGGGTTGAATGACGGTGTGAAAAATGTGAAAGGATTAAGAAGTACAAATTGGTAGTTACAAAATAGTCATGAGGATATAAAAGAAAGCATAAGGAATATAGTCAATAATATGGTAATAACTATCTATTAGTGCCAGGTGGGTACTAGACTAGTCAAAGGGATCACATCTTAAATTATACAAATGTCTAACCACTATGCTGTACACCTGAAATTCACACAAAACAATACTGAATGTTAAGTATAATTGAAAAATTTATAAAGCGGGGAAAAATGAAGGAGAATAAGAGGTCCAATATCCAGGTATAAAACAAATAAGTCATGGAGATGTAATATACTGCGTGGGGAACATAGTTAATAATATTGTGATAGCATAGTGCAGTGTCAGATGGCTGCTGGACTTAACATGGTGATCACTTCTTCAGGTATATAAACATTGAACAACTATGGTGTACCCCTGAAACTGATGTAATGTTGTATGTTAGCTATATTTTTTAAATAAATAAATATATACATACACACACACACACACACACACACACACACACACACACATATATATATTCTTTTTAAAGAAACAAACAAACAAAAAGAACAGTTTAGGGAGAAATAAAATCCCCTCTACTTTCTTAAATTCTTCTGGCTGTTCTAAGAATTACATTGACATGAGAGATTAACAGAAAATCAAACTTAATTTCACATGCACAGGGGCTCCATTAGAATATGAGACCCACAGATAGTTAGGCAAATGTGTCTTTTATGTCATTCTAAACTGAAGAAAACAGGTAAGGTAGTAGTCTGGGACTTTAAAGGAGTGTAAGACAATTCACGTGGAGATGGAAAACCAATGTTTGGTAAACAAATGTTTGCATGCCGGGCAGAGACAGTGGGATACAGAGGCCTACTGAATTTCCCATATTATACCTAGCCTGCATTCTTTGTAGGCATCTCTGGTGATAGACAGTGTCCTTCTTGGACCAGGCCTTTTATCTAAATTATTTCAGGCAGTTAAATGGGGGGAGGGGGGAGGAGGAGGTTAAAAGCTCTTCCTGAGCCTTTTGTTTCTTAAAAATAATCAGCCTAAAATAATCCTCATGCCAAAGAAGATTTTGGGGTGGTAAAATCCTGCACCCCGACACCAGGGTCCACTACTGTCATGAAAGAGACTTACATGAGGAAGCTTGTCAGATAGTGTAGAGATGTTTTCCCCTTAGTTCTCATTATGTACCCAAGATACTTCTTTAGTGTGATACCCAAAGTCCATTCAAATATAGTTTGAGTTTAAATTACTATCTATTATTATTATCTATATCATATATACATAAATTATCTATATAATAATTATTATAAATTATCTATTAGTTATTGCATTTATTCATATATATGGTTAAACAGTAAACTTATTGTTTCTGTCATGATTCAGCTGTAGAAAAATATTCTCAAATACTAAAGTTGGGATTTTCTGGGACTTATATTAGTTACTTAATATTTTCTGACGTTAGTGCAGAAATGGACCGCTAATTTGTTCAGATCTTTAGCTTGAAACGCTGTTTAAAAACAATAATAATTTATGGAATACATAGAAAATACCAGATATTGTGCTAAGGGCTTATTTGTATTGTCATTAGCTAAAAACAATACTAGGAGTTGTTCTACTGTTGTTTAAGATGACCACAAATGGGACACTTTAGACAGTGAAAGGGTAAAGTTATTAATAATTATGCAGATATATATGGTCACTTAATTATATTATCATCAAGTTATTTAAAAACTGTAGTCCAGAATTGCAAAAATTGTTATAGCCAGTGCAATGAACATGAAAATTTCTTGTCTTTTTGCATTACACAAAATTCAGGTGTAAAACCTTTAAGTTTATTTTTGTACATGCAGTTAGCTTAGTCATTTAGAACTAGCAGTAACAACAAATTTAATCCTGGAGCTGAGTCCTTTCCAATTTATGACTGGGTAGTGCCCCCTGAGTCGAGGAATCTCCATTTTTCCTACCTGTTTTCTCTCCCTTTCTATTGGGAGTGATCTACGTTTTAGGATGACTGACGTATCACTGGTGTTGTAGAAGGGTACCTTGTTAGGTCTCCACGGACATGCTGGTAGTTCTGCAGCCTTTGAATATAAGCTTGTATCTCCACTGCAGTTGCTGAGTTAATGGAGATTCTTGTGTATCCTTTAGTGGTTAGCACCACCCACCCAGGTCCCTCAGAGTCCTCTGTGACTGAACTGTGAGGACTACTGCAGAATCCTATCCTACGTTGGGTCTCCCTCCTGACTCAGAGACTGACTGTGCTTTTGTCTCCCACATTGCAGTACATGGAATCCTCCTAGGCTGCCCTCAAACTCAGACTCAGAGATCTCTCCCATCCTTGTGTGTCTATAAGGTCTCAAGTTTTCTAGGATTTATCCTGGGAAGCCAGCTCACTCTCTGGTACTCTCCACATCACCTGGATTTCAAGGCATGTATCTCTGGGACTTGGCTCAGAAAGGAGAAGAGTTGCATACTTTCTCAGGAACTCAGAACTCTTTTTATTTGTACTCATACCCTCTCCAATTTGTCCTTCCCTATACCATCTGGTCGAATTTTTGTCTCGTGCCATTTCTGAAAATATTCTCCTATAGCCTCATTTTTTTCTCCTTTTCCTCTATGGTATGTAGTTTAAGCTCTATTTCCCAATTTTTAATGCAAAACTAAAATTTTATGATTCTAAAATAACCCCCACCCCATCTTTAGACTGGCTCTTGCAAGCCAAAAGTGCTTTTGCATTGGTCCTATTCCCTGTGTTATAAATTAACAGATGCCTTCAAAGGAATATAAGAATTTGACAGATTTCCCTGTATTCTTGTGTCTTCCCATCTACGAGGTAAAAACAGCCAAGTTGTGTAGAGAGATTTGGTGGTGGATGAATTACAATATATTTTACTGAGAATAATGATAATAATAATAATAATAATAATAATAATAATACATTAAGAATTTTGCAGTGTTAGTCTTGTGCTCCAGTAAATGGTACACTTAGGTTTAGAAGGCAATAATTTTACCTGACCACTCACTATACGATACTCTCCTGCTAAGCCGTGTCAAATAATTTTAACTTGGATCGTAGGTAAGAAGTGAACCTTCTTGTCTCTGAACTGGTGAGTTTGTTTTATTTATTAAACAATTATTTGTTATACTTAATATATGACAGGTACCATGGTGAGCCATGTGATACAGACATATGTATGTATATATATATATATATATATATATATATATATATATATATATATGCAGTCCTTGTCCTCAAAGAACTTACAGAATGATAATAAAAATAGATTCAGAAATAAGCAGTTACAATACTCTAGGAAACAAAGTTCTCTTAAGGTGACTTTGGTGTCTTCCATTTGTAACATTTACCTTTCACAGCCTATGAGAGACCAGCTAACTTGAATTTATTGGAAAGATCTAACTTAACTAAATATTTCATCAACATTTTAAAAGTTGTATTGATCACTTAGAAGTATGTTTTATTGTGTAACAAATTGTAAAAATTGAACTAGTACAATCTTAGTTTCCAGGATGGTGCCCACAAAATACGTGTATATACTAATATCAATACAAAAGTGAAGATGAGGAAACTGCCACAGAAATAATTCGTAAAGGAAAAACAAACAAACAGGATCTGATCCCACAATAATTAGATTCTTCTGTTGGAGCAGAACATTAAACAACGTATGAATGAGAATAGCTTCCTTCAGACAGCTTTTGCCATTCTTTGAGATTCTGTATTCCTTTGCAAAATGGCAGTTGAATGTTACCTTACCATAGGGCTAGAGAGGAAGTGGTATGAGACACTCAGTAACCATGGACTATTTCCCCTGGTGTTGGATGACAGAGTACTGGCTTATACCTAAAATAGCAAAAGCAACCTTTGGCAATGGGAGAGAAATGACTACTTTGGGATTTGCTTGGATCCAAGAGTTTATTGGGGCAAGAGTTATATTTGTATTTCTGGTGAATTAAATGTGTGCCATGCAGAATGACTGCTAAGCTGGAGTCATTTTAAATTTTAACAAAGACTATCATAGGACTCCAAGAGAAGGTGTCTGTGTGAAAGAACATGATGAGCGTCATGAACAGAGATGTCCCCATGGAAGTTAGGTAGTCTGGGAAGAATCTACAAACAAGTCCATTAGAAAAGAAACAGTCTACTCTCAGATGCTCCAGGCTCTGAGATAATGAAGCTAGCTTATAACAGTATCCATCATTAGCTAAATAAGAATATTTCCCAGTTTATTCCTTTATCTCAGCTCCCTCTACCTGATTAGACACCAAGTGTCAAAAATACTAGCTAGCAATCAGACAGAATGTAACAGAAAGAGAGAGAAAAAACCAACCATCCACCCCCACTCTACTATTCACTAAGTCAAGTTTAATGATAGTTTTATTTCAAGGGAACTTAAGAATGTTTCTAGTAGATAGTCATGCAAACAAAGCAAAACAAGAAGGCAGACCTGTTTTAGTTTTCAAATAGAGGGAGAAGGATAAGATACCGAAGTGTACATACACATAAAGGAATAATGGAAGATCAAAATAAACACACAGAAGCTGTAGTTTAATTGCATCAGAAGGCATGCTTTTTACACTTATTGGTTACATTTGGAGATGGTGTTAGGTACTGGTATCCAGAAAGTGTTAAGAATTGATATACAGAGAAACCTGGATTCTGATATATCAACACACTGACTTAATTGGAAGTGATGAAAGAAGAGATCTATTTTAGCCCTGCATAACAATTATTTCCAGAAATTTATCATTTCATTAAATTTTGACCAAGGCACAGATATCTCCCTATACATAAGTTTGTAATACAAATTTGATCATTTGGGTTAATTTATTGATATGCATATTCAAATTGTAGGGAATTCTAGTAAGTTTAAGCAGTTAACAGTAAACCTGCCACCCTCACTCATGACCTGTTTTCATATCCAAAATGTCTTCTGAATGCTTGGCTGTGAAGTGGAGCACATACTCCCCCACGGCCCCACCTCCGTGAAACCATAATTCCATGGAAGAAAAGCACAGGATACTTCTGCTCTTTAATATATACAAAAATAATAGGAAAACACATGTACACACCACACACACACACAAACACACACACACATACACCACATTTCCTATTTGCACTTAGAACATTCTAAGAGCTGTTGTTAATTTAATTTACAATGTCTGTATCCTTTTTGAAAGCTTTAGTAGAAAAATCAATGCCAAATGAAACTTCAAGTCCCAGAATTAATACTATTAGCTGTGTGACCTTGGTAAGATTCCTTAACTTTTCTGAACTTTAAATTTTCTTTAGTAAAATTGGCACAATTAAATAATAAAACCCAGTTCATAGATTTCCCTGGAATACAGCAGTTTTTATCCTATGTAGTATTATTTCTCACCTTCTTTAGAGAAAGAGAAAATAGAACAAAAATGCTTGACCTAGAAAAATAGCACCTTTCATTCCTTGTCACTTCTTGCCCCAACATTTCCCTTAGGTGGACATTTCTTTCTCATTTTCCACGGGTTATATGTCTGAAGTTTCTGCTCTGGGTACACAAAGTAAATTGTACAGTTTCTCTCTGGAATAAAATCTAATCGCAGGCACACTGGCTACTGCTGTCACCTTGGGATTATAATGGGCATCATTCAAGGCATGAGAATTGAGCTTAATACAGAGTATTTTTTTCTCTTTCTACATGTCTGCTTCTTCTTCTTCTTCTTCTTCTTCTCCTCCTCCTCCTCCTCCTCTTCCTCCTCCTCCTCCTCTTACTCCTCCTCCTCCTCCTCCTCCTCTTCCTCCTCCTCCTCCTCCTTTCTTCTTTATTTTATTTATCTTTTTGTTTGTTTGTTTTTTCCCCTCTTTGGAAGACACCTTTCCCACTTTTGACTCATCTTAATATAAACCTAACCTGTGCTTTCCCAAAAATGTATGCGCATGAATTAATTAATATTCTTTCAGTTCATTTGACTAATATCTTATGTAAAATGTATTGGTCTGGCAAGCCACACCAAAATAGTAATGCAGATGAGGTAAAGTGTGTTTTTAGAAAGGCCAATCAAATGGAAAATCATAAATACTGCAGTATAAAATCGACCTTCTCATCCATTTCATTAAGGGGGCTCTTTGCTCCATGCAGAACCTGTGTTGATAGAGGACAAAATAGAAATTTCAGAATAGCCATCATTAGACAAAATTAATCCTAGCATTAAGTTTAGGTGTGAAAATTGGAAAGAGCTTTTTTGGATGGGGATGAACTCTTTTTAACTCTAGTGATTTTATTGGGTCATTACTGACTGACAGTTCCTGATGGGCCTGTTGTGAATTGCTAAGAAAACATAAAGGAATATTTAGCTTTCCAAGACTTTATACGCATAATATTTACTCAATCGATGTTTTTGCTGTTGCTGTTTTTAGCTCAGTGCATTTAAAGAAATTTTACCTATAATTTAAATAATTCATTTGAAATATGTCCTTCAAATGTTGTCTAGAAAGTATAATGTAGTGTATCTTAAAATCAAGAATCTGGAATTGAAAGAAATACAGAACCAAATTTCATCTCTGGTTCTGAAACAAAATTGCTATACTTCTTTAGGTAAGTTTTTAAACAGTCTGAGTCTTAGTCTCCTCACGTGTAAAATGAGAGTATTATTTTCTTGGCTAAGTTTTTGAGTGAAATATATGCAATAGTTTTTGCAAAGTGTCCAACATGGAGCTAACAAATAGTTCTGTTCAATTAAAAACAAGCCTTTCTTCATACAGTCATATTATCTCATATAAATAGCTACCAATGTTGCATAAGGATATTTTTTATACCTGTTACACTATGTCTCCAAGAACTTAAAATCAAGGGTAAAATATGATCTCCATGGTGCCTGGGCCACGATGTAACAAAATGGATAGAGAACAGGCACTTTTGCTTCCTCCTAACTTAGATGTGTGATTTTAAGACATGACTTCTAACTCTGATGCCCAGTTTCCTCATCTGTAAATGGTAATGACATCCCCCTCACAGAATTGCTGTTAGAACGAAGAAACTGAGGGCTTAGCTTACAGGAGCTGAGAAAGGAGGCAATGAGAAAATACTTTATAACTGATAATTATTATCAGAAGGAGTGGTATGCTTTCTTAACATAAATCCCTTTCCATAATATTAACATAAAATCAGATTTTATTTTCCAAAATTTTTTCACATATACTAGCTCATTTTACTTATATAGTAACTTCAAGAGTTGGCATAAAGAAAATAGTCCTTTACAGATGAGAAACCTGAGATTCTGAGAGATTTATATTTCCTCAGATCACATGGCATAGTAGTTACCAAACTAGACCCCACATCAGTAAACTATCAACTCTTAGAAGCTTTTTAGGACATCATATTCAATTTCAATCATATTCAATCATATTTCAATTTCAGAATTGCTAACTAGCACGTTTTGGTTTAAGAACTTTAAGGCCACAAGGCTCTTGAATTAATTTAAAAAAAGAAAGGAACATCACAAGTTTTAGCTACTTCCCATAAAAATTTGATGTCATATTGTAGTTAAAAAAAAGTTTTTTGTTTTTCTTTTTTAAATTTTATTAACCAATTTCAAGAAATGTATCTAGAAAATTATTAAACCTTTGTTTTTATACAATGAATAAAATGACTCTCAAGGTAGCTGTAGTATGATTTTCAAATTGCATTTGGTGTTTTTGCTACAGAAACTTTAGCGTTCCTGTATTTTTCCACTGCAGGTGAATTTGATATTCAAAAGAATGAGAGGACTAATGGTTCTGATTAGAGTGAAGCAGAAAGTGAGGAGGATGTGTGAACTTCCCCACACAGACATTTAGCCAGATAATTTCAGCTTGGGTGTCTGTTTCTTTAGTTTATTTAAAACAAAATTGGCTCTATTTCTGGAAATCCATGACTTAACTATGCACTTCAATCTTTACCTGAACTAACATAATCTTCATATACCTAAGATCAAATTAGTAAGCTAGAACACACACAAAGCACGCATTTCTAGCTATACCGTGTTCTTTAATCTCTAACATTTTCTGTTCCTCAGAGGTATCTCCAAATTAATGTATTTGCGTCTACACAAATAGACATTTTTATGGCATTGTTCTCATGTATTTAGTTCATCATTTTTCAAATATGATCCACTTAATAAGTTTTACGTGAAAAAGGAAATATCTGGTGATCAAAGATATTTGTGTGCTGCTGGGTTACATTATCTAAGTCTCTGAGCAAGAGACAATGTTATTACAGATTGTGAATTTTATTTGACTAGAAATCACTCTTTCATTAAGCATTTCTTCTTTGTAGTATTTCATGAGACACACTTTGGTAGATCTTATGCAGATTTGCATAGGGAGGGTTTTGTTTAATATTAATAGTTTTCTATCTCACTTTTTCATTTTCTGTGATGTTAAATAATTGTCAGTGATCAGCTCTCCTGAGTTCATCCAGGATTTTCCCAGTTTTATCACTGGAAGTCCTTTATCCTTGGAAACCTCTGAATTGCAGGCACACTGGTTGGTCACGCTATTGTGTAGCTTGATGTCTACTATATAATTTGATATTAAAAATATGGTTAACATGTTTATGTATTCTTTCATATGGTTTTCTACCAAGAGGCAACACTTAAGCCCCCTATTCATGATATAAGCTCACCACAGTGCATTCTTGTATGACATCTGAGGTTAGGAAATAAGAGAAAATAAAGTTTATTTGTTCCTGGATCTCTGTCTTGGGGCACATGCCTTTGGAGTCCCAAAATGCCATGGGAAGAATTCTGGCTCTCCTGAAGCTTCCATGTTGGAGATGCCAAATAGAAATGGAAATTACTTCAGAACTATATTGATTCCATCTTAAAATCTTTGTGTTCCAGACCAGTGAGTTCTTTGTGTTCCAGACAAAACTCCAAGATAACTACAGCTCCAGCCACCACTTACTTTAAACACACAAACCCCCAGCAAGAACTGCCTAGCTGAGCACAGCCGTCATCAGGTACTGTGAGAAATATGACTTAACTATTCTTTTACATGACTAAGTTTATTACGTAGCAGATAAGTAGAATTATACCAGAGATACCATATATCCTGTCACATTGAGAAGATGGTTTTCAGGTTAATCAGTGCTCATCAGGATCACTCAACAAATATTTAACAAATATTTATTGAGCAAATATTGGTTTATAAACTACAAGTTTCAAACTCACCCTAAAAAAAAAATTCATAGCACAATTGTAATCAATCAATATTTATTTAGAGCTGATTTTGTTTATGTGTTTATTTCTTATTTGTGTTTTATATATGTGTGTGCTTGAGTATTTTAAATATATTTTCTTAAATGTGTTGCTTTAGGTTCTTTTGTTTATATTATTACACAATAAAAAAGTTTATTTTAAATAGTTATATAAGAAATAAGGAAAGAGGTGGACAAAGGAGACAAAGGAACAAAAGGAAAGAAGGAAGGAAGCGAAGGCAGGGTGTGAGGGCTGGAGGTGGGGGGAAGACACAGGAATCCCACTCACATAGGTGATTCTCAAGAGAACGTGAAAAACTATGCAGAAGGCACTTCATGAGAAGAATAAACATTATAGAAGAGTTGTTACAGTTTTCAGGAAGTTAATTTGGATATAAGTTAAGGTAGCCCATTTTCCTTGAGCATTTAGCATTTCTAACACTAATTTACTTTTTATTTATTTTAAATTTTTTAAATTAAATTTATTGAGGTGACATTGGTGAGCAAAATTATGTAGGTTTCAAGTGTACAATTATGTAATACATCACCTATGTATCATTGTGTGTTCACCACTCAGAATCAGTTCTGCTTCCATCACCATATATTTGACCCTTTTTACCCCCTTTTTACCACCTCTCCTTCTCCCTTACCTTCTGGTAACCACTAAACTGCTGTCTGTATCTACGAGCTTTTGTTTGTTTGTCTTGTTCATTCGTTGCTTTCAGTTTTATATCTCACATATGAGTGAAATCATACGGATCTCAATATTTTTTCTGTTTGATTTACTTTGTGTAGCATAATAATCTCAAAACACATTGACAGAAAAAAAGACACATAGACCAATGAAATAGAATTGAGAACCCAGAAATAAGCTCACATATATATCGGCAGATAATTTTCGACAAGGGTGCCAAAAACACACAATGGAGAAAAGGCAGCCTCTTCAATAATTGTTGCTGGGAAAATTGGACAGCCATGTGCAAAAGAAGGAAACTAAACTGATATTGTCACCGTGTAACAAATTTAACTCAAAATGGATCAAAAACCTAAATATAAGACCTAAAACAATTGCACTGAAGAAAGCATAGTTTCTAAACTTATGGACCTTGGGTTCAGAGAGGATTTTATGAATTTGAACTCAAAGGCAAGGGAAGTAAAAGCAAAAGTAAGTGAGTGGGACTATATCAAACTAAAAAGCCTCTGCTCAACAACAACAATAATAACAACAACAAAAGCTTTTCTTGCCTGTCCAAAATAGGCCATTTCTTTTCCCATGAATTTCTCTCATAAAGTTTATCAATACTGAAAACTACATTATATACAGCAAAATCAACCATCAATGAAACAAGAGGTAACCAACTGAATGGGAGGAGATATTTGCAAACAACCCCTCTGATAAGGAACTAATATCCAAAATACATAAAGAATTTGTACAATTCAATATCAAAGAAACCCCAAACAATCCAATTACAAATGGGCAGAGGACCTGAACAGACACTTCTCCCAAGAAGACATACAAAGACATTCATACATATATGTAAAAAAGTGTTCTGACATTAATTTACATCATTAGTGTGCTTCTGCTTCTGCCTACACCAACTATCTGTTATACTTTTCTCATTACCCTAGTTTCTGCTTATTTGTTGTGTTTGTACTCATAGCTTTGACTTACTAAATTTTGTGATCTCTTGATCAGTGGGTCAGATGCCTATTTGGTCCAGTCAGCTCTAGTCAGAGGGAACAGGATCACTCCCACATCAGATGGCTGCTTAGAGCTGATCCTTCAACAGTGGCCTCTGAATACCCTTTCAGGTTCTTTCCATATGTGACTTGGATTCAGATTCCCCTGAGAGGAAATCTGATTAGCACAATTAATGACATGACACACATTTGTAAAAATCCTTCATTTCAAGCCGCCTTACATCGCACACACAATCACTGTCACATCAAGAGAGAGTCTCTTAGGAGTCTCTTAGCTGTTCTGTGTGAATGAACTAATCAGAGTCAGTTTTGGGGACGCAGAGAAAAAACCGAGAGTGGTTAGATGGGTGTGTGGGAGGGGGTTGGGGATAAGGGGAAAGGTGAAGGGATTTGGAAGCAGCTGGTAACCACAAGATGGCCTCAGGGTTTTTCTTTTGAAAATTAATTTGGGGAAGGTATTCTATAATGTTGTAAAGATTTTGTTGGGTATCCGATGGACATGCGTCCTATTTGGGAGACCACCTCAGGGATACTGTGGATACCTGATCATGGCATTGTACATCAGAAGCTAAACATTAATGAATGCCAACTATAATTTTATATATATAATGTGATGGTTCAGTGTGAGGTCGGAGGGATAGTGGATGGGGGGAGGGGGGTTCACAGTATGAGGGATATAAATGATGAACGTCTAAGTATTACCTTGTTTTGTACACCTGAAACTAATAAATAAATTAATTAATAAATTAAAAAAAAAAAAAAAAAGAGAGAGAGTCTGCCTTTGGGTCAGATGCTTGTTTGTTCTAGTCAGCTCTAGTCAGAGGGAAGAGTGTCACTCCCACATCGATGGCTGCTTAAAGCTGCTCCCTCAATTGTGAGCTGTCTGCATGATGATTTTGCAGAATTGGCTATTGAAATAACATAGTTCAGGATCAGCCTTCCCAGGATACAGGAAAACATAAACATCAGATCTCTATCTTATATGTCTTTTCTACTGTCACCACCTGGGTTATTATTACACTGTATTATATTAAAAAAATTATCTCCTAAACCCGCCTTGATTCTAACCTCATCTGTTTCTAATCTATTTTGCATAGTGTTCTAAAAATTAAACAAAACAAAACAAAAAAACAACAACAACAATTCACTGTGTTGATATTGTCCTTCCGCTTTAATCTTTGATCATTAAAGAAGGTATGTTCCTTACCACATTTTAAAACACCTTTCAAAATATGGTTCTTAATTATCTCTCAAGCTTTATTACCACTTTTTTTTATGAATCCTTGCCCCATCCATACCAAAGTGCTTACCATTCACCAATAAAATCTTGAGCCTAGATGCCTTTGCTCATGGTGTTTTTTAAAATACCCTATTCTTTTAAAATACCCGATTCTTCTCTTACCTCACCTTGAATGAAAAAATTTTCTGAAGGGTATATCAAATGCCACTGCCTTTATGAAAATCTCCTGGACTATCACATTTGGAAGTAACCTTCAGTTCTTTAATATCACATACTTCCTTAAGAAGTGCCCATAATTCTACAATTAAATAACAAATCATTCTACTAGATTAAAAGCTCCTAAAGGATAAGTAGATTCTTTCAATCACATTATTTATTCCCTTTCCTCTCTTACCAAAGCATTCATGACAGTGACATGAACTTAGAAACTGCAATTTGCAAAATAAATGTATAATTTAGCAAGCTTAAGAGAAAAGGCCAGTTCGAGAACAAAATTTGGGAGTCATAAGCAAAAATTATTGAAGTGTTAAAAAAATGAGAAGACAAAATGATAGATGAAGGTAGTTTAACATGTTGAGGATTTGTGTTTGGAGAAAATAAACTTAAAAAAAATTAAGATAATATCCAAAATTACTTAATTATTCATTTCTTCAATTATTTAATTCTAGAAGTATTTATAACATAATTACTCTGTGCCAGGCACTGTTAGAAATGTGAGATACAGTAATAAAAAAAAACAGCGAATTTCTTTGTTTTTAGGAATTTACATTCTGGCAAAGGAAACTAAAATTAAATCAGTAAAAGAAGTATATAATATAGTTTTCAGTATTGATAAACTTTATGAGACAAATTCACGGGAAAAGAAATGGCCTATTTTGGACAGGCAAGAAAAGCTCTTGTTGTTGTTAAACAGATAGACATCTGGGCAGGGTCTTACAAAATTGATACAGTTAGCTCTGCAAAAATGTGTGAGTGTGAGAGAAGAGGTTGCTCAGCAGAAGAAAGAAGAAAAGCAAAGATGTTGATGTAGGAAAGGTGTGAAAGGTCAGTGTGGTTAGAGAAAAGTGAAGGATCAGGAGCAGTAGGGCAGTAGTTGGAGAGGTGGGCAAGGGAGCAGATCCTGTAGGTCTCATAGGCCACAGAAAAGGATGTGAGTTTTCTTCTACGTTGGGTGGTAAGTCATCAGAGGGTTGTGATCAGTGAAGAACAATATATGGGTATATAGTTTTAAAAGATAACTGTAACTCTGACATCTGTGTTAAAATAGCTTATGAGGAATAAGAGAGGAAGCAGGAAGAACCAGTTAAGAGGAGAGATCGTTTCAGTAGTTCAGAGGAGCTGATATGGGGCTTGGAAGATAGTGGCAATGGTAAGCAGTGTCCAAGTCAGGATTCATTTTTAAGGAGGAGACTACATGTCATGAAAATAGATTGATGATAGAATGTGACATTATAGAGCCTTCAATTCTTTTTATCAGTATACTTCTCAAAGTGTAGTAAAATGCAACAGTCAAAATTCTAGTATGTTCTGATTGTTGTTGTTTTGTTTTTTTTTAATTAAGAAAACAGTAGCATTAGATGTATATAAATGTGTCTTACAAATTACATAGGAAAATATCTTAAAGAATTCACAATTCTATTAAGTTTTAATTGATATTTTATGATAAAATTCTGTTTATACAATAAGGTATGTTATTTTATAATAATGTAATAAGATAACAGAAATAGACATTTTATGTTATTTGAAAAATATACTGATAAAATTCTCTACATTTGTCTACTTTTGAGAAATCTTCAATAAATCAACTAAATTAATGACTCTCGTATATAAAAAATAACCAGGCAAAGAGCCAATATTTTTCTAGTTGTTTTGTACTCTTTGTTTAAATTTAAGAACATTCTTTCAGACAAAAGGATGGAGAATTTTACCAGAAAAATGGATTATCTGCTAAATTTTGTCCTTTCATGGTATCTGGAAGAACTTTCCTAAAGCATGTCCATTATCTCATGTTTATAAATCCATTGGATTATTTTCTCAGTTTTTCAAACATGATCAATACAAAATAAATTGATAGTAAATTATTGTTTATTATTCAACGTTTCACAAATATGAATCCTAGTCTACAGAGCACATTTAAATATGGAAGACAGCAATATCTTTCATAAAGAGATATGATTTTCTGTCATATATAGATTCTTACCCAATAGTTTTCACCCAATTTTCCCTCTTGTTATCTAAAAATTTCTCAACGTTTTTTATAATTTATTTTTATATCGATTAGCTAATATTTTTATCTTTTAGTATTTTCTTCCACATTTTCCTCATCCATAGCTTTATTTTACTTTTCATTGCTCTGTCTCTAAATTTCTTCTTGACACTTTTAATGGTCCATAATTTCCAATGGAAAGTCTGTTGCCAGAACCTTCTTTCCCCTAGTGTTAATGGCTGCTCTTAAGAACCTGCCTTGCCCTCCATCATCTAATTTGAGTCAATGAGGGGGCAGACAAAACAGATGGTTGGCACAGGATGGGATGATTCACTGTTTGAAATCATAGTGAAACATTTTGAAATTGGTGAGCGAGACAGAAGCCTGACATTTGACAGAGCCATGTAAAAATTGCAGTATCCAAAGTTCAGTTTAATTTTCACTGTTATTTTCCAGATGTAATGATCATATGATTACAATTTTAAGATTATATCAAGAAAATACCTTTTCCCGAATATACTGTAGTCATTTCAGCAAAATGAGTCCATCATCAAGTATCCATGATAGCATTATTCATGAAGTTACCTTGTTGTTTTAAATGATTTCTTTGTGCTTTCCATCACTTATTGAATACCTCCTCTACTTCCATTCATATGAAGCTTAATTTTTTTGCATAATTGGTCTCCCATGTCATGTAACTGACTGATTTGTTCACAAATTATGGCTTCAATGAACCTCAAACTACTTTGCAAAGGAAGAAGTAAATTATATATATATATATATATATATATATATATATATATATATACACACACACACACATATACACACATATATACATATATACATATATATGCATATGTCTATACACATATGTATATATATGTATATAAATACACATATATATTTATATTTATATTTATATTTCATTTGTATTCTATTTATACTCTAGTGCTACAAATTTATGGCATGAGACTCTACAATTAAAAAGTACTTAACATTGAACTAAATCATTGTGAAAATAAACAGAGAATAATATAACTACAAAATTTAGAATGCAGATATTTAGAATTTAAATTATCCTTATAACTTGTATACTAAGGTTTCTTAATTGAAATAAAATAAAGTAAAATATATAGTAAAGTCACCATGATGAGTTGATATTACAGACAATGCATTCTAGACAAGGGTGGTATCGCTCACCCAGGGAGAAAAATATTAGATCATGGAGTGTAAAAAATTTCAAATATTATAATGCTTTGTAATATGGCCCTCAAAGGGCCATATTACATAAACAGATATACAGCATTTTGTGACATTAAAATTTTGTGGGACAAGGAATTAGGAGAAAAATATTTTGAAAAGTTCCTCAGGAGGATTAAAAAAAAAAAAAGTTTGAGAAACTGTTATAGACAAGTCAAGTCTTTCTTTGTGCCAATGCAATGATAAATTATGATTTTATGATCAATCTTCCAAGTCATTTCCATGTATCTACAATTATAAGTTTCTGTCATATAGTGTGTCAACATGATACATTGGACATCAAACAATATTCACCAAATCCATGAACCTACTTGCACAATCTTTCTTTGCAAAAAGAATATTTTAAAGTTAAACTATAGTGAAAAGTCTTGATGAAAGGATGCTATACACCTAAGAAAGCATCTAATAGTCGGTGTTTAAACATATAAACATATAGAATGTTTTACATATAGGAAGCTTTTTAAAAACCATTCCATGCAGTATCTCCCTGAAGGGATTTCTTAGCACTGAAAGCAGTTATAAAAGAGAGTGATGCCTTCTATACTTTATTGCCAATATCACTCTGATAGCAAAATTAATGTAATAACAAAAATAAACAAAATTAGCAAAAAAATACAATAAAAATAGTGTCTGAGTTCTACAATTGTGTCAATAAAAAGCATACATGAGCACACAGCATGCAAATAAACACCTTATTATATTGTTTGACTTTTTTTTATTATATGAACAATGGGTATTTTATTCATAAACCAGTACAATTATGGAGACTACAGAAGCAGGCCCAATACAATGAAAAGATGATGGAAATCGTTTCACATTTTGAGTATTGTAGTGAAATCAGGGTTAAAAAAAAGCTACAAATATTGTGCTTTTTAGAGAGAGCTCATTGGTGACCTTTCAAAAAGCCCTTTATCAAAGTGATTGGGCTAAAACCAGATTATAAGTCCCTTGTCAATGGTATCCTAAATTGTGTTGATTTGTTTTAGTACATTTCCAGGCCATAAACAACATTGTGGCATGACTTTATTTTATTATTACTAAAGTCCTACAATGATGTGTAGAAATGCATGTGTATTGTATATGCTAAACAGATATTTTTGAAACATAAGAAGTTTCATAGGAATGAGGGTTTAAATGTTGCCTATTCTTTCAATAAATTAGTGCTACAGATAGAAAACAGGGACGGCATTTGAGCAAATAATAAGTGTTAAGGAAATTAATTTTAGGATTGCCATTGCCTGGGACCTCTCAACAAAATATTAGAAATAAAAAAAAAAAAAACTATGCTTTGGACAAGTTGTCTCATTCAGTTTTGGAATTTACTGTAAATTTCAAAGCAATAGAAAGACATAGGAAACTGGTGATACAAGTTAAAAGTCTAATTAAATTTACTGCTTAGCCAGCTAAACTAGAATTCAAGTAAATATTCCACTTTTGTGTTTGAGCACCATTTCCATTATATAACTTATTATATTACTTGCATTTATCTTTTTTCTTAATTATGCTATTTTGGGGCATTTTGTTGATTCTTAATTTAGGTTAAAAACCAATTGACATAACTTTGCTTAGACAGCGTTATAAATTTAATGTTTTTTTGTTTCCACAATGTGTTTGAGAATGGTCAACTAGTTGTCTTATCAAGTTATATTAATCATAAAGTATCACTAAGTTAATTTAAAATAATTAATACTTAAAGAATATGTAACAAAGTTAAATAAATGCAAAATCAGATGAGATGGATACTATAAGAGAGAACTAAATGGAAATGCTATAAATGGAAACCACAGTTATAGAGATGTAGAATATCTGCAATGAGCTAAAAAATAGAATAAAAACAGACAAAAACAGCTAAGGTAAGAATCAGCAAAGTTTAAGACAGGCCAATAGAAATTACTCAAACCAAAGAACAAAGAAGAAAAAAATAGTTTAAAGAAAGAAAAGAAAAACATCAGAATAAAACATTCAAGTTCTGTGAGACGGTATCGTACTTGTAATACATATGCAATTGGTCCTAGATCGAGAAGAAAGAAGGAACAGAGGGTGAGAAATACATGAAGCAATAATGGCCTAGAACTTTGCAAATTTATTGACAAAATCATAGATCAAAGAAGCTCAGAAAATACCTACCTAGATAAACTCCATAACATAACCATACTTCAACATGACATATTCAAATTGTTGAACACAAAAGACAAATAGAAAATACTGAAGTCAGCCAGGGGACGAGAGGCAAAAGAAGCTTTACATACAGAGAAAAAAGGAACATAATTGCAATAGTCTTTTCTTTAGAAACCATGGAAACCAAGAGACAATAGACTGACAAATTGAAAGTACTAAAAAATTATCAATTCAGAACTTTATACCCACAGAAATTGTCTTTCAAAAACAAAGAAATAATAAAAGACTTTCACAGCAAGCAAAATTCAAGAAGTATATTGCCAGAAAAATTATAAAAACTTTTAAAGAAAATTCTTCAGACAGAAAAATTATGAGGCTGAAAAGATCAATCTACACAAGAAAATGAAAAAAACTAAAAATAGAATACATAAAGGCAAATTTAAATTAACTTTTTATCATTTTTAGTTACTCTAAAGTATAGCTCACTCTGTAAAAGACAAATAGTAGCAATACGTTGGTGTTAATTAAATTAAAATACAAGGTGTAACAAAATAAAGCACAAAAAATGGGTGAGGGAGGAGAAGTATATGATTATGAGAACTTTACCCTATATATAAAGTGGCGTACTATGTTGTGAAATAGACTTTGCTTAATTAAAGATGTGTATTATAAGTCTTTAAGAAAACCACTAGGAAAATGCAAATAAATGAATAAATGTCATTACAATGATGAAATAAAATCATAAAAAATATTAAATTAATACAAAAAAAGGCAGAAAAAGAGGTAAAGACACAAAGAAGAGATAAATTTAGAATAGTTAAAAGATATATTAATTTAAATCTAATCATACCAATAATCTTATTAAATATGAATGTTTTAAAGAAGCAAGTAAATGGAAAGAAATAGTTAGTTTTGGAGAAAAGGCAAACCTATTTTGAACTGAAATACATAGAAGATAGGTTAAAAGGAAAAGGATATAAACAGATAGAGCTCTCAAACATTATGAGGTATAGTGAGACAGCATGAATTGAAATTCTCCAACACTTACCATTCTAAATATTCATGCTCCTAACAACAGAGGTTTAAAATATAAAAAGCAAAAACTAATGGAAGTGAAGAGAGAAATAGATACATTCACAATCATGTTGGATACTTCAAAACTCCTTATTAATAATTGATAAAGCAAGTAGTAAATGATGGTACAAAAAAGTCAGTAAAAATATAGCAAAGGTAAACAATGCCATCAAACAATTAGTCTAAAATGAAATGTCTTAAAAACTCTACTGTACAACAGAAAAATACTCCATTTTTTCAAATGCAGAAGGAACATTTACCAAGGTAAACCACTTTCTGGACCATAAAACAAACCTGATTTTTGTTTTAAGTATTTTTAAAATTTCTTAAAGGAATATATCAATCAATCAATCAATCAATCAATCAATCATTAATAAATAAATAAACTCATGTAAAATATGTCATAAAAAGTAATTTACTGAAAATAATGAGTGATTATCATAAATTTTAACTGGTTAATTAAATCACAGTGATCAAAGCCAATTTTTATTATATACAAAATATCCATTGCATTTAATAGTCCTTGATAAAAAATGTTTCTCTTTAATACGTAATTCATAATATACACACAGATTATTTCTATATAACAGTGTGAATTTAAAGTCAGAAAAGTTGGAAATGACCACGTAATTCAATAATGTCTTTTAAAAACACGTGAAAAGAATGAGGTGGCAGAAAGTTCAATGTCTATATAAATACCACCTTATTACCAAGAAAATCAGAAGAAAAATGCAGTGTTTCTGACACAGAACAATTGTTTTATTGATGCCACATCATCATGAAACTTTAACAAAAAATAAATCAACAAAAATCAAACAAAATAAAGCAAAACAAGAGAGCAGACAAATCCAGAAGGGAGAATACGACTATTCTGTGAGAAAGCTGGCCTAGTCTCTTCATAAAAAGGGGGCTTTATTAGATTACACGCTATTTAAGGGAATGACATTTAGAGCAGAGCCTGGTCTGAGATTATATCCACGTATCAGGAAATATTAATATAATCTATATATTAGATGGAAGGATAATTTACTGAAATGGAAAGATGGAGATCAATAATTGAAAAATCAAGATTCATAAGGAATAGAGACAGTGGAAATGTAATGGCTGTATGCGATGTCAGAGGGGTAGTAGATTGGGGAAGGGGGTTATCACTTTGTGAGGTATATAAACGATAAATGTTTAACTTTTACAATGTTTTGTACACGTGAAACTAATAAAAAAATTAACTAAAATAATTAATTAATTAATTTAAAAAGAAAAATCAAGATTACAAAACACACAGAATCTTTGCAAATTTTCTGTAATCTAAAACTATTACAAGATAAAGAAATTTCTTTATAAAACAGTTGTATGCTGGTTTGTATCTGTGTGTTTTGCACATAAATGTATACCAAAAATGTGCATTAAAATATCAGAAGACATCATTTTTGGTTGGGCGAAATGTCATACTTTATATTTACTTGTCAAAATGTCATTAATCTATACAATACATATTTATGAATTCTGTAATAATAAAAGTTTCCTTTTAAAAATAAAACAAATTTACTTGAATTACTCTAAAACAGAACAATAAAAACCATCAAAAAACGACTGGAGTTCTTTATTTATGGCTGATACAATCAACGAAGAAAGTGAAAATACATCAGATTTTCTATGTATATATAACTCAAGTTTGCCAATTATTTACATTTTCAAAACAATGGTAGAAGACATTTTCAATTTTTTGCACACAAAAATCGCCTGCTGATATTAGCAAAGTCATTTTAGCAAAAATCACAAGTTATAGATATCGGTAATAAAAATTCAGTTCAACAGGTCTCAAAACACAGTTGAATTATTCAGTTGTTTAAAATAAACTGATTACTTGCCCTAAATATATATAGTTCAATAGAAATGACTAATAATAACCAATCAATTATTTTTAATTTTGGAATTGTCAGAATAGATATTAGAAGGACAAAAAAAAAATGAATCTCTTATTCTTCCAATGCTAATGTTAGCAATTCAACCTAAAGATAACAGTATATCTTTTTATATCAGTTATTAATTATTATGATATATGCATTTTAAACTTTCCTTTAACTTTCTGTAGAATTCTCATATTAATACAGAATTAATTTGTGATTATATAATTGACATGAAAAATAAAGATGGAAAAGGATAATACCAACTCTTGAGAGTTTATATTTTATTTTTTTGACATCAACTCATAGTCTCCAAGGTAGCTCTTAATTACTTTAAAAAATGTATGCTGGTCTTTGCAATGTATTTTTCTTAATGTGTAGATTTAAAACAAATCATAGAACAACTGCAATTTGTAAGAAATATACAGTAAATATCTTTTTCCCCCAATGGTTGAAAACTTCAAAGCCTAGAAAATATTTAACATAAATAAAAAAAGAAGTTAATGATTTTATAACGTAATCAATTGATCAGTACATGGAGTCTTTCTTATCTAATCTTATTGACAATGAAATATGAAAGAACTCTCTGTATTCTGTTCCACTGCCACTTAATATATGCTGTGGAAAAAGCTGTCCCAGTTTCCCACCCTTAACAGAATTTATTTTCAAGTGAGTTAGAATGGAAAGGAGCAGGAAAACTGCTAGCTAGTCTAGAAGCCCAAGAAAAGGATTCTGAATGCAATTACATTTTACAATATTCCATTTAAAGTTTTAAATACTCTGCACTTATGTAACTTTACTGACAATTGTCTCCCCAATAAACTTTAATTAAAAATAAAATACTCTGCTATTTGTAACTCTGATGCATATATGCATACCTATACATAGTTTCCAACAATTCACTAAAGAAAACAGAATCCTAGTGAAAAGAAAAAAGGAGCAAATAATATATTCAGTTAGTTGGAAATTAGTTTCAGAAAATAAAACAAAAATAATTATTGTATGATTAATCAGATCTTAAGTAAGATATAAAGATGGTTATTTTATGTTTGGCTTGAATAAATATTTTCACAGTAGTCAGTTTTCTGAATGTTTTAAAGTTTTCCTATGTGAGGATTTCTTACATCAAAGTTCTTTCATTTTGATGGGAAAAATAGATCTAATTCATTCTTTTCAATTGTATTTTGTGTGCCACATTTTTAAATCATTGTTGAAAAATAATTTATATTTTGCCATCATTTAGATTACAGGTGTCTCCTAACTATGTTGTAGTAAAACATACTTAGATCATTTTATATTAAACTGACCTTAATATTAAACATATGGTTCTGAGTCCTGAATTTATATTTCCTGCAATATGGTAGACTTGATGTCCACAGAAGCCCCTTACATACACTCCTACTGAAAACAGAAGATTAAAAAAATATATATATGTTTATATATATATGAAAATCCATATATTTATGAAAACATATTTATTTTATATTAATATATATCTATATTTATATGTTTATTTATTTATTTATATATTTATATTTTCATAAATTGTATATATGTATATATAATATATATATAATATATACACATAATTTGGATATTTGTTATACGCCAAAAGTAATTAAGAAAGTGCATATTATATCCATTGCAAAAATAAATAGTGATGCCACATTTTGCCCTAGGAACACACAACAATCCCTGGTAATTTAGAGCAAGAAGAATCTGTGTCATGAAATGCAATAATAATGGAAAGGGAGAAGTTTTAAAACGTATGTAACCAGAGTTTCAGAGGAGTTGAGACAACTGCAGGGAGGGATTTTTCAAGACAATACCTGGTAAGAATTTTTCTGACTTAATATAATTTAATCATTATTGAGTTCAGGAAGCCAAGCCAATCTGAGTTGAAAAATACAGAGAAATGCATATTAGTACAAATCATTGTGAAACTGCAGAATGGCAATGTAGGGGAACAAATATTAAAAGGAAACAGAGGGGAAAAAATGCAGATAAACTAGAAATTAATGATAAGAACTGACTTCTGTAATAGTAACAATGGAAGCAAGAAAACAGTTAACAATGTCTTCAAAATAGTTAGTTTTGAGAAAGGTAAATCGGTAAAGAACAACTGTTCATCAGAATTCTGTACTCAGGATTATGGTTTGAAGTTTGTCCCCCCAAAAGATATGGTAAAGTCCTAACACCCAGTACTTCAGAATGTGACCTTATTTGAAAACAGAGCAGTTGTAAATATAATTATTTAAGATGAAATTATACTGTACTGGGTGGGCTCTTAATCCAATATGACTGGTGTCCTTATAAGGAGAGGAGACAAAGACATACAAGAGAGAAGATTCTGTGACAATAGAGATAGAGATTGAAGTCTTGGAGCTGCAAACCTAGGAATGCCAAGAATTACAGGTAAACCAACAGAAGCTAGGAAGAGTCAAGGGCAGATTGTTCCTTACAGGTTTCAGAGGGAGCATAACCCCACTGACATGTTGATTTCAGACTTTTAGATACCCAAACTTGGGAACAATAAATTGTTTTTGTTTCAAGCCACTGTGTAGTCCATTGTTAAAATAGCCCTGGAGAAATTATAAACCCAGGTAAGCTACATTTTAGGAATTTGTGGACAAACTAACACTGAAAGCTTTCATGACACCTCCCACCAAAAAAAAAAAAAAAAAAAAAAAAAAAAAGGAAAAAAAAGAAAGAAGGAAAGAAAGAAAGAAAGAAAGAAAGAAAGAAAGAAAATAAATGACTTTTGAAAGAATGTGAGAAGGGTAGTGAAACATGAGCCAAAAATATGGTAAATTTTATGTCTCTAAATAAGCATTGCGCATATAAAACAACATCAATGTAGTATACTTTGTATAAATAAAAAGAAATATAAACTATTGGATCACCATAATATAAAAGCCACCAAAGTTGTATTTGAATTAAATAATAATTCTTAGATATTAATAATTTGAACATAAAGAAACAAAATCAGTAAGAATAAAGGAAATGTGAATAACATTAAAAACAAATATGACTTAATTACTGTTTATAGAACAACACTATTTATATACTGTTAATAAACACCAGAATGCATGTTTTTTTCAAGTGTGCATGGAACATTCACCAAGATAGTCCATATAGTAGACCATAAAACAATACATTTAATAGGATTTCTGTTATATAGAGTAAGAGTATAGAGATCATACACTTTCCTCTAAGCCTGCAACAAGTCAAGAATGCCTCATCTTACTACTCGTATTGATTATCACACTGAAAACCTTAGCTTGTGCATTAAGACAAGCCAAAGAAATACAAGAAATATATTGGAACAAAAGAAAAAAAAACACTTCATTTATTTAGAAGAGGTGTGTTTTTATACTACAAAAACATAGGAATCTACAAAAATATCCCTAGAACTAGTAACTTACTTAGTTCATAAGATGTAAATTCAGAAAACAAAAACAAACAAAAAAAAAGAAAATAATTATGTTTCTATAATCCAGCAAGGAATAAGTTGAAAAATAAATATTAAAAATAGCAATTAACCACTAAACTATTGTCTGTGTCTATGAGTTTTTCTTTCTCATCTGTTTGTCTTGTTCTTTTGTTGTTTATGGTTTATATACCACATGCCAGTGAAATCATATGGTTCTCTGCTTTTTCTGTCTGACTTATTTCACTTAGCATTATACTCTCAAGGTCCATCCATGTTGTCACAAATAAGGGGGGTAGGGGGTGGGAGATGAGGATAAGGGGGATCAAATATATGGTGATGGAAGGAGAACTGACTCTGGGTGGTGAACACACAATGGGATTTATAGATGATGTAATACAGAATTGTACACCTGAAATCTATGTAAATTTACTAACAATTGTCACCCCAATAAATTTAATTAAAAAAATGCAGAGTCTTAGGCCCCACTCCTATAGAAGCAAAATGTGAATCTTAAGATTCCCAGGTGATCTGTGATTAATGTTTGAGAAACACTGGTATAGGCTCTAGAATAGTTTTGAATCCTGGCTCATTTTGTAGCTTGTGACTTTGGCAAGTTATTTTGCTGAGCCTTACTTTATTCATTTGTAAACGATGATGCCTTAATTTTTAGGATGTAGTGAAGACTTTTCAAAAAAATAAAATACATATATTGTTTTACAGTAAAAAAACAAAGCAATTAAAATATCAAAAATATGGACCAATTAGGGACAAAGTTAACAAAATATGTAAAAAAAAAAATAATAATAACCCATGCCCAAAGCTACTAAATAAATATGCCATGCATCGGAGGAATAAATGTTAAGACACCAAGTCTCCAAATTGCTTTATTGATTCAATAAAATACAAATAACAATCCTGATGGTTGTGTGTATGTGTGCGTTTTGAAGGGTTAGTTCTAAATGCAAAGAATATAGGAGAGCCAGACAATGTGAAGAGGAACAATTTTGAGAACACATAGAACCTGACTTAATGACTTTCTAAAATACTAAGATAATCAAGATATTTGGATGCTGGTAGTAGATAGTCTTTAATATAAGGCAATAGCTGTAGAAGAGGTGTGTTTTTCTACTACAAAAAGCTGTAGGGTCAAATGATATCTGACAATGGAGCCAAGATAATCCAATCAACAAAACAGTCTTTCCGAAAAGAGTATAGAAAATCTGGATATCCAAGTGGAAAAAAGCAATTATCAATTTTTCTCTTTATCCATACATAAAAAATAACCCAAAATGGATCACTAAAATAAATTAAAAACTAAAACTGTAAAACTCAGGTAGAAAATATGATAAGAAAAACAAATATTTATTTGATAGGAAAAACACACAAATCATTAGAAAAAAGTGATAAATTGGTGTTAGCAAAATTAAAATATTCTGCTTTTCAAAAAACATTGTTAAAAAAATGTGAGGTAAAGCCACTGCCTGGAAAAATATTCACCATGCATATATCTGATAAAATTTTGTATTTAGAATGTATAAAAAAATGACAAACAATCCTATTAAAAAGGCAAAGTATGAGAAATAACAATTCAAAAGAAGAAATACAAATGGACAATAAGCACACAGAAATATGTTCAACATTGTTAGTCATCAAGGAATTCAAATGAGTAACAACTACCCAAAAGAATACCAAAGAAAAACAAGCAAATGAAACACAGCAAAAAATGAAATCCTGACAATCAACTAATAGTGAAGACCTGGAGCAAGTGGAAATCTCACACATTTCTGATGAAAGCAAAGATGTATCAAAAATATATCCATTTTGGAAAGCTGTTTGCCAATTTTCTATAAAATTAAACCTGTACTATTCTTATGACTTAGCAATTTCTATTCTTGGTATTTAACCAACATAAATGAAAACATACGTGATTTTTTTTATTTTTAAAAAAGTAAAATATAAACTCATTTATTTATTTCTTATTAAATTTATTGGAGCGATATTGCTTAGTGAAATTACATAGGTTTCAAGAATACAATTCTATAATACGTCATCTATATATTGCATTGCATGCTCACCACCCAAAGTTAATTCTCCTATCACCATATATTTTTACTCCTTTTACCCTTTTCTACCACCCACTCAGCCCCCTTTCCCTCTGGTAACCATTAAACTGCTGTCTGTGTCAATGAGTTTTTGTTTTGTTTTTGTCTTGTTTGTTTGTTGTTTTCAGTTTTATATTACACATATTAGTGAAATCAAGGTTCTTGACTTTTTGTCTGACTTATTTCACTTTAAATAAATATGCAAATAAGCTGTATTCATGATGACAGTCAAAAGCTGTATATAACTCAAATGTCTATCAACACATGAATGGATTAAAAAAAAGTCATGGTAAACTCATACAATAGAATTGATTACATCTTAGGGAAAAGAAAGTGAGAACTACTGATGTACAATAAATGGATGAATCTCAAAACTACTAGACTGAGTGAAATTAGCCAGACACTAGAGAATACATACTGAATACCATTGATGCAAAATTGTAGATGAACCAAAATAATATGGAGGCAGAAAGCAGATTGGTGGTTTCCTGGAGTTGATTGGAAAGAGAGTGGTGACTAGAGTGGGAAATAAATGAACTTTAGAAAAATATCCTATATTAATTGAGGTGGTGGTTATTTATGTGCACATCTTGTAAGTATGCTTTAAATGGATAGTTTATTGTATTTATGTTATATCTCAATATAATTTATTTTAAAAATTAAACGTGTTAAACTGAAGACTGTCTGTACAAATTGGTAAGAATTAGTATCATTCTGTCTGTTCTAAACAATTTAACAATTGCCCTGATCCTTAGTTTCTTAAATTCTTACCAATTTCATTAAAATAAAGTGCAATGATGTACAGCACACATTCGAGGGGCACAATAAATGTTGATTCACTCTTCTCATCCTGTCTCCCACTAACTTATAGAAATATTCTAATCATAGAAATTGTGGCTTCTGCATTTTCGTTATGGTTTGCTAATAAATTTTACAAGTCATTGATCGTAACTCTGCGCCTAGGCCATTAGACCACAGTCTGTACTATCACCGTTAAAAATAGAGCTGTTTTTTTTTTGTATGTTTGTTTGTTTGTTTTTAAATTTCAGGAAGCATAGATGTAATCTGTAGATTTTACAAGCTAAACAATATTTTATAGATTTAGGAAGAATTTGTTAAATTTATTTAAATTTTGAAAGTCTTATTCTAAGAAGTCTGAGTCTAGTCATTACTCATGTTAAGTTTCCATTAAATATGCTATATACACTGTGTTACGCTTCCTATAGTGATATAAAAATGAAAAAGACATAACTAAACTATTATGTAACAAACATTTCAAAAAAATACTACTTAAAATATAATTAGGAAATTGAACAGGAGAATATTCATCATAGGATCATTATTTGAATGTTGTCTGTGTGGCTGTTAATTTATCATCCAGTTAGTTCTGACTTTTTCTATACTTTTGACCGAGTCAAAGCAGTCTTCAATTTTTTGGAGGGAAAAATTGGTTCATTATTATCTGTTGTTGTTTATTTGTTTCATGAAGGACAAACAACACACAAACACTAGAGTGTAGTTTGTTCCTACTGTAAGCCTTTTACATATATATACATATAGCTATTATGTCAAACATACATATAAAAAAGTGAAAATGAAATCTTGTAAACCATTGTATATATTGTAAATTTCCTAATTTCTTACAGATCCGAGTTAAGTGTTGCTTGGTTCTACTTAGATCAGATACTATTTCTAAAACTGAAAATTTCTGAACTAGTGGCCGCAGCATGAAATCTCTTATCTTTAACTCATTCAAGTTAATCAAGTACGGTCAAGCAAAGCCTTCCCAAATTACCTAGAGAAAATCTGTTCACCAAAAGTCAGACTTCTGGTCATGCCAGATGCTAATAATCACAACTACTTTTTCAGTAAGAAATACATAAACAACAATTATAAAAGTATCCATGATTGTAAAAGACATTCCTTTCACAAATAGATTTCTAGTTTTAATCTCTGTGCATTTCAACAATTTAAAACTTTACTTACTCTGCTACATTAAAAAAAAAAAAAATCAAAGTTTCTGTATGTGAATGTTAAAACCTGTGATTTCTCAGATGAGTCCATATTTACCAGCAGGACTCACCCAGGAAGGCCAGTTGAACATCTAGTGTACTTTCCCCTCACTGTGGTCAGTGAATCAGCAAGTGTTACAGGAGTTCAGGGTGAAATGCCAGGTGCTATTTCAACAATCCTTCTTTCACAACATGGAGGGTGGGGTCACTCTGTTAGACTCTGATAAGGTTACTGGAACTTAGTTCCTATGGTAGTCAAGTTAACATCCTCTACCCTCATGCTCTCTGAATGTAGAAGGTAGTCACAGAGACCTGGTTCCCTTTTTTGGGCAAAAGGCTACTCAACCGCAAGCTGCTTATTAACTCTGTCTGGAAAATATTATTCACTGAAATTATGTCTCAATAGCATAAAGTTTAATTTTGTAATTAACTAAACCATCTGTCATTGCAAGGCTCTCTTAAGGCCATCCAAATGGAAAAACTTTTACTTGTAGAACCTTGCATAGTGAATGGTGTTTTTTTTGTTAATGAGTGACTGAGAAGGAAATCGTATGAGTTTTAACCGGTGGCTAAAAACAGATCGTCAACTTTCTTCTTCTTCTGATAACTTACCCAACTCAAAACAAATTAATTTCCTAAAGAAAATTGCTATATCTTTCAGTTAACAGGTTATTGTCCTTTCCATAAAATGTTTAGCTCTCTATTTTATAAAATAAAATTCATCTGAACGTGGATGTTGTTACAGCAAAGGATTGTCTATGTGTGTTTTCACTGTGTGTAAATGATAGCAACATCTCTTTGAAAACTTAGGGATAATTTATAAACAAACAACAATTAGCATTAGCCAATAATATAATTTATTCTTCCTTTTAGAATTCCAGGTTTTCTTTAGTGAGGGATTGAACATCTACGGAATGCATGCAAATGCACAGATATCAAGGTATCATATATCTAGAAGGGATAAAACACTGTCAGATGAATATCCCTTGAATCAGGTTTGCATTAGATTTTGATCTTTAATGACTACTATGTCACATATTTGGATCTTGTACTATCTAAACTGCTCTGAACCAAAAGCCCAGACTGGATCTTAAAGACAATTCTCAACTTTGGTGGCTTTACTTTGGAATGTACATACACACACACACACACACACACACACACCAGAAAAATTTTAGAACTTAAAAAATTAAATAGCCATATCTTTATAATTCTAATATATCTACCCAAAAGAATGAATTCACATAAATGGGAAATCATTCTAACTCAATTTCTTTCTACTTCTTACCAGATTATATCATTAAATGTTGATAGTACATAGTCCATATGAAGGCAGGAAGAAAGGAGAGAAAGAGGGGAAGGAGGGAGGAAGGAAGTAAGGAAAGGTGGAAGAAAGGAAGGAAGGAAGGAAGGAAGGAAGGAAGGAAGGAAGGAAGGAAGGAAGGAAGGAAGGAAGGAAAGAAGGAAAGAACGAAGAAGGAAGGGAGGAAACATGGTTCTATTGAACACATGCCAGAAAAGTAATGATAATCCGCACATATTGTTTTAGGCTGTTCCAAAAGACTTTGATCCAACAGGTATTTAATGTTTTAATTAATCCAAATAGATGCTTCCATTGTCAAGCAGGAGATTTGGTCCTAGATTACCTATAAATTTTCAACTTAATATTGTAATGCCACCTGTATAGATACTTTACTCCAGTGATGCGAATGGGCAGAAAATGCAGTTTTAAACCCTAAAATAGTTGGTTTGCACGGGTTAGCTATTTTCCGATGAGATCAGTCTAGCTCTGCCACCTGCATTCCAAATGATTGGTCCCAAGAGAGTGGTGATGTCATTATTCCATCACCATCACATCTCAGTGTTGTTATATTGAGTCAGCCAAATGTGGCCCCATATTGGTCTGGTTTCTATTCTTCTGGCTTAACTCCACATAGTCTGGAAGTGGTATTCTTTTCAAGTAATTAATGACTCTAGTTATAATGATTTTATTTATCAGTTACTATCTGAGAATGTTACCTGGATATTGACTAAAACTAATATGACTTGATTTCAAATAGAACATTATAAGTTTTATCATTTTAAAGGAACATAGGTGATATTTGACATAACTTTCCAGTGTGCAATTTGTATGTGAACTTCATTTATGTAGTCAATCTCTCGCCATAAAATAATTTCCAGTAAAGGCAGAGAGACGAAAAAACAAAACAAAACACAAATTATCCCTAAATTTCAAACTGTTTTAACTTATAATAGAAACAAAACAAAACAATGTGTTAATTCTAGATTCTAGGAACGTGTACAATGATCATTCCACTAACTTCACTAAAGAAAATTAAAGAGCCCATTAAGATTAATACAATTATTGGATGTGTTATAATTTGTTAATTATACACCCGTATTCATTTTTATTGGGACATAACTGTTGAAAAAATACTAAATGCATTTCTCATGCCATGTTTTGAATTAAAAAAAAAACCCACAAAACAATGGTGAAAATCTATTTGCCTTTTTAAAGTACATCTATAATTGCACACCTTAGATCGGGAACTCAGTTTTAAGTAGCAAATAAAGATCTTCTTAACTTTAGGCTGTCAAAGCTTTTTTCTTTGAAGATTACTACAGGATTGTCTTAAAAAATAAATAACAAAACAACAGGACAACATTCCACACAGTACTAGAATTAAAACACACACTGCACAATTTAAAATTAAAAGAAGTTACTCAGTATCTTAAAAGTACATATTTAAGACTTCCATTAGAAATAATTAAAATTAAATTAGCAACTCGACACTAATGAAGAAATTTCTGCCAATCATTGGCTATCTGAGTGGATTACTTTGAAAAGAGAAAATCTTCCCCAAATCTCCTGCACCCATCAGAGCTAATCCTTAGTAAAAAATAAGATGAACAAGGTAGTACGTAATCCATTATGACTTTAAGTCAATTATCCTCAAATAGAGGATCTTGTTTAAGAAAGAAAGAAAGAAAGAAAGAAAGAAAGAAAGAAAGAAAGAAAGAAAGAAAGAAAGAAAGAAAGAAAGAAAGAAAGAAAGAAAGAAAGAAAGAAAGAAAGAAAGAAAGAAAAGAAAGAAAGAAAGAAAGAAAGAAAGAAAAAAAAGCTACTTCTTCATCTTTGAAATACTTATTTTGTTTGGGCTGGTTATATATTACTGATTCAGTTTGCAAATTTACCAGTGATAAATCACAACAAGTCAACCCCCTTGCTTTATCTCCACATATATTTTCAAGTATTTGCAATCAGAATAAAAAATAAATATTATAGAGTTTTGGGTTCATTCAAGATTCAAATATCACTAATAAACCGGGTCCAAAATAGCTTATTATTTTCCTTAATACCTTTCATTTCATCTAATTCCTACAATTACTACATTTTATCAAAAATAGACAGAATGTAAGTCAAATTATGTTTGGCAAATACATCATTTTCAGATTATTCAAACCAATTATGAGTGCTTCTCTTTAAAAACCATCAATGGATTTATTATTGAGTACACAGAGAAGATAGAGTATTTTCATATTGAGCTACTATGATATTGGCTTTTGTACAAGTTATCAACTAGCAAAAGTGATTGCTTGTGGTAGGATTGTAACATCCTATTTTTGCCACTGGTTAATTTACGCAAAGAACCCTTAAGAATTTTCTAATGCACAATCATTATTGCTTATTTTTTAATTTTTAATAAAATGCAAAACATGAGTTTTGTACTTAGTTTCAGAATATAAAGTACAATTGAAATTAACAATTTAATATTTATTCAGAGAGAAATAAATATTTAAATGTTCCATATTCAGGGATAATAAGCATCGTTTTTAGAATTAAGAACATTTGTCATAATTAAAATAATTGTTAGAAATACAATGGTGAATCTTCTGTTTTTTGCAGATAATTCTTTGTACAATATTCAACTGTTTGAATGTGTTTTTAAAAATATGCTTTAAGAGCTTTCAAAAGGTAACCTTTTTGTTATAAATACTTTTAGTTTCTGAAGACTTCCTTACTGGAAGAGAGGCTAAAGGGAAGTTAAAAGGAAGACAGCCTATTTTATACAGACCAGTTGTGAGAGTTTCTGCACAAAAGGATGATTTTAAACACCTACTTATGTAAGGCATATTATTGAATGAGGCTGAATTAATCTCTCCTTATGATGTTTTGGTATCACATAGACCAAACTATAACAGTTTATGTATTAGTAAGAAATGATGTCAATATAGTATTAAACATATGTGGGGTGGGCCTCATTATAATTAACAGTTTCTGTTTTTGTTTTTGTTTTTCTGATAAATGAAGCATGACAGTACAATGCCAAACTGTCTACCTATTTTATGAACTTGGCTCAGTTTGCATTGATGACGTTTCATTATAGACTTCATCTCAAAAACAGCATTGTATATTTCCCCCAGGGAGAATACTGTGTCAATCCATTATATATCATACATTGATACCATATATATCAGTGTCTGTCTTTTTAAGAAGCAGTATGTGTTACTGTAGTCACACATTCTGTACACATACTGTAGTCAACTAAAATTGGTTTTCTCAGTTTTCTCATCAACATAATGGGTGCTGCTGAATTCCATTGGGCCTTGTGAGTAGGAAAATAAATTATTAACCTAGCTTTATGTAGTGTTCCCATGTAACAGGCAGAAATTGATAAAGAACAAGTAAATAAATGCATTAATTTTATTATTTATCTCATTTCTCTTATACCAGTGACTCATAAGCAAAGTAGTTGAGAATAGAGTCCTAATTTGACTGCACAAATCAAGGTGGGTTTGCACTCAGGTGGTAAATTCTAATTCTAACAACTCCACCCAGTTAGCAAATATGGCTAAGAAACCTACTTCTTTTTTCCTACTTGTTCTGTTCTATTCTTTCCATCCTCCCCCTATACCACCTTCCCCAAATTAACACCTCCTACCCCAACCCCAAACATTCTGGTTCTTCTTGATAGCTTATATACCCTGTATCAAACACCTGTTTGTGCAATGTATTCTAACCGAAAACACAATTTCTCTTCAGAAGCAAATAAAGCATATGGCATTTGATTCTCTAAGCACACTTTTAAATATTTTAAGCAACTTCTTGATTTTCATAATTCCGGCTTCTGAAGTGCTTCCTTTTTTTACCTCAATTTCAAAATTACTAGGTATCATATGATTATTGTAAAGCTGTACATTTTGCAAATCAACCTCAATTATTATTAGCCTTTGCTTTTTCAGCAGGAGAAATAAATTCCCCACAGTGGCTATTCATTTGCCTCTCAGCATGATCTCGTCCTTAAAGAAACTTTAATCTGAATCTACTTCCTCTTTTATGGTTGGAAAACAAATGTTTGATTGGGGAGAGCATGTATGTGAGTTTTATGCACATATATAGGCAATAGCAGGTCCCCAGTAACACCTTAACCGTTAAAGCAATTTCAGCTTCCCAGGAATGGGATTTGTTTCACAGGAAAGCAAAGCACTGGGAATTAGTAGGTAAGCAATTTGGAGGATTTAGGAAACACAAGTTCTCCCAGTAACTTGCACTCTGCCCTCATCCATTCCCTCAAGCTAGAAAGACTTGGGGGAATGTTGCCTCTGCCCTCATCCATTCCCTCAAGCTAGAAAGACTTGGGGGAATGTTGCCAACCCATTAGCATTTCCAGAATTGAACATACTTTCTTGGAAATAGTCTCTTCCCAAGATAGTACTATTGGAATGCAAAGAAGAAATATTGAGCCCAACTTTACTGGCTTTTTCCAGGGTCCAGGGGAATAGAGTAGTTTCACAGATCTGCTTGGGAGGCACCTATGGTAAATAGCTGTAGTTTATAATTTTTATTTCTATTTTCCCTCTCCTAGACTTTCTTCTGTCAAGGAGTCTGGCACATGGACTGGTGAAAGTAGGATGGCAGCCCTCGCAGTGTTCATTCCACAGTATTCTTAAGGTCTCCTCTTTCTCAGCTTATTTCAAGGGTGATAGTCTCATTACAGGACTAAGGTTGCTATGTCTCTTAACAATAAAGAAGAAAAAAACGAAAAAAAGAGTATAAGGACATCATATATAATTGAAAGTGTAGTGGCCAGTTATGTAAGCAATAGAACAATAACAACACAAAGACTTACCTGCCCTGTAGAAGGAAATATTAAATATTTAAATAAGATAGCTAATAAGAACACTTATAAAATATCTTTTATTTTTCTTTCCATCAAAAACTTCCATTCAGTCTACTCTCCCATAAAGACATTATGACTTTTCGTGTGAATGACCTTAAATAAGCCGTCCTATAGACATGATCAATCTGTTGAAAAGCCTCTAGAGTGGCATGACTGTATGACAAACTTTGTGCATACATTGCAATTGTTTTTGTCAGTGAGTTCCTCCTTTAAATTTTTTAGATAAAATACAGTTTAAGTGTATGTCCTATTTATAATGGTGAATACAATGTAAATAATATCCTCTGGAATTGTGTAGTGTGGTGGCACCAAAACTTTCATTTACTGTTTGTCATTTATAATTTTTGTTGATCATCTCATCTCTGAAAACACTTGTTGAACTACACAATCGCCCAGGCATGATTTTGGGTGAGGAATACATGCCACTTCAAAATTTCCCTCAGTAAGAGAAGGTTAAAGAATCTCAAACAGATGAATATTAGATTTTAATGAAGTTGTTAATATTATTCCCACAGAACAATGGCTTATAATGATCACCCTGTCCCCTCATGTGTATTTTGTGATCTTCTAGAATCATTCAACGTGATTTTGTTCAATAACCCTATTGATACTACCAACTCTATTCAAATCTCATCTAAATCAAATACAAGGTATACTGCTGCCCCAAATCCTTAACCCAGAATTTTCTGTCACATTTAATTTTGATTCTGTCTCTGTCCCACTGCATTTATAACTAAGGGTTGTTGAATATACTATTGTTGATATTTGCAACAGTTACATTAATTCAAGTTGCTCAGCAGCCATTCACACTCTTTGTGAACCTAAGGTGTAAGATGATGTAGCAGATCATTTGAAGAGTTTTCCCTCTGTTTTGCAATATTATGATTACATGATATAAACATCAAAGGACAGGTCGTATTGCCTAGATGTCATTAAACCTTGTGTCAAAAACCTGAAACTTCTTTTGTCAGTGGCTAATTAGCTTTTATCTCCAGAGATTCTTAGCTACATGATGGTGAAATTCACAATTCAGATGGGAGTTAACACACCCATTTTTCTATTTAGACAACATTCTCACATGGAAGTCTGTCACCCTCCTCATCATCAGTTTGATGAGAGTCTGTGGTCTTATTTTACTCAAAAAACTAGTAAATAAAGGCAGTACAGAAAAAATATGGTGAACACAAGGCAGAAAAGTAGTGACAGAAAATAACACTTTTCAACTAGACTCTGAAAGTTCATTGAAGTTGAAGACATTTGCTTTATTCCAGAACTTGTATTTTAGTAAGTTCATAGATACAACTAAAATGACTAAAGTTTTGACCTCAACTATTTTGACAGCCTACCTTCCTTCTAGGTAGTATTCATTTCCAAAATCTTATCGTGGTTACTCTAGTCAATAAAGTACTAGAAATGACTCATTAACAGCCACTCAAGCAATTTTCTTCTGGGAATTACCTAAAGTAAGTCAAGAGATAAACGTGGCAAAACACTTTACGAGCTGAAGTTATTATCTTTATTCCAAACAGAGGTCTAAACAGGGACACACAGATTCATGACTCCCCAGATAATGGGTGTGCTGAAATTGAGGACATATTCTGTATCCTAGTGTTCTGAATATATATTTTCTAATTCTCTCATTGAATAGTAAAGAACATTTGTAACCAAAGGGAGAAATGCATACCAGAACTCTGACTCAGAAGGGTCAAGAAATTGAAATGAACAAGGAAAATAACAAAAACAAAAATATTAGAATTCTTAAGGAAACATGGTTTCCCATAGAAGATCATGCTCTAATCCTACAGGTCATATTTGCAATTTTCTTTGAAAACATTTATTTTTACTGGTTGTAGTCCAAGTTTCTGGTCATAAGTAATGTAGTGACTGCAGAATTCAGTGGCATAATGGGAAGATCAAAATAAAGAATTATGTCCGTTCTTGCATATTGACTGTGATGACAGTGGCAATGGTAGTTATTTTTGTAATGGCCTCTTAACTGCATGGCATGTTTATTTTGTCTAACAATGCAGAGGATCACATTTATTGAAAAATGTTTTAGAATTATTTATTGAATATTTACTATATTCTAAGCATATTCATGTACATTGTTTCTATTGCACTTCATGATACAACACACAGGTCAAAATATGCCTATGGAGATTTAGCTTTTGAGAGATTAAACATTCAAAATCACACACAAGTATGAAATTACACAATCAGAATTTCAACTCAGTTAGTACAGACTGCCATTGTTCTCCTCATTATATTAAAACGAAAACAAAAACAAAAAAACAACATAATGAAAATCATAGGTATTACCTTAGGACATAGCCCTCCATGGCTCCTATAAGGTTTAAGCTTAAAAAGTATTATTATGTTTTTATTGGTATCTTATATCTGTTATGGAATAAATGTTTATCGCACCGCCCTCCTGATTCATACATTGAAGTATTAACCACTGATGGGAAGGCATTTGGAGGTGGGGCATTTGGAGGTAATTGGGGTTAGATGAGGTCATCAGAGTGGGGTTTTCCTAAAGGGATTAGTGCCTTTATTAGAAGAGATAACAGACAGCTTGCCATCTGTCCCTATGTGGCCACAAGGAAGAGTTCATGCAAACACACATAGGGATGGTGGGGACCTACAAACCAGAAGAGGAGGCCTCAGAATGAAACTGACCTTGCCAGCACCTTGAGCTTGGATGTCCCAGCTGCCAATAACTTTCTGTTGTGTAAGCCACCTAATCTATGCCATTTTGTTATCACAGTCCAAGAGGACTATGATACCATCTCATCTGAACCAAACTAACTACAATTTCATTTTAAGTATTAATATGGAGGAGAGAAGACTGGTGGAGAGGAAAATCCATTTCCTTCTGCCTCAAGGGAGATATATTCTTCAGTGAATTAAGAGGCACTACTACTTGCTCTATTTACCAATTACTCTTTTCCTATCTGTCGTCTTAAGGCTAATGATTTATTTTTATGGCATCCATATGAGCAAAACAAATAGTCAATGTCATTCCTATATTTATTTTCCTTATTCTAGATTTGTCACCAGATATCAATCTCAAATGTCAAAATAATCCCTGAGGTTTTTGGTAGAATATCACCTCTTTTTAGATTTTCTCTTTAGTTACTATTGAGAAAACAATAACCCATCAACAAATGACATAGATGAAAAATTTAGTAATAGCCTGAGATTTCTTCAGACTATGAGAGATAAATTTCGTGTAAAAATTGTAGTCATATAATTTTGACTTTCAAAATAAAAATAGACTTCAGCATTTAGGATAGTTTGTGGTAATTAAATGACAATCATTCATTGTTTAAGGTGACTCAGCTCTACATGGTCAAAGTAGTTGAAATAGATAATAAAGATTTGACATGCAGTAAATGGAGACTATAATTAATCAATATTATCCTTATAATTATCACTTACATTTGATAACAATAGCTTTATTTGCAACCTCATAACATAACTATCTCAAGGCAATATCATAAAACCAATAAAATCAATATTATATATTTTTAGAAACAAAAATTAAAACAACACCAGAAATGAGCTAAAACCTAACTTCTCAAATTATAGCCTGTTAAATAAAGGAAAGTGGGCACACTTTGATAACAGTACATTTCTCATCAGAACAAACATCAAGCATGTGAGATGATATGCTTCCGAAAGGATAGGAAAACTTTGCTGAGACAGAAGGTAAAACTCACAACTGTGATATTGCTCAACTGTTTCTCAAGTCCCACTTCCACTTCTCTTTCTCCAAGTTATTTAAAGGTTTCAAAGTTAAGGACAGACAATCCACTGATATTTTCCAATTTAGCTAGCAGCTCATTAGACTAGACAACTGGTAGCACTTTCAATTAAGTCTGCTTAGCTCCTAAATATGCATTGAATTTATATTTAAAGGAGCTGTTACTGCATGGTAATTACATGGAGCAGTGAGATAGCACATTCCAGGCTCCCTGAACACAGTGGTATACTATTAGGGAAAACTGGAAAGGTTTGACCAAATTCCTCCCAATGATACACTCTTCACTCATTTTCTAATAAGAGAATCTCTAATAATAAAAGTAGTACATTCTCATTAAAAAACTATGGAAAGTCAAGAAAAATAAAAAATAAAAAATTACCTTTATTTTTGTATATTAATATTTGTTCACATTGAAGGCTGTTTTTATTATTAAAGCAAATTTCCTTTTAAAATGATATGACTTCTAAATTAAAACAACTCCACCTTCTAATAATTGACATTTTTTCCCCTTAAAATTAACAATTTATAGGATAGAAAACAGCACATATACTCTCTTCTCTGTTCCAACTTGTCCTGGGAGCTTCTTCATACATGTGCCTCAAGATACTCCTGTCCACAAATGGGAAGCAGATATATGGAATTCTGCCTACCCCCACACCTTAAAGAAGCTATGTGGGATTTGGATCTGCAGCAGTCCCTGGGACCAGATGCCTTGATCCACATCTGCCGTTCTCTTGACCCTAAACTCTCATACAAATATTTTTTTAAAAAATAAAAATAAAAATTATGCTGTGGAAAGTGTTGGGAAATTATGCTTTTTTTTAAATACGTATTCTATATGCTTATCTACATAAAGCATATGGTCAAAAATGCATCCTGACCAGATCTACCTTAGTAGAAGGAAATTATTAAACCCATAACTGTTTTGATATAGGCATTATCCTGGGTTAACGATAAGATAAAATACAAATTGAAACAATTGTGTCTTTAAAACTTCTGAGTTTACTTTCCTGTTTATGTAATCTCTTTGACAAACCCACAGGATCTACCAAATGTTCTTCCAAAAATTTCATTCAGGCATCATCCCACATGCAGACATCTTGATTCCTATTATTTCTCAGACACATCAAGTTCCATTCCATCAGCTAAGGGTCCTCATTGGTGACTAATATTTTGACAAACCATTTGTGGTTACGTGGTTTGATGTGTTAGCTTACTTAGATAACATATGCATTTTAACAGGGGCAATCAATTCTGCTAGATGGTGAGGAATTCATCTGATTCTTGTTTTCATAACCACTGGACAAAATTCCTGGTTTACAAGCTGTTGCTTAATTTTGCTTGTTTGTTTGCTTTTTAATGAATTAATGGATGCAGTCTAGTAGAAAAAAGATAATTGCAACCAAAAGAATAAGTTACTTAGATTCATAACAACTAGTTGTGTATCTGTGTCATTGAAAGAATTGTCAGTACTGGTTTAGAAATGAACATTTTCATGATAGAAAGCAAAATGTTTTACATGTGTTTGAGAGGTAAAGATGAGTAGTTCTTAAAATATCATGTCTAGACCGGACAGTGTGAGGAAAATATTTTTTTTTTGATATTTCTTCCTAAATGATTCAGTGTCACAAAAACAAAAAAGAAAAAAGAAAAACTATTAATCTCATTATTATGAGTACCTTAGAAGGGTTTGTACTATGTACATAACTGATAAAAGTAAGATATGCCGACTGATGACATAAGGGATCTTTCTACTTTTGTTTCTTTGCTATTGTGACACATTGTATTTTGAAATTAAACTTCTCACATTTGGATGGGAGCAGAGTATGTTCTTTAAATTTTGGTAAGGAAAACATGCAGAATGGCTTTCGATTAGAGGACATAAGGTATTTCTCTCAGTAGCAAGCCAGTTTTTATGAGGGGGCGGTGTGCTCCCAGCACCCATCTGCACGCCGGGTAACAGACCTTCCACCAGGTGCCCACCCCAAGCACACAGATGTAGAACAAGGAGAAGGTGTCCCCAGTGAAGAAGAGGAATGGCCCTATGATAAATTACACAGACATGGTGTTCTAGCTGGAAATTGCACCAAATTAATTGAAGAGGGAAAACAAATAACACAATGAATCATTATGCACAAAGCATCTCTCAACTACAGGTAGTCCTTTATATAAAAATGGGTTTATTAGGATTGCAACTACTAAATTCCACAATCGTGGTATTTAGCACTAAGGGGTACATCAAGTAGTACAAGGCATCGTTTCTGCCTTTATGGAGTGTGCATTATTTAGTTAGGAACAAATATGGCTAACATGAAAAGAGAAGGGACAATTCACTTTAATAAGCATTTAAGATAAGATTCAAAAGGTGGTGTCATATAATTGTATATAAACATTTCCCCTTAGTGGGTAGGATTCACTAAATTATCCTGTGAAGGAATCAATGCATAATATCAGAATGGACAACTGTGTGATCGTAAAGAGTAGAGTATAGAGGTTAAGAGCACAGGTCCTGAATTTAGACATTGCATACAAGTCCTAATTCTGCCACTTAGAGGGAGAGGAGACATTATGGAAAGAGGAAAATTGGCAAGGGGAACCAACAACAGGGTCTGGGAGTGGTAAGGAATAAAGCTAGAGAGTTAGGCAATGTTTGGATCATGGCCTTAGGTTTCAGTGTCATCTAAAGATTTTTCCCCCAGTAGACAGTGGAGTGCCATTAATGGAAGAAGTTGTGTTGTTGGCAATAAAGTACATTAAGACAAAAGCAGGTGATATTGTTAGACCTGGCCGTGCGGATCTCCACACTTTAGATAACCTCACATATCAGAAACTCAAAAGGAATAAGTATTAAATTACAGATGAGTGCCCCTCACATTTAGCAGTGGCACAGTAAGCCCTATAACCCTGAAGGTCCACTTTGTGACACCATTCTGGCTTCAAAGAAATTATCTTGCATATCCCTTGTCTTATGTCCTTGAAATAAAAGACAATTGCATCGGCATGCCTGAAGGGCTTGTTCCTGCAGACACCAGAGAGGGACAGTGATTCAGAGAGTAGAGAGCATGAGCGGTGGAAGCACTTGGTAAATTGAAAGACAAATTAATTAACTTCTCAAATTCTTCCTCCCAGAGAACATGCATGCAATAAATTTTTGCACAAAGTATCATTTCCCAGGAATGTCAAGTGTCTGTTCTCATGTTCTAATTTGAAGTTCTGGAGTTACTCATGAATTAGCACAGTATTGGTGACTGTTCCTCTTGATAGCTGAGGACTATTTTTCAATGCTAAACAATTAATGCTTAATTTTTTTTTCTGTGTAGGTCCAGATATAGCATTGTGATGCATGGCACCACTTCCTTACATCTGGGTTAGGTGAGTACAAAACAGAAGAACTGTAATGGTTTTATTTTTGTGAAAGTGTTTAATAAAATTTAATAAAACTTTCAAAATTTAAATTAAATTTTTAAAATTTTATTTAAATAATTGAACTTATGTTTAGTGATGATCATTTATATTTGATTTAATTTAATACATGATTTTCACTATTTAAAAATAAAAAAATATATTTTTAAAAATATAGAAATATCTAACTTTTCTGTAAAGCTATATACAAATTTTGTACATAATAAAAGTGGTGGCCTTTTATTTTTTTTATCCTTTACATCAGCATTGCCATTAGAATTAATATTATATACAAACAGTGGCTACAATAACAGTAATTTAGCTGATATTAAGAAATAAAAAATATATTAGTTTATCAATTCATATCTCTCTGTTTTATTAATCATACATACTTTACCAGTCCATTACACAATAAGCAAAAATTCAAAAAAAAGTCTATCTTTGACATTTTACTTATTTCCAGTAATTTAAATGGGATCAAACTCAAATATATATATATGGAAAAGAGTGGCTTTTTTTCTAAATATATTGATTATTCAGATAATTAAGGACAAATGGATTTTTATTTTTTTCTGGGAAACATCTGTTTTTGGAAAACCACAACTCAAATTTTCACTTTCGCTGTGTAAAAGCACTTTTGTTTGCAGTTCTTAGCCTTTTGAGAATAAAAGTCACTTATGTCTACATGTTAAATCATAGAAACTAAAGGGAAAACGACATCAGAGATAAACTGAATTACATCAGGACTTAAAAACAAGTTTCCATATGGTTATAGTAAGCGAATGTTAAATAGGAGGAAAATAAAAATTTGGAGTAGAAACAATGGTTCCACATGGATTACAAAATTTATAATCCAAAATGAACTGACAATTACTAAAATACAGAATTGCACACCTGAAATCTATGTAATTTTACTAACAATTGTCAACCCAATAAATTAAAAAAAAGAAAATTGCTAACAAATAAATTGTAAAGAAATCTGAGTTAACAAAATGTGAACAAAGAGAGTGTCACTTTTCTGTAACGTTATTTCACAGAAATCAATACCAATCAAAGCCAAGATAAAATTAACCAAAACCTAGTAGAATGCTAGACACACAAAGTGAAAGTGAGAATAACACCCAGTGTCTAAATACTTCTACTTCCCCAAATACCCCTGTCTAAAAGGCAAGGAAAGTGAATCAAAATTATTCTAGTTTGAATCCTGAATAATTGACATGTTCTTCATGTTATTGTCTAAATCTACATTTCAATGAGTTACAATGTTTGAAATCTGCTTTGATGACCCTAAAACAAGGGTAATATTAGCAGTGTTAATTGTACTTTTCCTATATGCAGAACACAGTGTTATGCATTACAGATGTATCATATTAACCTTTTTTCAGGACCACACTGGGAGAAACAGGCAAAAACAGGATAAGTAATTTTGTCACCAGTTAGAGAATTTAGCAAGTGGGTGGAGCTGCAAATGCAACCATGTTTGGCTGACTCAGAATAAGTGACACACTTCACTACCCTAGATGTATATGAAAAAATGATCCTACAAATGATTCTTAAGGGGAATAGAATGTCGTCTGCCCATCAGCAACATTTAGAACTTCCAATGAAAGTAACAAATTGAGTTGAATAGGGCTAAAACTAATATGGAATATATTAGAGTCCAGCATAGGAAATTAAGAGAGTTCAGTAATATTTCATGGTTAGCACAGTTAAAGGCAGCTGAGATATCTAATAAGATGAGTACAAAGACCCTATTTCAGAGTTAATGGACAGATCATTACAATCTTTGACCAAAGCAGTCCCCATACTGACCTAATCAAAATCCAGAGATGAAAATTATAAAGTGCATGATGAACCAATTAGCATGGAGCTGAGTTGCTTCTATCTGCTCAAGTATCTCAACTGGGAATGGTGAATTAAAAACTGAAAGGAAATGAGGAGGAACGGAAGCACAAGAAGGCAGGAGCATTAGTTTAAATTCTGGGCCCCTATGCAAAAGATTCAGAAAGAGTTCCCTTTTGCTTTGTTTGCAGGAAAACAAATACCTACACAGATCTCTGGCAAAGAGCAGGTAACCCTATGTGGGCCTCCACCAACCTCTGGGGAGCAAGGAGTAGTAGTTGTACCCTACTTAAACAGGCAATGAAGAAGTGCTTTTCTTCACTATCATAATGTAAAGTGCTACTTATGCAAAAAACAAACAAACAAGCAAACAAACAAACAAAATACATGGTGGCAGTGGAGCTTCAGAACCTCAAGTGGATAAAGACTGTGAACAGGAACAAGTAGCTCATTTGAATCAAAGACAACAGAAATTTAACTAGAACCCTATGCAGAAAGGATAGCTTTACTACTTCCTTGTTTTCCTACACATTCACTTTATTTTTTTTTTTTTTTTGCATTTTTCTATATTAAATCTGGAGGAAAAATTTAAAAGTAGATTTTGGATGCAAAGCAAAAGAATACAAAAAGACATTATGAGGTTGACATGACACGTTTCTCTGAAGTCCTTAGATTTGAAAACATCAAATCTAAGACCTGTTATTGGGTGAAACCTAATCATGCAGTAGAAAAAAACCAAGGAGAGACTATAGGTCAGGGAAGTGCTTGTAACTGCCGCTAAGTAACCATGTTGTCATTAACAATTTCCTTTCTATAACTTAGAGTCAGTTTTTAGTTTGTTTTTGTCTACTTTTATTGAATGTCAGGGTTGGACTCAGAATGTTCTATAATATTCTGATATCAAAAATGTTCTCAGTTTTAAATTTCATATGGGTGCTGGTAGGAAAATAATAGTAATAAATAGAAATGGTCTCAAAAATGCTATGGCCTCCTCTCAAATATAATCAAAGGATGCTTGGTGTTGCATTTTCTAATCTTCTGCTAAGCCCTTCTTGAATTTCCTTTCCTTCCTTTCATTTCCCATTATCTCCTTCAAAGTACTCACTGAAGAAAACTATGTACTGACTTTAAACATGTTTCAATTGCTTTCAACTTTTGGGAATTGCCTTCATGTAAATTGAGACAGCAGAAAAACATTCTTAGAATATTACAAGTCATGTTCAAAAATATAACTATTTTTATCACCATATTTTATCTTAAATTACATTAGGCTCATTTACTTATTTATTTATCTTTAAATTTTATTTAATTAATTAATTTATGATTTTTTAAATTTTTTTTATTAGTTTCAGGCCTACAAAACAATGTAGTAGTTAAACATTTATCATTTATAACTCCCTGTGATAACTCCCCTCCCCATCTACTACCACTCTGACATCACATATAGCCATGACATTCCCACTGTCTTAGGCGCATTTATTTATTTATTTATTTATTTATTTATTTATTTATTTATTTATAAATGAATGCTATTCTTTTTTTAAAAAAAAGATTTTATTGGGGAAGGGGAAAAGGACTTTATAGGGGAACAGTGTGTACTTCCAGGACTTTTTTCCAAGTCAAGTTGCTGTCCTTTCAATCTTAGTTAAGGAGGGTGCCATTCAGCTTCAAGTTATCCTTTCAGTCTTAGTTGTGGAGGGCGCAGCTCAGCTCCAGGTCCAGTTGCCATTGCCAGTTGCAGGGGGCACAGCTCACCATCCGTGGCGGGATTAGAGGAATCGAACCAGCAACCTTGTGGTTCAGAGGCCACGCTCCAACCAACTCAGCCATCAGGGAGGCAGGTCACGTGTTCAATCTTAGTTGCAGGGGGCGGAGCCCACCATCCCTTGACATACTTGAGGAGTTGAACAGGCAACCTTGTGGTTAAGAGCCCACTGGCTCATGTGGAAATCAAACCAGCTGCCTTCGGAGTTAGGAGCACAAAATTCTAACCACCTGAGCCACAGGGCTGGCCCTGCCTTAGGCTCTTTTTGAAAAAAAAAGAAAAAAATTTAAATGTTGAAAAGTTGCTATCTATAACTATAGAATAAAAAGTGCCACGACTTAAAAAAAAAAAGGAAGGAAGGAAGAAGGATATAAATTATTTACACCAGTTTGAGCTCCCTAAACATTGCTGGCCGGGATAACTTTGTCCTGATACATGAATAGTTTATCTTGTTAAGGATATTCTCCTATGTGTCTCTGAATCTGGGACTGTTAATCAACATTGCCAGTCATGCCTCATAGCTGGGTCTTTTAATTTATCTCCAGATGGTAAACTTGAGTCAAAGTTAGTATAATAAAACGGCATGGGTATTAGAGTCAGACACACTTAAGCTGAAAACACAGCTTCCCCACTTGCTAATTATGCGATTTTTAGGCCAGTTACTGAGCCTCAGTTCATCAACTTATAATTATAGAAATATATCTAATGATGGGGCTATTTTAAGAATAATAGTAATTTTTAAAAAAGTGAAAACTTTGAGCACAATGCCTGGAAAAGAGTAGCTGCTTGAGTGTGGCAAGGAGCTGACTGCCATATCCTTATCACCTCCATATGTGTCATAGAAAACTGACCTCAGCAAAAAGACTCCATACACTGCATTGATAGTGGCAATTTTCAGCAAACAGATAAAATTAAAATTTTTCAACAGTGACATAGGAGGACTGATCAGGAAGAACTTAGGTTGAAAATGGGCATCTTTGTACCTGACAAGATGGGAAAGTGGTGACTTGAAAGAGGCCAGTGTTCCTGTAAATTGACGGTTGGCATAGAACCCTGACTCCTACAAGATGTGAAAGGTTTCAATTTAATATTTGATTTAAAAGAGAGACCTTTTTTTCCATCAGAGTGGCAGCTCATTTGGGAATTATTGGCAGGAATTACAGTAGATCTGGTCATTACAGACTTCATTTGAGAGCCGTGGGTGGAGACATTCAGGTGCTTCAACTTCTCCACAAACCTAGTCAGCATCTTCTTTTCAGAGACCATACCAATGCTGAAGGCAGGGAGAATTCCAAGACATAGGATAATACAGCTCTCTTTCAGACATTTTTGTGGATTTGGCTACTCTCATACAATTCATGTGCTCACACACATAGACTCAAAATAAAGCCATTCTGGAAGTAAAGTAATTGGCAGATAAATATTATCAGCTGCATTTAACCAAATACCTTGAGAACACTGAAAATATGTATGGCTCTGTTAGTGACATGCAGCTGTCCCTGCTCTTGCAGAGCTTTGCATAAAGTTTTTCTTTCTTTATTTTATTTTTTGTCAGAAAAAATTATGAAAGTGTCACTTTCCCTTTGCAGTTAATTCAGGAAAGATCCTCTATTCGAGCAGGGCACATTTTCATGCAAATACAGCAGCACAGTTTCCAGCCCCCTAATAGCTTCTTACAAATGATGTGCCATTACAACGAGGTTTATTTAAACAAATTTAATACATCTTTAATCAAGCTGGAGAGCATTTTCAAAGGTCACGCTCCAAATCAGGATCACTGTACTGAGCTTATCAAAGTATTAGCTTAAGGGGGAGGGAGAATTATTTCTTGGACAAGTAATTTTAGGCAAATCTTTATTTACATTTTTATTCAGTTATTAAATTTTATTCCTTTCCCTCCTCCTTCTAGTCTCCATTTATGAACCTATAAGAAAGTCTGCAAATGGAGCTATAAGCATATCACTGCAGTCAGTCCTTCTAGAGGCAAAGCTTTGAAGACAGAGGGTCTAAAAGGCAAGGACAAGAGACCAGGCATTTTCAATGTCAGAGATAATCTTTTAGTGCCTCTAAAGCATCCTTCCCAAAGGTCTCACATTAGACTGTATATATTGCTGAAATTCTAATGCACTTTTTCTTTAGTGGATAAATGAAACAGACTTTGAGAGTTGCCCTAACCTAGACCCTCATTCTTTGTCCCTCTATGTCTCTGTTTCTGTCTCTCTTTTTCTTCCAATATATGTATAACATATATGCAAACAAATATTTATTGTCTTCCATTAATTATTCCCACAAGCACTACCATAGTTACCCATGGGTTTTCCTGACAACTGAATCTTTTACATGAATATTTATGGAACAAAAAAGATCAGCATGATATACCTAAGAAAAATAAGTTTATCTTTGATACTAAATCTTTGGACAAATGTCAGTAACAGCCACAGCCATATGCAGTCATGATGACAGAGGAAATGTCAGTGTTTTCAGAGTGCAAGCTTCCATTTCGTAAAATTCAACCCTTTATTTCAGTATAAAACTAACTAATGAGGCCCCAAGATTAAAGGGGAAGTGAACTCTGCAAGAACACAGAAATAGCTGATGGGAAGAGAAGAGTTACTCCTGAGGATTTTAATGCTCATTAGAATTAGGAGCCTTCAAACCTCTCAACATAGAAATGGAACAGAGTATCTGAAAAGACAATCCTGAAATAATGAAAAGATAATGTAAAAATGCTATAGAATCTATTTTTGGGGTCTTAGCTCACTACTAGCAAGTGTCTCTAGGGTGAAGAAAACTATGGGATCAGAACAAACAGGAACTCACAGAGATGATTGTTTTAACAGGCCAATAAGGGACAAAGCACCTCCCCGCCATATAAATAACTTGCTCGTAGCACTCACACAGAATGTGGCACCTAGTAGGTCAGGGCAAAGGCAACAGTAGGTAGGTAGAAAATAAAACATATAAAATGAAATTATTTATAGCTTGGGATACTAGTGAATTCATATGTAATTCATAACAGCAAAACAAGGATCAGTAAACAGTGATTTGGGATTTGGGTTGGTTCACAATGAAATTATTTGATGTCTTATTAAAGTCTTTTGTGGCAAGACACACACACACACACACACACACACACACACAAATCCCTATTGAACACAGTGAAAAGAAATGTATATTTGGACATGTAATCTTTACCTAAGACTTACCCCCGTCCTTCTAAATATGATTCTCCCACTATTCTGAATACACATTTTCAAGGTATGTGTGGAAAAAGTTAAAAAGTAAAAATGAGTTTTGAATTATCTCTGTCCCATTTAAATTATGTGCCTTTTCAAAAAGTGATGAGTTGGGGGAGTATCAAAAGTTATCTTAGTTTGAATAAATGGAAGACAATGTTTTCTGTAATTTCTGGCCAAATCTATGTCTTTCTTGATGTGTGTATATCTTACATCAGCAACTCTACAGTAACCTGACTTATTCCCTCTGTTTCACCATATCCCTGATGACCTTGCAAAGGGTGATTGGCCAGATGCTGTTTCCCCTGCCAGTATGGTTTGAGTCTCTCTTTTCCTCTACAGCACTCATTGCTCTTCTCCCCACTTGAGCTCCACTCACCCCACACTCCTCTTCTTGAACCAGATACAGAAATTCTGAAAATTCAAGAATATTGGCACAAAATTTTCAGTGCCTGTGTTGCCAGCATCTGTGTTTTTATACTCAGGTGTGAGTGTGATGAGGGACAGGGGTGACATGACACAATTGAGAGTGGTTCTCACTCTCAATCACTGCTGACACTGTTTGTTGGTGCAACCATAGAAACATATACATCCTGGCTCAGAGACTCTGATGCATTTTTTCTGTCCTGAGATGTGCCATCTATATTTTGAAAAAGTTTCAAAGGTGACTTCTGTAGAAAAAATAGTGGAATCTTAAAAACAATGTCACAGTCCTGATTAATTCATTTTCTAGCTATGCTATCCAGTCACTTATCCTCTCCATGTCTCAGTTTGAAAGATGGAGATCCATTCATTTATCTCTTCATTCTTCCCAAAAGTATTTCTCATGTGTCTACTACAAGTTTTGCATAAATAAATAATCCCTCCAGGAAAGTTCAGTCTAGTGGAATAATCTGATTTAAATTTGATAGGTATGTATAAGGTCATGGGAGAACTGGAGCTACCATTTCTCCCTAGGGTTGTCAAAGTTGGTGAGACTTCACAGATCAAGTGATATTTGCTTGGTTTTCGATAATAAGTATAAGTGGTTTTAGATAATAAGTATACCAGGAGGAAGAGGACGGATGCTTTAACAAGAAGGGGAAATATATTTACGGCATGAGAGGAAACATGAGAGGAGATCCAAGATGGCAGAGAAAATAAACACTGTGCCTGCTTCCTTCCATAAACACATTAAAATTACAACTAAATTATACTATAATCAGCCTGGAGAACCACCTGAAGCCTGGCTTAACAGAAGTTTTATAACTAAGGATATAAAGTCTTCTATATAACTAAGGACATCAAGACTGTTAGGAGGGGTGGAGACTTTAAACCGGCAGGCACCAAACCTCTGTGTGGTGACTGAGAATCAGGAGGGATATCTCAGCCACAGAGGTTCTTCTCCAGAGGAGTGAGAGACTCCAGCCCCATACCGGCTTCTAAAGCCCAGAGTACTGGTGCCAGGAAGAGGAACCCCCACAACATCTGTCTGTGAAAAAACGTGGGGATTCTGACCATCTGGGTGGGACAGAAGTCAGCGGGAAATCCAGACTTCCTCTTTAGAAATCTGCACACCGACTCTCTCACTATCAGGCATTCATCTTGGGCTTCAGTGGAGGCACAGTAACGCTAGGGGCATCGGAGACATTCAGGCTGGGAGCAGACTGAGCTGTGTAGCTTGGAGGTGAGGACTGGAGGATGATTGCCATTTTCCCTATGTGGGGCACTTCTACCATGTAGCCGGCAGGTGGGCAGCATTTTTCTTGTGTTGAGCTTTCCCCCACAAGCCAAATCTGAATCTGACTGGCCTGGTGATCTCTGCTGTTCCACCCTAATGACTCCCTGAGACCCCACTGCACCCAATTCACCCAACACTAGATATACTTTCTTTGAGAGTAGCCAGTCCTGCCCACATTGCACTTTTTCTTGAAAAACTATTAGAGTTCACAGGACCCAGGCAGATGGCAGCTGGCCTTAGTGTCCTCTGATATTTTTGCTGAGTAGCTCCAGGCTCATAACTTCCAGCAACCAGACTCTATCTTAACTTGTTGACCACAATTTTTCCAACTCTAGTGACTCCATGAAATCCTGCCTCACCCAACTTGTGTACCACACTAGGCCTTATCAGAGGCTAAAACTTAAGGACCTGGCAGGTGGTAGCAGGCTTCTGGGTATCCTGGGTATCCTAGGCCCAGTACTGATGGCAGCCAAACTCAGTTTGCAGCTTGGTCTCTAGCATGCACCCACAGAGTTAGCACAGGCAGTGAACAACTGCAGGTAACTTTGTAGCTCCTACCAGATAATCCCAGGTTGGTCATGGGCAGTGGCTGACCTGGGGCTGTGGAGGTGGTACATGTATACAGCGGAATATTGCTCGGCCATGTAAGGGAATGGGTTCTCGCCATCTGCAGTGACAAGGATGGACCTGGGGGGCATTGTGCTGAGTGGAGTTTAAGACAAAAAAAGACAGATGCAATGTGATTTTGCTTATCTGTGGAATCTAAAGAATAAAATAAACAAAAGAAAACAGAAACAAACTATTCATGGTTGCCAGATGGTAAGGGGGTTATGGGTGAGTGAAAATGGGGAAGGAATTAAGAAGTACAAACTGGTTGTTACGTAGTAATCACGGGAATGTTGGGTATAGCATAAGGAACATAATCAGTAATATTGTAATAACTATGTATGGTATCAGGTGGGTACTGAATTTGTTGGGAGGGTAGATGGGAAGGGGTTGGGACCAGGGTAAAAATGGTGAAGGGATTAAGAAGTATAAACTGGTAGTTATAAAATAGTCATGGGGATGTAAAGTTTAGCACTGGGAATATTGTCAATGATATGATAATAACTATTCATAGTGCCAGGTAAGTACTAGACTAGTCAGGGATACCATTTCTTAAATTATATAAATGTCGAACCACTATGCCTTATGCTTGAATATAACATATTGAATGTCAACTGTAATTAAAAATTAATAAATAGGTGGGGAGTGAAGGGGAACTAAGAGGTCCAAATTTCCAAGTATGAAACAAATAAGTCGTGGGGATGTAATACACAGCATAGGGGATATAGTCAGTATTATTGTGATAGCATGGTATGGTGTTAGATGGTTGCTGGACTTAGGGTGATCACTTCTTTAGGTATATAAATGTTAAATAACTATGGTGTACTAATATAATACTGTATGTTAGCTACATTTTAATAAAAATATTTTTAAAAATGAATTACTAATGCAGGGTAGGGCATAGATGAGCCTTGGAAATATTTGGCTAACAGAAAGACGCTAGTCACAAAGACCACATATTATATGATTCCATTCGTCTGAAAGTCTACAATAAGGAAATGTATAGAGACAGAAAGTAGGTAAATGGTTACTTAGGGCTCGAGTGAGGGGCTGGATGAGTGCTGAAGGATACACGGTTTCTTACTGAGGTCATGAAAATATTCTACAATTGACTGTGGTGATGGTTGCTCTGTGACTATACTAAAAATTCCATTGAATTATACATCTTAAATGAGTGAATTATATGATTGAACTATATCTCAATAAAGCTTTTTTATGATGAAAAAAAGACACAGAAACCTATGGTGTTTTAAGATTAATAAATTCTGTGGCTTTGAAAATAAAGTTTATTGATTAAGGAATGTGATAGTATTAGTAAGTGTGACTAGAAAGGTAGTTAAAACTAAACTTTGAAAATTTTGGAAAAACATGCTGTGGAATTTGGATTTTTTTTTCCTTGTGGAAAATGGGTTACCAGTTTTCTCTTTGATTTTAACATGGGAATGGTACACACACACATACACACACACACATATCAGAGATTCAAAATTCCAAATGCAAATTTAGTATCACGGTGGAAGAAGTGACTATAACAAGAAAACCGGTTAAGAAAGAAAAACAAGAAGGGAGAGATTTCAGAGTTATTTCTCACTTAGACTCAATAGTTGATTAAGTCTGGGTGACAAGAAAACAGCAATGGTCATTTCTATTTCACTGAGTTGAAGATAGAATGAAATTATGTACATAGAGATACTTTGTGAATTCTAAAAAAACTTATAATAAGGTAAATCATAGTAGAAATTTCTAAAGAAACAAAAAGTGATCCAATTATTAATTTCCAGTTAACAGCTGAAAGATGATATCATTGTAATGTAGACAGCCTCCATATATTATTTAATAAAATTAAAAGAATGACTTGGTTCTGTGAGACAGTATGATTTTTTTTCCACATATTTTGAAAACTCTGGAATTCTAATGACCTCTAGCTCTAACTTTCCAGCTAGTCAATATAGGCTTAAAAGAAAATTGTTACCATAGCTTATTCTATACTAAAACAATGTAAAATTGTTAAGAACTTCCTATAGACTAGCCCAATAAATTACCACACCGACTGTGAATTATTTGACATTATTCTATATGCTTATGAGTATAGTTAGTAGAAATAGGAAATCCATAATGTTGAACTCTTAAATTAAGGAGTGATGTGGTGTTGGGGGGGAACAATAACTGTGCAAAACAAAAGATAACTTCTTCATAGTGGTTCTGTCTACTTACTATGTTTTTATATGGAGAAGTGTCTGAATAGAACTGAAAACCATGACTATAAATTTATTTTTTGCTATTGTTTACATAGATTATTTTTAGAGCAGTTTTCAGTTCACAGAGAAATTGAGCAGAAGGTACAGAGATTTCCCATATACCCCCTGCCTCCACACATGCACAGACTCCCCTAATGTCATCCTGCACCAGAGTGGTACATTTGTTACAATCAATGACCCTACATTGACACATCATTATCACCCAACCTATAGTTTACATTAGGGTTCACTCTCAGTGTTGTACATTCTGTTGGTTTTGACAAATATATAATGATGTATATCAAACATTATAGTATCATAAAAATAGCTTCACTGACTTAAAAATCCTCTGTGCTTTGCCTGTTCATTCCTTCCAACACCCAATCCATGGCAATTGCTGATCATTTTACTGTCTCCATAGTTTTGCCTTTCGAGTATGTCACACAGTTGGAATTGTACAGTATGTAGCCATTTCAGATTGGCCTCTTCCATTTAGATATTGTTTTAAAGTTCTTCCATGTCTTTTCATGGCTTAATAGCTCATGTCTTTTTAGTGTTGAATAGTATTTCTTTGTCTAGATATACCATAGTTTATCCACTCACATACTGAAGAACATTTTGGTTGCTTGCAAGTTTTGGCAATTATAAATAAGGCTGCTATAATCATCTGTATATACAAGTTATTGTGTGGTCATGTTTTCAGCCCATTTGGGTAAATACAATACAAAGGAGCACGGTCGCTGCTGGATCTTATGGTAAGAGTATGTTGTTTTGTAGGAAATTGACAAATTCTCCTCTAAAGTAGCGACATCATTGTGTGTTCCCACCACCAACGCATGTGCTTTCCTTTAGTTCCACATTCTTCTCAGCGTTTGGTGCTATCAGTGTTTTAAATGTTGGCCAGTCTGATAGGTATGGTATAGGTGTAGCTCATTGTTGTTTTAATTTGTATTTCTCTGACTATATATGATGTGGAGTGTTTTTTTTATATGCTTGTTTGCCATCTGTACATCTTCTTTGGTGAGGTGTATATCCGGGGCTTTTGCTCATTTTTTAAAAAGTTGTCTATTTTCTTATTTTTTTAGTTTTAAGAGTTCATTGTAAATTTTGGATAACAGTCCTTTTTAATACATGAATTTTGCAAATATTTTCTCCTTATCTATGGCTTGTCTTCTCATTCATTCCATTGTCAGTGTCTTTTGCAGAGCAGTTTTTTTTTTTCTAATTAAGTTTCGTTTATAAATTATTTCTTTCATGGACAGTGTTTTTGGTGTTGTATCTAAAAAATCATTGTCATACCCAAGGTCATCTAGATTTTCTCTTATGTTATCTTCTAGGAGTTTTGTAGTTTTAGGTTTTATATTTAGGTCTATGATCCATTTTGAATAAACTTTTGTGAAAAGTATAAAATGTGTTTCTAGATTCATTTAAAAAAACAACAACACATGGATGTCTAGTTTGAATTTACTTTTGGTCAAAAATAAAATGATCAGGGTTGGATGTTACAGTATTTAGGAAGGCATTTTAATGCATCGCATATTTTATGTATGGTAGTCAGTTGGGCCCTGTCTGGAAAGTGAAAGATGAGAAAAGGAGAAGTGAAAACATTGTGGAAAATAGTGCATAGAACCATATCAAAGGAAGATGGGTAGTCTTGTCTATATCTTGCCTTTAGGAAATTGTTGATTTGATATAAAGATTTTGATTTTACTATCGGGGAGAATCATGGTTTGCCTTTGGGAGACTGGTGTGTTCTGTTAGAAAAACTACCCATGAGAATCTAGAAGTTATCAAATACAAAGAGAGGTCATATCTTGGGCTAAATAAGCCAGCCTTTCAGCAATACAGTGTTGAGATTTATTTTGTGCTACATATCACCCTTGTAGAGAAAAAGCAAGATTCTTTTGGTATAGCTTCTTTGAGAGCAGTAGGTTGTATTTACTTAAAGAAAATTGGAAAAGGCACTCTCTTAGGAGAGACTGAAAGAAGGTGAGGACTCCAGAAGGAAAACAAGGTCAGGAATAGGGTTCTGCTAATAAAAAACTACCCAGTCAGCTTCCTGGGCTCTAATTGAGACATGTTTAATAAATTAATTATTTTTAAAGTAGTGGGTGGAGTCTAAGGGAAAACTAAACCAAATAATAGATGATACATTTGTCCAAGACTAGTAACAACAAGAAAGTATTACCACCCATAGGTTGAAGGGGAATGTGGTAGGGATAATTAGGGGCTCTCTGAGATTGTCATTCAGTGGAGCAGGCCACTACAACATCTCTATTCTTTGGGGGAGGGATGACCTATAATGGGAGCTAGTGAAATATATATTCTCATCTCATTATCCTTCTTCTTTCTAAACATATCCCATTATCTCTCATTGACTGAATCCACAGACAAAATAAAAATGATCTTGATCTTGATGAGTCAGGCATCACAACCCAGCTTCCCAGAGTACAAAACAGAATAGGATGTAGAAAGGTAGAACATGTGTCTAGAAGGGCAAAAAATATTCAATACAGTGACCACCTGTGTGTGTGTGTGTGTGTGTGTGTGTGTGTGTGTGTGTGTCACAGAGACAGAGAGAGAGAGAGAGAGAGAGAATGAAAGACAGACTGGGAGACGAGAAAGAGAGATTTGCATTTTCTTTAGTCTTTGAATCTTTTACAGGAAGTTTTCAATATTGTGATCTCAGCTACTTTTTTTCTAATTGTTCAATAAAGTGTTTTTCCAGTCTTGGACGCTTGGCCAAAATGAAAGGAGCGCTCAGTATGAACAAGTAGACTTACCTCCAGGATGCTTCTGCCGAGGCAAGCACAGCAGAGCCCATTATAAACCAAAGGACACTATGAATTCTGGAGCAGCAGAAGGTCATCAGCCATGAAGCTGACAGTGACTTCAGACCAAAATATGTTGGGAAGGAACAGCTAAGGTTTGAAGGTAGTACAGAATTGGTGGACTGGACTCGGAAGTCGATGTGAGGTCACCCTCTCTAGAAATTTTTTTTTCTTTTCTTTTCAAAATATACACAAAATATGACACTTAAGATATTATTTACACATATTTCATTAAAACATATTTTGAAAATACTTTTAATCACTAACTAGTAAAAAAAAAAAAAGTGCTTTTTTATTTATTTCCGGATTGCCTTGTATGGGTCCTTGAGGAAGAGTTTCTAAATTTATTTCAAACTTTTGATTACTTAGAGCCATCCACCAAGGGCATTTTGCAGCCTTCAACCTTTCTACAGAAATATTCACTTGAATGAGAGGGAATGTTCTGCAAATTGACTCCCAGGCTGATTTCCCACTATCATTCAGAGTGGATTTGTGCCAATTCCTTCAGCCATTAGCTATGTGATACAAATTGATTTTAATAATGCATTCCAAATACAAATGGAAATGACTATTGTGTGAGTATATATTTTGAAATATTTGTTTTTCATTGTTAAGCCAGAAAAATGAAAATTTATCTCATTTCTAATTTCTGTTATTTAGTAATTGGATCTCTTTGACTTTTTGGTTCCAGTTAGATAATAGTAAAAAAGAAAAAAAAAAACATTTTTTCTTGTAATAAAAGTATAGTGAATATCTCTTGAGAAAAATGTATCATGCGCAGAAAGTCACAAGTTTGTCAAGAAGAGGTAATTTATTTCATATACTATAAAAAATAATATAAAAATGAGTGGGAGCACCTTTAGGAAAATCATTTCACTCCCTGTGAATATTAAATGTTTATGCATTTATTTCTAAGATAGAGTTTTCTTTTCACCTTTTTTGTGTGCTGGCAAGAAATCTGTTGTAGTCACAGTAATATAAATAATTACATTCTAATTCAAAATTTTACCAATATTGGTTAATATTAGCTGATACAGCATAATTTCTAGCTTTTATGCTTTAATCATAACTTTGTTTATATGAGTTATTTGAGTGAAAACTCTAAGAAAACATCTCATAGAAACACAGGCACAAAATTTATACTTTTAAATCCCTTCTATTGGTGATTAGATATCCCACATTTATATTCTAGGCACTCTAAAGTATGGGATTTTTTTGTCTCAGAATTTATGATATCTTCACCAACACATTATCTGGATGCTTATTAATGTAACTGAACTATACTTTTAAGAGTAAGCATTAAACTTTAATATAATCATTAGTATAATCCAAACACAAAATTGCTAATAAATATACTTATTTTTTGATAGCTGTTCACCACATATCATCAAAGCTCGAAATTTTATTTGAATTAATTTTCATTAAAAATAAAGAGAAATCTATATATTACTCATTTCTGTTTTTGTTTTAAAATGAAAACATTTTCAATTGGCCAAATATAATGTTTTATGAGTATAAACTATTGCACTTGATATTCATGTGTACAGTGGAATCCGACCTTTACAGGAAGAATTGTACGAGGATTAAACATTTGAATATGGAACATTTAAATAAACAACATTTGTTATTCAATATTATTTATGCTTTATGCAGCATTCTCAATTTTTCCTAGCTTTTGGTTTGGAATATATATTGTACACACACACACACACACACACACACACACCAAAATGATAGTTCTTAATTTTAGCTACTAGTTACGGTCAATTTTTGAGTTAAAATATTCTACTCTCTTTCCATATAAAATGTACACTCCATTGAATGGACACTAAAAATGTGTCATTTTGTTTTAACACACAGATTTAAAAAATAAAAATAATTTAGTGAGAATACTTCTACAATTCAAATTTGAAATAGTCAAGGCTGATCCAAGATCTTAAATTGATTTAGTTCAAATCATTTTCATGAGAGCTCAGGAATGGTACATGTGAAGGAACACTACCATAAATTGGAACATTGTGGAGATTGTGATAGTTTATGGCCCAGAGCCCCTGAACAAACTGATTGACTTTTCAAAATATAGGAGAACCATGCCCTTAGCTTATTTTTCCTTTGAGGTAAGTATTCTAGCTTCCTACTTAAAGATCTTGTGTAAAGAAATATCACAATTTCAAAAAAAAAAAAAAAAAAAAAAAAGAAATATCACAATTTCTTTCAATGTTCTTTTCTTTCTCTTTCTTTTTCTTTCTTTCTTTCTTTCTTTCTTTCTTTCTTTCTTTCTTTCTCTCTCTCTCTCTCTCTCTCTCTCTCTCTCTCTCTCTCTCTCTCTTTCTTTTTTTCTTTCGCTTAAAATGTCTACAAATCAAGAAGTGAAAAGTAACTGGTTTTTTTTTTTTTCTTTTCTTTTCTTTACAGCACATTCAATTTAAAAGAATTTGGAACAGCACCCACCATGGAAAATGTTCAAACTTTATCCTCTTGATAGATACTAGATAGATACTTCAGAATGAGATCAATATGTCCTCACATTTAAATAGAACATCCCATTAAATAGAGCCAGGCTGTCAAGATTGGATTGCATATATAATCTTCTTTAAAAGAATTAATGCTTCCAAATGAATACGATGGAATAGAGTAGAAAATAATATGCTCATTGCCAATCTATCATTTTAAAGTAATACCTAGGCAGTCCATCAGCATCAAGAAGATAGAGACATCTGCTACACTTTTCTGAGACAGCCTAATTTGCATATCGGTAAATATTAAATATAAATTTAGAAATTGATATTTCCTTTTTCTCATAAATGGTCATAAATCATTGATGGAATCTGAATATGCTTGAGATGAATTAATTCATCCTCTTGTTCTCTTAGAAGCATAGCTACTTTTGTTCACATTTGTAACATTCTGCATTATGAAAGGGTACTCATAAAAAATAGAGATGTAAATGTTTGTCTTTTATTTTGCCACTTCTCTTCAGTTACTAAATATGTTGACTAAAATGTTTTGTCCAGTATGTATGTGTGTGTGTGTGTGTGTGTGTGTGTGTAAGTGCATCAGTAAGACACTGTTTCATTTTCAGGTATCTAGTAGATGTCTATTTGTTATTCAATTTTACTTATTTTCTAAATTTCAAGTTTACATGAAATATGAACAATTCAATAGAACATATTCAGAAACTTAGTTAACTTTCTAAATTCCAAGCTAGGGCTGACAAAAAACAATGAAAATACATATTTTCTGGTCTTTGCTCATTGACAACATTGTTAACCAATATTTAATCTACCTGAGAAATTCTTTTTACAGTATGTGCTCTGATTCTTGTTTTCTTTTCCCTTATTCATCTTCTAGCTTACAACTGAATATATACCAATGTTATTTGAAACTACATTTGTTAAGAAAATGGCAAATAAGATATAATAAAATATGAAGGTCAATTTATAAATGAGTACATTCCAAATGTTCATTTGTAGATCGGTTAGATCGGTTGTTTGTCACAAGTAACGTGTCTTCTTTTTTTTTTTTTTTTTTTTCTTATATGGAATATAGTTGTTAGATTTCCAGGCTAGCCCATAGATAAATCATACTATTTAATCAATGCTAATCACAGGAGCCTTGGTTCTTGACAGCAGGGGCTCTACTACTTCAGGGAAGAGAAGAATGAGGAGGATAATGAAGGTAATTACTCCCCCATCCTCTCTTCTTTCTTGGATTCAAAACTGTTTCAACACCTTTTTGTATTATGTAATTAAAAAATATATATATACCTTTATACCTCCTCTTCTGCACCTATCTCCAATTAAAAATGGTTTCTACTGATCCCTAAAAACTTATAGTTTTCACAGTTAACATTTTTAAGCTCTTACTATATGCACAGAATAATTATAAATGCTTTATAGATATTATATCATTTTACTTTAACCAGGATTCTATGATGTGGGTACAAATGATGTGGGTACCATTTTACAGATGAGGAAATAGAAGAGTGGCTTTTTTTTTTTTTTTTTACATGAGAAAATGACACTGTCAGGTTCCAACACATTCATTCCATCATAGATCACATCCCAGTGTGGCCCCACTCTAAGGTTTACTCTTCACAGTGCTCACCTCCTTCTCCCTGGCTTACACCCTACCTCCTGACTCCCCATTTGTTCAGACAGTTGATCTAAGTTAGGTCTTAGGGAAGGAGCAGTATTATCTTATCTAATCATTACTCTCTCCTCTAAATCTTCTCAGAGGAATTTAAAAAGATAATGTTTCTGAATTCAGATAAATATCTCATGGGGATAATTTCCATTGGGGAAAAAAAAGTGAAAGGAACTAATGCTCTGTTTGGGTGGGAGAGGTGCTATTGGCTGTGAGCCCCCTTTGGTGCCCTCCTCCTTCTCACAGGTGTTTCCCTCCCTTACCTTATTTCTCGTTAAGGAAATCGCATCTAGTATCTAGTCATCCAATGAAACTTAGAATATAGAAATATAGAAAGATTTTTAAAATGTCATCTGATATCCTATCCAACAGAGAAATCAAATGTTAAAATTTTTGTATACTTTTTTCCAACATCTCCTCTCCATATTTTGTAAACAGATACATAGCTGAGAGACTAATAGCAGATTTCTCTTTTTTTAACTTAATATATAACATTGGCATTTTTCTAAGTTTTTATCAAAATTTTGTAGATGTAATGTAAAATGTAAAATGAAAGAGCCATATCTCATCATATACTCTGAGTGGAAAACATGGAACAGTTCTTAGATCTACTGGTCATTTGTAAACAGGAGTTTGTAGTTCAGGGATAGGCTTGAAAACATAATCTTTACCTCTTTGTCATATAAAGATTGGATTTTTAATGCAATTATTTGTATTTGAAAACTACATGTGAGAACGTTTATGTGGATTGCTGGAATAAATGGAACCCAAATGGATTACTTTCAAACTTTAAAAGCAAATCTGTGTGTTTTTTCCCCTTATCTCAAATATTTTGAGAAATTAGAAGCAGCTTTTGAAAGTACATTACCTTTATTTTTTTCTATTTATATGTCTGATAGGAAACCTTGTAGCCCTTGGCACCTTTTATGAATGTCCGTATATGAAGACAAGCCAATGGGTGGGCTGATTCTATGAGAAAATATATGAAAACAGAGCAACTGACTTCTTACCACTCACTAACCAGTCAATTAATTTTCTTTTTTTATCAGATTTGAGCTAACAATGTTCATTCAACAATAAAATATTTTAATAATTTTCCAGAATAATTCAGACCCTGTTAATTCAGATGGTGGTACTCTTCCTATACTTTAAAATTGCAATATACATGGCTTTAATATTGGAATAAAAATGGCTGTAGGTGCACATAGGTACAGCACTGGAGGAGGCAAGTACAACTTTGGTAACTGGGGTTGAGGAGATGTTTTGGCTTCATGTCTGATTAGTTTACAGTGACCTGTTCCATTACCAGTCCCTGCCTTGATCTGTATTAGCAAAAGCACTATGGAATCCATTGTTCAGAGTCAGCTTCAGGGTTATAATGCAGGCATTTTCTGCTTTGGCTCTATAGAAAATTACTGTCAGCTTTTAAATATATAATTAAAACTATCAAAGCAGCCAGCTTTCAGATCTGCACATTATACCAGTACTAGAAATTCTATCACCAAACATAAGAAACAGATTTTTAAAAACCAAATGTAATAGAAAAATGTACAAATAGAAAAATCCAGATTGTGAGTCTTTAAAACGTATTTCCAAGAAAGTCCAGAGCAAAGACGAAGAAAACCCCAAATGCTTTCACTCTCGATTCATTTCTTTTGTGATATTAAAAAGCGGACAGTCACTTTTACAAGACTTTAGCCATAATTTGAACTGACATCCTTATAGCCAAGTGCATTCAAATTTAGAAGAAATTCCCAAGAGGAATACACAAGGGGTAATATATATGTATATTTCTGTATATACATCTATGTATAAAGGAAAGTGGAGAGGTCAGCAAATATAGGGAAATATATTCATAATAATTAAATACTTTATTCTCTCATTAACTCCTTTTCTTTTACAGACGAAGTGTTTGCTTAAGAAAGCTGATGAAAAAAGGGGTAAATGAACCTTGCTATTTTGTGGCTGGACTACTTAGCTTATGTCGGTTATGACTAGTAAATAATTCTCCTCAGCAGTCTGAAGAAAATCCAGCACATTTTGCAGCATTCTAAATCAATCTCAGGTTGAAGAGAAGGTGCAGGCTTAAAAGTTATTACAACTCCACTGTTTTCACTGATAAATTACATGAATAACATTTGAGACAATGCATTGTTAAATATTTATGTCTAGTACTATAGAACCAAGAAAAGCACAAGAACCCCTAGAAGAATAAATATATTTACCTAAATAAATTACTAAGACAAATATACTCCTATGTGCTCTGTACCAATAAACAGTAGGTATTCACTAAATTGTAGAATATAAATGGTTCATTTCCTCTAAATGTACACTGAAAGATCTATAACATGTTACACATTTCCTGTGCTTTGCATATATATTTCAATATTCATCATGAAAAGCTTTGCTTATGTGTCAATATACATTACTTTGCATACATTAAGAAGGGCTTTTTTAAATTTTAACATTACAGTTGCTTTTTATATGGGGCAAAGCTTAGGTCTTATTTTATGATTAACCCTTTCACGGCTCATCCTTTTTTCCTGTACATGACATTTGCACAAAATGAATTGCTTGCTTAGACACAGCTAACTAAATAAAAGCAGGCCAGAGCTGATAGTATGAAAAATGGATTTTCATTACTGTTTCATTGATTCTTGTAAATAAGGGCCTGAGGCCTGCTCTGAAAAGGCTGCAAACAGTAATAATTTAATCTGAGGTGACATAGACCAAAATGTATGTGGACAAAAATCATCCTTGAATATTAAACAACAGCCTCAAGACAGAGAAAAGTGTTGCAGGCGAATTTAAATGTATGCAGATCGGTGGGTAACATATTTAAAAACAGAAATTAAAGATTCCTGTCATAAATCACATTTGCTGCCATGGATATGCCTTGTTATGCTGGCGTTTAAGAAAACCTGAAAGGTTAAGGCAGTTGGTGCATTAAATCGTACAAGGATAATTAATACTTTTCTTGTGGCTATTTATAAGAAATGGAAAATATAGTCAGATCAGCTGTGGCACTGTAGTAATTTGAGGGGGAAGCAATGAAAGCATGAGTCAATAGTTTTAACTGGACAAATGTCAAATGCTTAATGATGCAGTATCCCAATTTGGAAGCTGTTTGAAAGTTGTATATTTTAAAAAGTGAAATAAAATAGTCCATTCTTATACTACAAATATGATTTGTTTGCCTCTCATCCTCTTCATATTTGCCAAGGGGAAAAAAAAAATTCCACATGGGATTTTTTGGTAGTTGTTATATGTCAGTCACCTATACTCTAGATGCTATGTGAACATAAACACCTTTTCTGTCATCAAGCATCATAAATTCAGACTTTCACTGTGTCTCAAAAAATAGCAATGACACAAATTTTTTGAATGACTAATTTACTTGTCTTATGAGGAATTAGATTAGTAACATCAGAGAACACTCCCACAGCTTCCCCAGAAGAAAATCTACTTTTGTTACTCAATGAACTTAGGTTTATGATCATCCTATTATTTAAAAATCCCCCTATCATATCTTGTAGGTTTTTATACTCGAACTAAGCTCAGAGCATTATGAAAAAATCACCTTAGAAGACAGAAGTCAGGTAGCACCAAATCCTTAGGATGTGAAAGGGCCATTTTTATCTTTCAGGACACTGCTACCTGTATAATATTCCTTTGAGCTCAGAGGAAGGAATGACTGGCCTTTAGAAAGGAAATTATTCCTATTATGAATAAAATAGTCTTACTCTTAAAGGAGCATTATTTATGCAAAGTACAATCTAGTTTATGGAGTATTTTGTCTTTTAAGTTGGGTTTAAAATAACAGTTTTAATATGCTTGAATATGTCACAGGTATCGCCCTATCTAGTTTTAGTACAAAATTAGTGAGACAAATAAGGTTATTTTCTTTAAAAAAAATACTGGTATAGATTATATGCAGATAGTTTTCTGGCTACAAAATCCATAATATTTTTATGATTGAATCCCATCTTGGTACATTAACTGAAAGAGTTCAAATGAACAGTTAATACAATGGCCTTTTAAATACCTTTTATATAAGCAAGTAACATAAAGTTAGTTCTGGGGTTTTGCTAGACTTTGCCATCATGAATGTTTCTTGTTGTCCTGACATCAATCCATTGGGATTCTCATGGTTCTTTAGTGAGAGTTAGGAGAACTTGTTCATCCACCACTGGTAGCTATAACTGAAGTGAGGTGAGAAAACCATTTTCACATTAACACTCCTGCTCGGTATTGAGGTCATTGGATAGATCAATAGTTACGTATATTATCTTTCAATACAATCACACAACTCAGGACTCACTCCTACCTTTATTCTTATTGTTATTAAGCTTCACAAAAATATACTCTGTGATGATTCCCACTGAACGAGACTTCCCTTGCTGACATGGGCAGGTTTGTCATTGCTTAAGTCTTCACCCCTCCCATGTGACTCAGTATCCAGAGACATTGCCTCATAGGTAGAGGGTAAACATCAATGCAGCGAGCCTGACAAATATTCTGTGAGTAATGCCCCCATTGGCCAATAGTCCTTCCTATCTGAGCAAACATGGTGTGGCTTCTGAGGAATGAGGCTGCTTTAATATTACAACAATGTTCCTGACTAAGCGTGTGAATTCAGACCATATAATTTGGCAAGGTTGAAGCCCTTCCCACACAGTAAAACTGATAAAATCATAGAAAGAATGGCACTGCTGTCTTCACACACTGCCTCAGAAACCATAGATAAAATATAATCTCTACTTAAAGCAAAGTCTTTCTGGACCAAAAGCTCTCTGATACAAAGAAAGTAATGGTAGGGATTAAGTTATAATTGAAACAAAAATGATTATCTTTGGTCCATCTTTACAGTATTTCTGTAGGCTGGAGCATAAGTCATCATAATCTTTGTTAATGATTAATATTGTGATCATCAATTGGTGATCAACTTAAAAATTCTTTGGCAGCTTGCTTTAAACTGAAACGCAAGGCTATTTTCAGTTTTCAAAGTTCTTTTCAGCTATTGGTATTAAACATACATAACACATTTCCCTGGAAGCAGATACAACCCAGCTGTTAGGGATAAGATAGAAAAGACAGACTAAGCATGAATTACAAGTGAGAATTTCTCTTGAAGAGAAAGCCTCTCTATAAGTTATGTTGCAAGGCTTTGATCTAGGGAATAAGATTGTATGCCTTGCTATCACTTACATTGCAAAATAGCTAAAACCTTTGCAAGATACGACATAGTTCCTATGCAATAGTAGATTATTGTCTAGACTACTATCAAAGATGGATTAGCAAGAATAGGGACAAAACTTCAAAGTCAAAGAGCAAGTATTTGCAGTTCTAGAAACAGGTTTGATTTATAGGCAAACTAATTATTTTCTAAAATATATGACCTCCAGCTATAAGAATAATTCTACAATTAGAATATACAAACATAGCTTCAATGTGAGAGAAGAATTAAAATAAAAATCAAAGTAAAAAGGATTCACCAGCTAAACAGAGTAAGAAGGAGATAGAATAAAATGGGAGTGATCACAGATACTGATCTCTTAAGAGCTATAATGGCTCCTGGGGGTCTGTTATTGCCTTTGTAATAAATATGTCTACTGTGCATGAGCATTAACCTCTGCAAAACTATCATGAGGAAATGTAGCACATGGACTTGTAAACATTAGTGGCAGCTGCGCTGATATATAAGTGTACAATGAAATGACTCCAAAGTAGACATAATGTCCTATCATGGCAGACTTGGTGAATGCCAATATATTCATATGATCAAAGGGACAAATGAATTGGCTTTAAATGTATCATTAGTTATGAGCTTCACGATTCATCATAATTGACACCGCCTTTCAATGTCATGGAGAATAAAGCACATTAAAGCTCTGGAGAAAGCTATGGCTTCAAGGTTTCTACATAGAGCTGAGCACTGGGTGGGAATAAATAGTAACATTTTAGAGAATTGCAAACATTCTTTAGATCTTTGCTCAAAGCCAAGTTTAAGGGAAAATGTATCATTGGACCATCATAAAAAAAATCATGATATCCATTTTAAACCATCATTAGTTTAGAAGACTCACTTAATAAACAGAAAACAATACAGGAGAGGAAAGTAGCAGAAATGTTCCATTTAGCTTAGGTTCTGGAATGTGATTTTCCAGCAGTAACCTGAATAAATAACCAAGTGATCTTCAACATCCGTTAGCAATACTTTTTAATCAAGTAATTCTACTTCTAAAAACACAGGATTCTTATGCCATGTATAAAGAAGGTCATCTGAATTATTTGTAATGAAAAATAATTAGGACACACACAAGGTGTGATCACAGTTAGGATTCAGAGCTGTTTTTCACTGTAGCATATTCCATAAAAATAATTGTGCTGAAACTTTTTAATTGAATAATACTTTTTGTGTAATGTATTAAACAAAAACAAAACACACGTCATGCCTTTTACTATTCCTTAGACACTAAAGCTATTTTAGAGACTTGCACACATGTAAATATTAACAAAATTCTATACCATGATCCATTGTAAGTTGCAGTTTCATCACTTTTTCTCTAGAGCCATGAGCCATATACCTCATTTGGTCCAAGTTTTCATTCAATGTTAAAGTTCTATGCAGTTCCGTCTGTGTTCCCACCTTGATGTTCCAAACAAAAGGCTTTCTTTTTTCAGAATGCTCTATTCCTTATCCTTGCAAAGTGAAATCTGTGTTTCCCTGGGTCATGTGTGCTTGGAGAGTTATAAGATCAAAATAAAAACTACTAAAAATCACTTCCAAATACGTATTGACTTATGGGAGATTTAGTCCACGAAAAATTTCTTCCAAATAGTTCTGGGAGTCCAGGAGGATGACTATATTTTGAGCTCAGAGCTATACCCGTTGAACTTAGTATATTACTTGATACAAAGTAGGTGTTTATATTATATGGCTAGCTTGCTAACCATCAAGGTAAGCCATGATATAGATATATAGATATAGATAGATAGATATTGATATAGATAAAGGTATAGGTATAGCTTTAAGGTATAGGTATAGATGAGATATAGAACTATATAAATACAAATATTTAGATATAATAAATATACACATGTTATATCCAACAACAGGGAAATGGATAAACATTTAAAGTATTATCAGCTCTAATACCTTGAATTTACAAAGATTATTTAATGACTTAGAAATACACTTTAAAATAGAAAATAAACAAGAAAAAAATATAAAATTGTATTGATCATTTTGTAGAAAAAAAGTATCCATGTTAAAAATATTGGAAGAAAATACCAAAAAAAATTAACAATGTCATAATTTAGTATTTGTTTTTTGGGTGTTTTTTTTCTATTAACTTTTCAACAGTTTCCAAATCTTACCAAAAATAAAATTAGTTGTATAATCAAAAAAGTTAATTCATAATAAATATTTCCTATAAGAAAAAAATATTGAAAAACTCATCCCATAAGTAGCGATAAAATCACCTTTTAAAAGGTGATTAGGATCTCTTTTCTATCTTCAGATCAATTACATTGATTTTCTTTCTTTTAAAGCAGTGTTTTATTAAGGAGTTCTCTTAGAGCTTCCAATTTCTACGTAGTGATGATGAGAGTTAAGGATAGATTTTCACTATATATGGAATTATCACTAAATAACATGGAATTATCACTAAAATACGTTTGAGAATGCAGGAATCTCCTCCTTTATTAAATCATTCCAATCAATATTCATTCAAATCCCCATTACTCCACATAACTCTGTGAGCTAGATAAACAAATAAACATTACATTAGTCACATATTTTGACCTTAAATTTGCCTCAGGTCAACTAAGACCAAAAACAAGCTTATTTTCCTTTTACACCATTCTCTCAGGCGAATAGATGGACAATATGTGCATCTCTGCCTTCTGAACATTAGCACCTGGTGCTTACTCATTATCTATATTTTGAAATTCACTACATGCTGCAAACTCAAAATTGATAAACTCTCCTCGAGAGTCCCCTCAAATGCTGCCAGTAACTCAGTAGCCTAATTACAAACCTGCATACCATTTGTGACTTTTCCTTTCCACCCTCACCAATAACAATCTCCCAGTCCTATAAATTTATCACCTATATAGATCATAAATCCACACACTGCTCTCAATCATTTCTACTGTTGTCCTACTCCAAGCTACCATCATCTGTCACCTAGACTACTCCAATAGCTTCCTAATAGTTTTGCCAATACTCAGGGGGATCATACTTGATTTTGCCGTTCCATTTTCACATTGCAGACAGTCATATTTCTAGAACCCTAATCTTGCCATGTAATCCCCTTACATCAAAACCCATGGCTTTTTATTTAAACCCAAAGGCCTTGGCAGAGCACTGAAGTCCCTTCACGATCTTTCCCATGCTCTCATTTCTGATCTCATCTTTCTCCATCTGTCCCTTCGCATACATTGCTTCAGCTATGGTTAATGTCCTGTCATGCTTCTTACCTCCTGGATTTGGCACATGCTTTTCCTTATGCAGGTACTCTCTTCTCCTCCCTGTCCAGCCCCCAAATCCACTTCTTCAACTGGATAAGTCCTGGATAATTCCCATTTGTTGCTAAGGTTGTGGCTTATAGATTTTGTGAGGTACCCTACATTCTTGTTTCCATTGTATCCTTCTTTACCTTGAATATGAGACTTATCCCATTGTATTGAAATTATGGAATAATTACTTATTTTCTCTATTAAACAACATTACTCTTTGAGGGGAAGGGCATCTGTTATATTCAATGTGATAACTGTAGTTCTTAGCTATACTTCATAAAGAGGAGGTATTTAGTATCTTGAGGTATAAATAAAAAGTATTAGCATTTTTTATTGAGTATGTCAAACATAAAAACAAACAAAAAAACCCAAACTAATCCTTAGTGTTAATTTCTGCAATGTAAGACTATTCTCACCAATTAGACATGCTATATACTGAATCCTCATAATGATGATGATGATGATGATGATGACTATGATTACATGGTATTCATAGTAAATCATGCTTTGCTCTAAGTACTCAACACTTATTATGTCATTTAATCCTTCCAACAATGCATAAAAAGGTGTTATTATGGCCGTTTTATATATGAGGATACTGAGACACTGAAAGTTTAATTTTTCTCAACGTTACACAACTAGTGAGGGTTTACACTGGTGTTCTGTGACTACTGTAATATATAAATCCAACATTTAAAAAGGATTTCTATAGAAGACTTTTGTTGTTGTTGTTGTTGTTGTTGTTTTGTTTTTTGTAATATTCCATTGCAATCCCAGGTCAGTGGTGAGTTGGGTTTGGGGAAACTCTCTTCCACACAGTCATTCATGGAACCAGGCTGATAAAAGTTTGGCCAAAATTAAACACGTCTTCTAAGAACAGCTTAAAAGATGATATACAGACAATGAAAGGAGAAGGTTGTATGTGACAGATGATAATGTTTTATATCATTTCTATTCAGATTTAATTGTCAAAAAAATCAGGCATAAGGTCATCCTAATCACAAGAAATGCTGAGAAATGTACTCAGAGAAAAGAAAACAGATCTTTTGGTGAATGGTTTGCAGTCTTTACCACAGGGGCAAAGGCTGGATTTCAATCAAGACAGCATGACTCCAGAGCCCAATTCTTAAAAGTTTACTAAACTTTCTCTAACAAGAATGTGCCATACTTATGTAATTTATATCTTAATTCAATATATTTATTCTGAATTCTGTAATATTAAATGTTTTCCCTAAAAAATTATAGATTTCATGTATGTTTTTAAATGTTTGGAATCAATGTGACAACCTTTAGTTCCTTATATGTCTACAAATGCATGGCATAATTAATTCTGAGTAGCTAATGGAAAGGATTGATAATGTCAGTGCCAAAACTTTATCTGCACCCTTGGTAGGTATATGTTTGTTACTACGTAGTTAAATATTTAAGCATAGACAAAGGATTTTCTACTCCTCTAAGGATATTTGGCTAAATCCAAGAGAAAAATCAGTTGGCCAAATTTAGTAACATATTTATTTTACACCTACAAATGAGAGTTTAAGGGACGAATCATAGGAAAACCTTATTAGTTACATAAACATTAGCCAATATTAGCTGAATAAAATCTGAGAGACATTTTCCTTGGGGTACGACAAATGGCAAAGATTGTTGGAAAGAAGGGAGAAAATAAGCACAACTGACAGATATCTGATATATAAAGAGGAATACCAAAAGGATCATATGAAAATGAGAATTCATTTAAAGTCAGTTACAAACAACTTAAAACTTGAAAACAATGTCAGCCTAAAATGTTTCCCTGAGAAGCTTTGCTATTTGGGATAAACAGATGATTCAAGAAATTAATTTTCATATATAATTGTTTACCAGAGAAGTTGTAGAAGTATAACTCTTTACTAGTTAATACAGAGGTGAAATGAATGACTCTAAAATTTAGTTGCTTAAAAGAACAATTTTAATCATAATTTTAACATTGACTATAACAAATACCCTTGTAGATAAGGGTAAGGCATTAGGGAGGCACTCTCTACGAAGCAATTTTTGCTTGGGTCACTTGTGTAACTGTAGTCGGATCTCTGATTGGAAGTGCAGTCCTCTGAAGGCTCAAATGGGTTGAACATCCAAGATGCCTCACTCACTTGGCGGGCTGTTGGCTAGGAGCTCAGCTGAGTTGTTATATGGAGCACTTACTTACACACAATCTTTTTAGGTGGCAGAGTAGGCGGGTTTCTTACATAGAGGCTGGCTTTCCCTCAATCAAATATCTCAAGATGGAAGAAACTACATAGTCTTTTAGTACCTAGAGTTGGAAGTCGCATAGAATATCATCTGTCATATTTTATTTGCCACAAGTAAATGACTAAGTTTGGTCCTGATTAAAGAGAAGAATATATGGCACCTACCTCTCAATGGGTGGGGAGGGGTCAAATAAGTTTTGAACATGGTTTAAAACCACCATACATTTTTATTATAATCGTAAATGTATGACTATTCTTATTATCAATAATAGTATTATTATAATTTTAGGGGAAGGTGGTAGATGACTGAGTACATCAGTACAGATCTTTTGATAATAGCACTAGAGTCAGAAAATTTCTGTGAAATTGTGGAGATCCACATACCTTCATTTCATGGTAATATTTTATTTGATAAAAACATCTATTTTTTCATTCATATTATATAAGTTATGATAAAGATGACACACTGACCAAATGATTTAAAGCATTTTTCCTAACAGTGATCCCCATTTTCTGCAAAATTAACTTACACAATTTTATCAGAGATGATCCCCTCTCTATGGAATCAAAGTGTAGTTTACATAATTATGTTTAGAATTCTCACTCTCTCAAATGTTATGCCAATCACTTTTTGGCCTTTTGATTAAAATTAAGTGTAAACTGTGACTCCTTATTACTTCTTAACAAGTTGCAGATTTGTGTCTCTCAGTTCAATATTTTATATGAGATGCAAGCAAATGTCAGATTTTCTATTGGATATTACTCTATGACATCTGGATAAAATGGACACTTGCAGTACACCAGGGAAAACAGAGATAATTTAATGTACACTGATTACTGATAATATCATTTGATTATCAAAAACTTAAAGTGAATAGTTGTGGAATATGGTACTGATGACTGGTAGCCAATATAAAGAAGCACAACTTATTATAAACCACAGCAACAACATCTCTTCCTCAAAATATATTTTGTATGATTGACAATTTTCAATTATTATTTGATTAATATAAAATTATTTTATCCAGTTTGTTCATGTTTTGATACTTATGAATATTAGCCATAAATGTAGCTATAAAGATTCTTTAACTATAGCTAAATCAGCCGGAGGTTTGGTTGGGAGTCTGTTAGCAAATGGAAGTCTATTAGGAAAAATATACCAAAATATTCAAAGAAAATGTTCTTTGAGAGCATTCCTAATGGTTTGATAACTTATTAACATCTTCTTGAGTAAATGTTTAGGTTAAATCCTACCAAGATCTTCTATGAAGACTAAAATACAGTCTCTCAAGAGAAAAATGGGTCAATTCTTGGAGTAGTTTTAAAATGTATTCCTTATAAGAACTCCAGTATTGCTAACATTGTTAATGAACGCTCATTCATTTACTGCACACTATAAACCACAAACTGTACCAAGATGGAGCTATATCACAAAGACACATACACAATAAATCAAGTGGTCTTATGAAGAAAAACAAAACAGCAAAAAAAGTGTAGAGAAGTATACAGAAGGGGTAAGGTTTGCTATTTTAGACAGAATTATTAGGAAGTGCCTCTCTGATAAGAGAGCCTTTTAGCAGAGACCAAGTACAGTGAGAAAGATATGTGGGCAATCTTGGAGAAGAAAATTCCAGGCCAAGAGTCTTGTCCTGCTGAGGCAGACTTTTTTCAAAATTTCCAAATGCTTGTTAGTTTCAAAGGTCCACCTACTTTTCTTGCTCCCTTTTTCTCAAATCAATGCTTTATGAAGTTTTTTCTCATCTTCTGCATGGAAAGATGCTTGGCCCTGTACTTGGTATGCTCAGAGTGAATCCTATCAAGATAATTGCCTACCTTAGCATAAAAGGCTTCTTTTAAGGAACCTATTTTGTAAAAAATCTTCATGTTTTAGGCACTTTTTTTCTTGGTAAGATAGCCAACACCCACTACCACCACCACCAAGTAAATGAACTAATTTTTTTGCTACTATAACACAACTTTTCCCCGTTATATAATGTTTCACATGGATGTACTTTCTCAATGTCTAATAAATCAATTTAGTTCAATGGTTCTCTACCTGATTAGCTTTTAAAACCCTGAAGGCCAAACCTTATCCCAGAGCATTTAGATTAGACTCTGGGGATGAGAAACACGTAGCAGTGTTTTAAAAATACAAAACAAAACAAAACAAAAACATGTCACAGTATTCCAATGTTAGTCAAGGTGGAAAATCATTGCCATAATCCATAAACTACATGAAATAAGAATCACAAAGAATATTAGCCACATGTTGACCAGTTCCAATGCTATCTTAAGGGAAAAAGTTAAAGCACAGAGACAGGAAACGGCTTGCCCCAAAATACAGAGCTGACGACTACAGTAGCCTTGTATGAGAAAAAGTAGGATCAGATGAGTACCCGTACCCTCTTCAGAATGGTGATGGTGTGAAAGAACGGTATAGAGCAGGGAGAAAATATGTGAAGACCTTTCCAAGGTTTTAAATGTCATCATCATTTTGAGGTCTAGCTCCTGGACTTGGACCCTATATCCTTGCAAGATGGCTGGGTTGGGTGAAGTTAAGAAAGCCCTGCCTTTGGAAATCAGTATGATGCTGCTCCATGGAAAAAGGAACTGTCTTTGCTTCTGATTGGGAATATTAGCTAAGAAGTTACATCTTCTTGCTTCTCCTATGTCTTCTCTCCTTTTAGAATCTTACAAATTTTCTTTTTGATTTTCTTTTCTTTTTATAATAGCTTCAATATGAAGGCTGGAAAATATTGTAAAACTTGAAAGAAGCAGATAACTAATAAAACAATTTCACTACAGAATGCCTGCTCTTTATATTCAGCATTCAATGTAATTGTTGAATGAAAGAATATTGAAATTATCTTGCGTAACAAAAGAAATTCATCATAATTTTTGTCCCTTTATTCTTGGCTCAAATAATTCCAATATTTGATGATAAAATCTGTTTTTGATTCACATAATTGTTAAATAATCATGCACAATAGTTAATTGATTTGCTATAACTTAATTACTGCCTTTTGGTTAACTTACCATCCTGGCTGCTAGTACAATTTTGTTATCATTAAGTTTAAATATTTTTTATTAAATATATATTAATATTTAGGTAATGTCTTTTTCAACTTGATTGTTCTTTTTCAATTTTATTTGTTGAGATGTATCAACCTGTAACACAGGAATTTTTGGTATCCCAATAATGATTTTTATAAACAATTTATTTGATTATTGTTCCAGATTTTTGTTGTTAGTTGGGCTTTTGTGTAATATCATATTTCTTCAATTTGTATTTGATCTTTCTCATTTTTTCTTTTTCTTTTCTACAGTTTTAATCTGAGTCCTGGTTGAATTCCTTAAATTTGACTCCTATAAATCAGTTTTGTCTTGTATCGTATTTGTTGTTTTTGAAACACATCATAGTTTCAATTAAGCAATCATATTTTTCTTTCTCATGCAATGTTTTCTGATTTCAGATTGTTCCTATTTCATATTTCTTTCCTCCACATAGATAACATGTTCTCTCAAATCTTAATGAGATTATAAATCAGAAAGTTTCTAATAGTGCTTTTTTTATTCTGTTGTGTTTTTTATATAGTTTTGTTTTGTTTTTGTAGTATATCTACTTCATTGAATCAATTCCTCTAAGTATTCAGGAATGCCTTCTTGCTTTGACATAATGCATCTTTTTATAGAACTGATAGTGTTTTTTCTCTGATACTCAGTTAGAAACATTCTATTTGTTCTGGCTGCTAGAGAAGGAAGAAACCCTGCATATTGGGTTTCTAAAATGTCCACTGAGACCACATCCTGTTTCTTTCCCTCACAGAGACTGTGAACAGAATTCTCTCAGCATTTTCTCCACTCAGATCCTGGTCACATTGCTCCTTTGGGGTAACTTTGGTGGGGGCAGAGGGTTATAAATCTAACCCTGATTCCCTCTTGGATAACGATGGAGAAGAAGATGGGGTAGTTGCTAAATAACATTTGTTGAGTGTTTACCATGGACAAGGCACTATGCTGAGCACTAGCTCCGTAATTTAAATCACAACCTCTTCCCATTTTTGTATATGAGGAAATCAAGTGATAGGGATTTTTAATACTTTTTTCTAAGACCATGCAGCTCTTGAGTGAAGCGTCTGGATTGAACCCATGTTCTTACTCAATTCATCATTTCCCCCCATTTATTATTTAATTAAAATCTTTGGAAGTTGAGAGCATGAGGCTATCATCCTTCCTTTTTTGGCCACCAATAAAATATCCCCTCCACTTTATATTCTGCTAGACACTCCCAAGGATCTCTCAGAAGAGTAAAGGTAGAAGGGAAAGTTTACAAAAACCAGCTTTCCCAGAATGTAGAAAAGAATGGCTACTCGATCACCAGCTAATCTGACTTCCAAATCAGAGATCTCTGCCCTTTTTAACAATGTAGGAAACTTGAATTCCAGACATTCTAAAAGGCATGACTTCCAAATTGTTTGATATACAGTTCCTTGCAAATTTTTGATGAGAAAATATTTAAGGAATACAACTTAAAACCTGACTATGTAAAATCTTCATTTCAATGGCTTCAAAAACTTGGGTATGAAGCATTATTCCACAGGATTAACTGTCATTAGGTGACACTAGTACCATTTTCAAAGGATTTTGAGTACTTGCCTATTGATGACCATGAAACTAATAAGGTCTTAATCTATCTCAGGAGAATCGAATCATTGTAAAATGTACAAAGCAGCCAATCATAAAAGCATTTGTTACTTTGCACAATAATATACAGTGGTTTCATCAGGTTTCTGGAATAATTAATAAAAAACTGTTAGCAAAATGGGATATAACACAAGTAGATAAGAAGCTGGAAATTGCAATAATAAGAAGTGGACTAGGCAAGTTTGGAGTAGCTTATTTGAGAAGAGTGACTTATAGGATAATTGAGTCAGAATACTTGTTTTATATGACCATCAACACCTACCCGAGTGATTTACCCATAGGAAATGCTCAGTAAACACTTCCCCAAGAGGTAATGAAGTAGCACTAAAATCAGTGTCCGGAGAAAGATAATTAAAACAGAATGTTGCATTGATTTTTCAATTAACATCTGGAGAGACGCAAGTAAGAATGTCACCAAAATTGTATGTTGGCATTTAAACTCCCCATGACACACAGGCTTTTTGCTTAAGTAAAACTTAAGTAACTTTTTCACATATGTTAAAATCATGCCCTTCAAAAAATTAGATTTGAAAGTATTTTGGAAAAAAAGTGATAAACAAGTATAATGTGTTATCATTATTCATAGACATATCCAAATTTGCATATTTGAATGTCAATATTTTTAGGTGTTTATTTTAAATTCTTAATTTAGTTTTTAAATGTATCATTATAATTACAACATTTTACTAATACAAAGTGTTTCCATCCTCTTTGTCCTACAAAGACAGGCACATCTCATTCAAGTCACGTGTTTTCAACAGTCCATGTATTGGAAACACTAATTATCATGGAGAAGAAATTGGGGCTTTTTGATACCAGTCCAGTGGGGTTATTTCTCATGTAACAAGTATTCATTATAAGAACATATTAGCCTTTGGGCAAGGGAGAGGAATGTATATGTCTGGATATGTGGGCATAACTGTACGTGTGTTGGTGAGATAACATATTTCTAGTTTTGACCACTTTTAAATATTTCTGTTTAGCCATAAAGTACCTTCAAACTCTTGTCCTACTCTCAGTAATAGCCTTTCTAAAAAACTAATTATTGTTGTCCTCTTCTCTGGAACTTTGGTGTCATAATCTCTGTACTCAGAAGACTTTAAACCTTTGCTTCAGTCTCACCACATTCCTGGTTTTTCCTCACCGTATTCATCCAATAAGTGATCAAGTTTCATCAGTCTCACTGCGGCCAGTTCTCTGTCATCGGTCATTTATTTTCAGTTTCCACCGATGATGATCTTAGAAGGGGTTTTATTTCTTTTTACATATATTTATATATTTAATTAATGACAACCTTCTGGGGATTTTATACCATTAAACATTCTCCAGATCATACTAATACCAAAAATATTTTAATAAGATAGTAGGATCTGTTTCACCTCCCTACTATATTCTATGTATCAAAAATTTTCTGAATTTCTTTTGTAAAATTTATAGCCTCTTCAAATATGACCTCCAGCCCTATTCAGTTGCAGAACCATCGGAATGCAAATATAAGGGGGTATGCCTTCTTCATTTTTGTTTACTCCACCATATCACAGAACACAGTTCTTGTCCTATTCTAGGTCCAACATAAGAAACCCTCAATAAATGTTTGTGGGAATTAATCAGGACTTATTTAGTGAACAAGTTAATACCTATATTGTGTTAAGAGTTTCCAGGCACTGTAGTTGAAACCCACTTCAAAAAAAGATATAAGGAGGAAATATGAAAATAAAACCATTGTATAGTGCTGAACTTTAAATTGTATATTTTTTACTAAAATATAATACCTAAAAGTATATGGAAGAACCAATTTGATAATTGTATTGAAGATGTTCATGAAATGTTCCATATTCTATTTACCTACATATATTTAGGTACATACATAGATTAAAAATGGAAGTTAAAGTAGTGAATAATCATTAATTGTTTTTCACTGAACTATCTATTTCTTGTTAAAAAATAATTTCTTAGATATGTTAATTCTAAAATTAAGACTTTTCCTCTATCACAGAGGGATGAAACACATAATGGTAACTGTCCCCCGCCTCACCCCACGTGTCTCATTTATCAGTGGAGTGTCACTGATACATTAGGAACGTTCAATAAATACATGTTTTTTGGTTGTTGGTTTTCTTTTACTATTTGTAATAGCTTTAATGTTTAGTATGAGAGAAAGGGTTACAGAGTATGATGGTATGGTTTCAGTTCTCTGGCTGCTATCAAACAGTGTGATCTTAGGGAAGTCATTCAAGTTCTCTAAAATCTGAAATTCCTCTTCTTTAATCTGAGGTAATAATAATGCCTACCTCACACTTTGATTATGGATCAAATTAAACCATGAATAGAACAGGAAAACCATCAGGAGTTCCCCAAATGTTGATGAAGGTGTAGCTTTACCAGTTATTTTCAGAATTGTTAAAATTTGAACAATTTCTAATATTTGATATGACAAAGCATATAAGTAAATTTGAATGAGATGGTGGGCTGGATAGCCTCTTGTCCGTTTCTGCTTTCTCTTGCACCCAAAAGTTCACTTCAATTCAACAATATTCAATTACTAAATGCATTGTATATTCCAAGCAATGTGGAGATGAAAATAAGCACTGTTTGAATCTTAGTGCTTGTAGTCCAATAAGAGAGAGACATGTAAAAAGTTAATGCAAATAATATAAGTGCTAAAATATTTTTATGCACAGTTTTAGACATTTCAGGTGGGGTAGGGTGGCATTTCACTTATCTTATAATTAGAGAAATTTCCTAAAATTATCAACTGTGTTGAGTCATTGACTAACAAAGATAGTGTAGATTGGTAGGAAGGGTTTTGTGGGCATCAGGTATAATAATAATACAGGCATAGAAGTTTTGCCAAGTATACAGTGGGGATGAACCTACATACAGTTCTCTAGTATGTGAAAACAAAGGAGAAACAGAGTTAGTCAAAAATAAGGATGAAAGAAAGAGGGGTACAAAATCATGGGGGCCCTTTTGAGCTTACCTTTTGTTCTATACAAGTGAAAGCATAATCTACTAGGACTAGAGTGCTGGCTAGACCCCCAAGTTAACTGCTGTGAAATATATAAAAATTACCGGAGCTCGGCCAAAATAAAGGTTAATATTATCATGACTAAATGTGTCTCTGGGTTTATCACCAGGGTTCAAATCCTAACTCTAACACTTTCTAGTTAGGAAATTTTGGGGGCAATTTATTTAACCCCTAGGAGCATTAGTTTCATTATTTGAAAACTACATATAATAGTAGTTATAATAGCCCTATCTCTGATTGGACTCTGTAAAGAGTAAATAAGCAAATATATGAAAGCATTCCACAGTAACTCTCAATAAATGCTGTTATTATTGATACCGTCTTTAAGCCAGAAGAGAGAGAGTTGAGTTGGTCAGGAGATTATCACAGTAGTTCACTTAAGAAATGACGTCCTAAATTAGTGCAAAGATGGAGGAAAATGCCTGGACTTGGTGTCTGGCAAATAGCAAGAATTCATGTACGTTAAATAATATGTAGTAGATATACTATTAGGTATGTGGTAATCATACAACATAGTTACATATATAATTAAAGTGTTTATTTTTAATTTAAAAATAGCTACATGATTGTCTCATTAGCTAAGAAAAAAGAAAAATAATGATCAATTTTGATTTTTTTGTTTTCTCCACTGAATTGATTGGTTGTGATGACACTTTATATGGTACTCTTAAGATATGCAGTGAATTAATAGGATAAGAGAAAATCTTATAATTGTTTGGTCAAATTCTTTTTTTTCTTAGTTCGGAATGACACAGTGACTCACGATAGGAAGCTGCCCTAGGAACTATTGGCAGCACTGCTGATGTCAGGGTGAAGTTCCCCAAATACACCAGCGGGGGATTTCCCTCAGTAAATTTACTGTACTTTCAGTTGTGAGGCAGATGATTGCAATTTTTTGAACTACATTTATATAAATAATTCCCATATTCTGGGTTCTCTTTGCCCTCACTTTTTCCATAAATCAAATTTTGATCAGACTGGCTATGTGCATTCCTCATATAGCAAAGCACTGTAATTTGCTTTTAAAAAAAATATTGTACTTGTCGTATTAAAGTCCTAATAAGTGATAAAGAGAGAGTCTGCACTTTGAGTTGCCCATCTAATTGGATTGGGACAATATCCCTCATAGTGAACTCTTAAAAGGCAAAAATTATGTCAAATAACGTTTGTGTTTGTCTCTATGAAATGTTGGCAATATGAGGTACTCAGTTAAGATTTGACCAATGAATGACTGTGAATTAATGGGGAAAGCGATACCATAGAGGTAGAGGTACAGAAAATAAGAAAGAGTTCCAAGTAGGGAGACTATGAAAGTTTTACTAAAGAAATGGCATCTTAGCTGAGTCTTGATTGATGAGGAATTTAGCAGGGCTGCTCTTTGGAGATAGAACATCCCAGACTAGCATATGTAAAGACATTTAAGTGGGATTAAACATGTCATAACTTTCATGTATTGGTAGCACAAAGGATAGAGGGAAGAAAGACATGGAAGAGTAACTTGGTAATGTAGACAGAGATCAAATTGTGCTTGGTCTTTAAAAGACAGGTTAAAGAGACTGAACTTACTTTTTTTTTTTTTTTTTCTGTCAAAGAAAAGCCATGTTATGAAGAAGAGCAGGACCTCATCTGTTCTGTGCCTTAAGATGACTTCCTTCAGAATAATACATATATGGGTGCTATATAGAGACCAGGAGCAAAGCATATAGGTGTGCAATGGAAAATTATCTACTATACAACACACACACACACACACACACACACACACCACACCGACATTACTAGATGAAATAAAGTGGTTCCAAATTAAATCAACTGAATAGCATAGAATATAATTTATAAATTTGAAAACCTAAAGCAACATTGGTGAAATGACATACTTTCTCTCTATAACATAAGGCAATGCTCCACCTTTCAACTTTTTATTTTTTTCCTTAGGACAAAAGGCTGTGGGTGATGTTGTTCAAGGAAAGATTCTCCCATGTGTGGGTTATGCTCAATTTTCAATGTACTTTTTGTAATAATGCTCAATTGTCATTCCCCGTCCATAAAACATATTAGAAGATAAGTAAATTAGAGGAGATGAGTACAGAGATAGCGTTGCACTGTCTAGATTTTTGTTTTTGTTTCTTAATGTAAGCAAATGCTTGCATAAGTATTAGTAGGAAAAAATAAATCTCTGCACTTCATAGCTGATTGGGAAACACCACTGTCCTTTGCCTGAGAACCACTGACTTAGAGTACTAAAACGAAAAAAAAAAAAAAAACGAAAAAAAAAAACCTGTCGTAGGGGAAACCCAACTTCTCTTTTTATTTGATTACTGGGGGGAAAAATCCTATTTCCTGAAAGCAGTAGGCAACATTTTAAGAGAATGTCCTCTGATCAGAATGGAACTGGGTATCCCAGGTCACAAAAATAGTTGTTTCATTTCCTGGGTCCCTATACAAACTCATGGATTCTTGAATCAAGTACAGTCATGTTGAACTAATATGTTGAACACACTTTTTGTCTAAGTGTGTAGATATAAAAATTAAAATACCTAGAATAAGCATGACATTATCAGTAATTTTGCCTCGTTTTTTTCTGGTTTTCTGAAAATAGGAAGAGTGATTCCCCCACACACACCCAAGGGGGGAGAAGACAAAAAAAAAAAAGTGAGTATTGGAGCCAAAAGCCTTATTTGCTGTGAAAATTGCAAATGTTTGCCTGGAGCAAATATGTGAAAATTTGCAATTTGTTGTAGGTGTAGAATTTTGCTATTTTTCACAGTGGAAGAACTGTTCTGTATAGTTTGCTTTTTTCCCCATAGATGTGTGATTCTTGGAGAAATTCTGAGATCTATGCATTTTGATGCCAAACATAGCAAGGTGAACAATAAATTACTCTCAATAACTCAAAATTCTGCTATGTAACTCAATGAAATACTTTTATTTCCAAAGTTGAATGGTAATACGTGTCAGAAGAAAAAGCAGTCTCAATTAAGTATTGAACTTTCATCTACTACAAAAATTCTGTACTAATGTACTATAATACTTTCACACAGGAGAATAGTGATATGTACAATAAAAGAAAGGAAGAGCAGGAGAATTAAAAATTATTCTAACTTTTCTGACTTACACATAAGGGATCAAAAATTCTGATGTCAATCTTACATATGCAAAATTAGACTAGGCTACCATGTAGAATTAAATTTTTTTACTAAATACAGATATTTAACAATTCCCAAATTATGTAATAATAAAAATGTCTAGTTACATAAATATAAAATGCACACTTCAGTTAAAATTGAAGGTATATATTCTCACAGCTAGTTAAGTAAGATTCATTAATTGTTTAGGTAAAAGGAAATGAGAAATAATATATTTTCTTCTAGTTAATGTGATCTTATGACTTCCATGTTCCTTCTCTCTATGAATTTTCTTAAGAAAAATTGTGAAATACTGTATTAGTATTGTCTCTTGCAGCCACTCCCTACGTGATGTCTGCCAAGATTAGCCACTGAGAAATGCTGACAGCTCCATATCTCTCCTCCTTCATGCATGAAATTTTCTGTCCCATTTTTCATGCCATCTGGGACACCATCCTTTTAAGTTCTAAAATTATAATTTGTTTTTTTTATTAAGTAACCTGTGTTTCAAGAGTTTTCCAGGGGCTGTCCTTTTCTTCCCAGGTAACATGTGCCTTTTAGAGTTCTTCCAAAGGAAATGTAGGACATTATGTTTCTCTGGGTTAATGGAATTCTCTAATATACAGAAAGCAACACTGGATGGTTTGTTTTACAGCTACCTGATTAATATACTCAATCAAAGTATTGTTTTAATTAACAATATAGTATGCATGTATGATTCTAAAAGGCCAGCTTACCATTTGACTTAGCTCATAGGTTGCCTTTCACTTTTCAAGTATCAAAATCACTAGAAACTGAAAAACTTAGCAGACTCTGTGCATCTATCTCCCCAGTTACCTTGGGATGCTACGTGATTATTTGTGGTTTGCTTTGGCTTTAGTAAGATTTTGTGCTTTCAAAGTTTTTATTAATACCACATAACTTTAATACAGGTAGCTTTTCTTTAAAAGTTTCTAAAGTCTGGAATGTACTTATTTTTCTATGCGACTAAAGTGAAAAGCCACCACAAAATGATTCTCAGCACTTGTGTATAGGGTTAAAACTGGTGGAGAGGTAGACTAAGGGAATCACGTATTTAAAGATATGTTACAGTTTTCTTCCCTTTAAAATAGTAGCCTAACTGAATATAATACTTGAAAATAACTTTAGTCAAAATGAATGTTAAAAGATTATATATGAAACTAAATGTCAATTATAAAATAAGTTAATACTAATAAAAAAAATTAAATTTAATGCTTACCAAAAATAGGCTTACCCTGAAAAAGAAACAAAATCAAAATTGCAAGGTTTATTGCTATATTTTTCACTGCGGAGAATGCTTTTTGAAGTTTAATTGTTCAGTGAATTTTATTTGTATCTCACCCTTCCAGCGAAGCTTCTACTCACCAATAAGCCCTGAGGAATGATTCCTTTCTGCATCCAGGCCATATTGCTACCCCTTTTTCTTATGTACCCAATTAGCTTTAGAGGCTTTGGCTATCACCAGCCTAACTACCTTGTTGCTCCTAGATGAAAGTTCCTTATCCTAGACTGTTCTATTCATCAGGAATCTAGCAAAACTTAGGTTTGAATAGTTTCCTATGAAACACCTCCCACTCAACTGATTTGTGGTCCCTAATGAACCATAAGCTGATGGACAATTATTCATTTGGCTGAGGCTCATGGAACATTTAAAGGGTACTTGGGATCTCACAAGGCTGCATATGTGACTTCAATTTAAATTTAGATACCAGACTTTTGACATGAGCAAGAAATATAACGAGACTTTAACTGGAATCATCGCGTAAGAGCAACTTTACATGAAATCTCAAGTTCCCTGTGATTGGGGTACAGATAAACCAAAATACTCATCATTGTCATCATCATCTTCATTATAACAATTTCCTGCACTTAAAGTGCAACCCTGAGAACACAGAATTATGTTAAATAGAAACTTTGCAGTTTAAAACATCACCATGGTTGTATTAGACTTAGGAATGGATGGCATTTTTTAAGACCACACCAACATGATTCCCCCCCCCAAATGTTTGAACTCATATTATACTTTATTTAAAATCCAAATATCCAGAAATAAAGGTTGGCAGTGGAAATTGCTTTCTTAAAACAGAACAAGAACATAGCTTGTTAAGTCTTGTGATTTAAAAAAATGCCATTTGGGCTGAATAAGCACATTGAGGCACACTTTCTGTTAAGCACCTCTTAAGCAACTCCGCACAATTCGTTATCAGTGAACTAGATAATCAGAAATCTTCCTAAGACAGGAGGATGTATATTTAGTAATTGAAGACATCACTTGAAAAATGTATTGCCTGGGGTTACTTTTAGTATCATGTGATTCAGCATCCATGGGTAGAGTGTGAAGCACAAAGATGAACACAGAGCAAAATAAGAGGCAACATGTCTTAAATATTTAGTGGATTCCCTCCAAAGCATCTCCTTCCATCCCAGGCAGTCCATTGACATGAAGTGTCTGAGTACAGATATATACTAAGGTCTGACACAGGCGTTTGTCCCAAGAGCTGAGAATAAGGATCGTTTGTTGTTATTTGTGCTGGTGTTTCCTTTTCTGCAGTTTGGGGAATGAGGATACTACAATCTTTTAAGGCTACGTGGACAGGTCACTATGGCAAATTTAGGCTTGCTGCCAGTGAAATTTATTTACTACAATTTTTTTTATTGATACACTGAAAAATGTAAACGTTACTTCAATAAGCTATCCCTCATCCCCATGGTCCACCACAATTAAATGCCAATAGTAAGCAGCAGTTATGTTACGATAAACATCAATTTATAAAAGGAGGAAGAAAGTGAGACAATAAATGGATCGCTATATATGTGTGTGTGTGTGTGTGTGTGTGTGTACGTATATATATTTTTATATTTTAATATATAAATAGTTATATATATATATACATATATATATATATATATAAAATTCTTATTCTAATACTTATTTTGACATGCTGCAGGGCTTAACCCGTGGAATAAAATCTACCTTTACACAGATGTATTATGTAATATAGGTCTTCTGCTTTAGGATGATTCACACAGTGATGCAGTTTGACTAGTTAGGAGAAGATTTAACGGTGGGTGAAGAAATCTGGGCTGTCTCTAACATGGCAATGACTACCCTTACCCTTTCACCCCATTTTAAAAATTATTAACACATAGAATGGGCTGCTTCAGCAAACAGTTATGACTAACAAACATAATTGTAATATGAATACATTTAAGCAACATATTGAATTTACTTTGTTTTTTAACACGGTGATTTACTTGCACTAGGAAACTGTGTTAATATTCTCAAATGCTAAATATTGGTTTTAATTTTTGAATTTTAGGTCTCGGACATATTTTCCTGGAATTGTCTCAGTATCCCATATCTTAAAACTTTTTTACAATAATTGATATGGTCAAAGGATCATACTGATGTTACTGATAATGAAAACCTATTTTCATAACAGATTGTGTGAGATTTATTCAACTTATCCTTTTTCTATTTATTTCTCAGAAATCGAAAAGCTTTGAGGTCCTATAAGAGCTGTGTTGGAAGCATCAGTGCTATGCATAGCGATCAGTCTTCAGAAGACCCTGTACCCTCAGTAGTGTCCACACTACTTGAATGGGGTAGTCAGAAGAAGCTGTTATATAGTAAACTGGAATTTAGAGGCAGTTATTGTAGTAAAGCTCTTTCTCATTAACATCCTATAAAAAAAAGATGGTCTATCATTTTACTGAATTGAGAAAAATATTTAAACTAGACAGAATTTACTTACTTATATATTTAAATTTGCCTATGCCTTAGGATTTTTCTTGGCATATTTCTTTTCTTGCCTATGCCTTTCCTTTTCTTGTTTTTTGTTTGTTTGTTTGTTTGTTTTTGAAGAGAATGTGCTTTTATCTAGACTTGGTAATATTAACTTGACTATCTGCTGTTTTATAACTGATTGAATATTTAATGAAACCATCAGAAATGACTTTTTTGCATATAAAAATGGTTCAATATTGGCAATTTCAAATACAATGACTTGCTTCTGAGTGGTATGGTTTTCTGTTAAGAAGGAAGGACTGGATAATGGAATCTGGCTGACAATTTTCTTCTCGAGTTGTTATACCTTCTAATATTATGGATGCACAGTTTATTTTCAAAGCTAATTATCAACACTGTTCAGTTAAAGGTGATTCTTTTATTGTGCTTTAGCTCATATATATTGTAAAACTTATAGTAGAAACCCATAAAAAATGAAACAAAGAATGTTATGAAAATCATTCTCTTTGGCTGTTCTTATATTGACAATGTTGTAATATCAATAAGCTTGTCTGGATAAAATTTAAAATTGTTTCTGCCATTGGAAAGCATAAAGAAATTAATTTTTGCTTTAAAATATTATAGTGATTTAGATCCTTCCATTTTAGGTGAAAACACACTTTTTCTTTTATAGCACGTTGGTGCTTTCTCATACTATAATATGAAAAATAAAGATTTTTGTCCTTGAAAATTGAAAAATGTTTAATATGCATGTAGACATATATCTCACAAATAGAGCAATGAATGTGAATCTTTATAAGCTCGCCACTTAATGCTATGTATGTAAATGAGTTGGGGTTTCTAGGTTGAGTGAAATCAACCTGTCCAGAAAAATCAACCAATCAAAAGAAATATAAGAACAAGAATCTAAGTTCCCATATCACACTATACCAATTCAATGAATAAATTGGGCACTCAATTAAAAATACAAAATCTTAATTGTGTATTCAAATATGATTTTTAATTATTCATTTTTGAGATTGTTTTAGTATTGAAAAGGATTTGCTTTAAGACATTCCTTTTTTTGACTACTCCGTAAACTCTTAAAATAGTTCACATGAATCCCTTTCTTTATCAAACTCATGTTCAGGAGGTCGTATACCCAAATATCAGGTATTATCCAGAATGTGGATATACCTTTGTGCATGGTCTGGTCTGCTGAATCAACTTTATATTTTAAGTGGCACTAGCTGCCAATAGGAAATGCTCAAACAAGCTGGAACCTGATCCAGAATCTGTCATGAAGCGGTAGGGAAACACCTGCAGCTAAAATGTTTCTCTAGTCCTGCTCTGATGAAAAAGACCCCGTGAAGAATTACAAATACGAAAAGGACACAGGAAAAATTCCTCTAGTTTTGCCCTTTTATCTTTATATGAGCCTGTCTGCCCCCAAATGGAAACAACTGTTGTGTTAACATGTCCATGTGTCACCATGAAAGGAACTGTACTCTCAAGAAAGAAGATTAAACAATAAGCAGATAGCATGCAAATAGCTCTTTGCACTATGTCTTTTTAGTAATGATAACAATATTTTCAGGAATGTTAGCATCTCCAGTATCAAAGGAGGACATTGAAGTCCAGGGAGATGACTTATTTCACCTGGTCTTACAGAGATCATGTGGGGAGGCTAGGATTGCAGCTCAAGTCTTGCAACTCCAGATTCATTGTTTTTTCTATGCTGTAATAATATCTGCCTAATTAATCCATTTACACTGAGAAATGAGAAGAGTGACAAAGATTTAAGTAGTGATTACTAAAATTACCTGGGGAACTTAAAACACACAAATGAACAAAACTATAAAATTTTCTGAACTCCCACTTTAAATGCTTTAAAAAGTCAAGGGTTTTGTAAGGTGTCTGGTTTTGTTTCTTTCTGTTTTTATTTTAAGTTTTCTCTAAGGAATGCTGCTCCTCATTCAGACTTGGGAATGCCTTTAACGTGTTGACACAGCCTTGAAGTATATGCAAGAATATTTACATTTTTAAAAGGGAAAAAAGATATATTTAAGCAAAACATTTCTATTCAGAATTTTTGCATTATGTAGAGAAGGTATTCTGAAGAGGGGAACTTCCTGGGCCCTCTGAAATTATGACATGTAGGGAGGTACTTACTCTGTTTAAAAAAAAATGTATTTTTGCTTTCACATTGCATGCCTGGACCCCGATTAAATCTTAGATTAAAAAAAAAAAAAAAGTCAGTAAGCTGCTTATCATCCCTAGTAGAACACAGCCTACAAGAAAAACAAAGCTGTTTCAAATGTCAGATTCATCTCCTCTATTAATTGTATGAATATGGGAAAAAAAATATTTAGCTTCCCTGGACCTTAGTGTGTTTGGCCACTAACTGCAGATATTCATATGTGTCTCATGGGGTTGTCCCAAGAATAAAAGAAGCTGTTGTACAGTGCTTGGCCTAGTAGGTGTACAAAAAAATGTAACTAGCATTCGTTTTAGAAGGATGTAATCTTTGAGCAGAAACCTTTTGAACCAAACCACCTGTCCCTTTATCAGTGTTCCCCACCTTGTGTTACAATAGTTTTCAAAGATGCTGTGGAAAAATAAGGCTCTATAAACAAATTTGTTTGACGAATACTGAAGAACTCATTGTCATACAGAAATTTGTACTAAACAGATTAAAAACGATTGAGAAGTTTATCATTAAAAAAAAGGATAACTTTATTTAACCCATAGCTTCTGGAAACATATGTAGCTCTGGAGCCCTTCTTCTCATGAGTCACCTATTCATATTCTGAAAATTATATCCCAAAAAACACATTTTTGAGAAAAGATCCTCCTTTAGTTGCTAATGTCTTAACACCACATACAATTTTACTTTTAGGCAAATTGAGACAGGGTGAAATGAAACTTCAGTGTATAGAATTTAATTACATGTAGGTATTATTTATACCCACATGTGATGGAGTGATAGAATGAAATCTCTCTATAATACAGACAACATGTACAGCCATGGTGCATAAACTTTATCGTGTGTGCATGTAGGTGTAAGTGTGTGTGTGTTTGTATGAGTATGTTTATATGTGGGTGTGAGCTTGTGTGTGCGTGTGTATAATTAGGAACATCTTCTGTAACTACTCTGTCAAGTTGTGAATGATACATGAAATGTAATTTCCTGTTCAAATAAACAGTATGTGTACTACCACTATGCTGTTTTAATCTTTATGCCATATGATAAGTATAGACTTACCAAGTCTTTGAAAGCCTATTAATTTAAACATTTGATCTGAGTGTAAATTTTAAATGACAGACGGTTACTAGACGTAGTGTTGTGATCACTTAGTTAACTATATTAATGTTGAATAACAATCTTATACAACTGAAACTAATATAATAATGTATATTAACTATATTTCAATAAAAAAATTAATGCCTTTTAATCTCTATTCTCTTAAATTCTATGTTGCCACATTCTCTCCTGCTCCACAGAGTTCACCTCCACCGGATGGCATTTTTTCGGATAAGCAGTTTATTTAGCCAAAACCAAAAGAACTGAAAATTATGTTGTGCACAAAGTAATATTTAGGCCCTTTCATCATTTGAAGCAAAACAACAAGTTTGATTTCCTCCAAGACCAACTTAGGGTTACTGTTTGTTTTCCTTTACATGGGCACTCCAGCCTTCCTTAACATCCAATTTGCTTTCAATCAGTAGGTATTTGAACTACAGGACATGTCCAGCCAAAATAAGCCACCCTTCTGCCATGTCCTAAGTCGCCTTCCCTCCTACTCTCTCTGGGTTTCCTCTTATAACTTTACCTGTCACTTAGTTCCATGGAACTTGTCTGGGCCCTCTGAGGGACACTGAACTTGAGGGAATTATAACTCATTTTTAACAAAGTGGCAGAATTCCTGTTCCTAGAGAGTGGGCAAGTGTTGGCAGAAAAGCAAAAAATGAACACAAGAAGGAACAGCCTTTTCTTACATTGTCCTTGTTCATAATGGCTTTTACTGATACTGAAAACCTGAGTCACTAAGGAAATGACAATCCTTTGCCCATTTCCATGTATTTAAATATAAATATAAATATAAACATAAACATAAACATAAATATAAATAGATAAATAAATGTGTGTGTTTGTGTGTCTTTTCAAGTATAAATGCATATAATAAAGAGAAGGTCAAATTCATAGTCTAAAAAAAAAATCATTTGACATGGTAGTTACTGCCTAAAGCTGTAGAAAGTGCACCTACCATTTAAGGAAGCACTGCTCTGTGACCTTCCTTTCATTCCATTTTCTGGGCAATATGTCCAGATTTATCCACATTCTGATTCATCTCCAAAACTCAAGTCCTTCACTTTTTCTTTTCTGAACACAAACTTTAATAAAAAGGAATGCTACACATGCAATCTATTAAATAGCACAGAAGACATTTTAACTCACTTGTATTTAAGCATCTAACTGAATGTACCTTGGTTTTTCTTTCTGATTTCTGCCTCCCACCCCCAGCATCCCTTTCATTTACCAGGAACCCAAATCACCCATGGCAATCATGAACTACAGCTTTTAAGAGTGAGAAACCTTCCCTAAAGATGTATCCAAAAATGTTTTTTTTCTCATATCAAGAGCCCTTTAAAATTCTTTTTTAAAATAACACTTTGAAAAAATAACATCTGTTTAAGTCCTTTTATCATGATTTAAACACATTTTCAGTTATCACATATTTTCTTTTCTTTTTTTTATTTTTTTAAGTTCTTTTTATACCTGTTACCATGGACACAATGTTGGTTGCCTCAAGAGTCTAATTAAAATGGTTACTTGCTCAGCCAGGGAATAAGAGATTAATCACGTGTTGGGGGAGTGGCTTCAAAATCTGAGGAAACAATTGTTTAGGGCCTCTTGATAGAAATGCTTCTCCTCTGTCAAAACCCTCTTTCCATTTTACAAGTAGAGTTTTAACCAATAAATCCCTAAAAAGACCCAACATACACTGTTTAGAAACTATAGTTTCCAGATTTTAATCTTATATGCCTCTGGTCTTTGGGCAGGTTTCCATAGGTTATAAAGCAAGGATCTGATATCTGTACATATGAATGTGTGTGTAGGGGGTGGGGGAATAAATCCTATTCTTGCTAACTTATTGAATATGTAACATTTGGTCCAACGTAGATTAAAAAATATATATTGCTGAAGAAATTTACTAAATTTCAATCTATCTTCCAATAAAACTGCCCTCCATCTGTTTTTATATAGTTGATTCTCTCATTTTGGACCATATGTCTTTGTTGTTGTTTTTGTTAAGAGAAAAGTCAAATACTTTTAAATAGTCAAAACCTTTGTTTAAATTTAATTGTGATAATGGGTTTGTTTCACACATCATCAAGCAAGTATTTTAAAACCGGATAAATCAGAACTTTGTTTTCCTTCTTCCGTAACAGTGCTTCAACATCATTGACAATGTTGACTGCCAGAGTAGACAGAAGTAATGCAGAAAACTATCATATTTGTCCAGCAAGGATATAAATCCAGTATTAAAATGTCCAGGTCTAGAGAAAGTTAGTGTAATCTGTATACAGTCTAGCATATTATTAGAGAGAGTTGAAAGGTCTTCAGAAGATTATTTACTATGAGCTCTCATCTCTTGAAATCTGTCATGAGCTTTACCTGATAAGATATATTTGATTATTCTGTATTGTTTTGTCATTAAATTAAGTGCACAGAAATAAGAGATCTATTTCACAGCAGTAACAAGTAGTGGGAAATCAGTATAGAGCTATCAGGAAGTTGACAAGATGGTGTACAAGAAGTCACAATTTGAGGGTAATCTCTGGTGCTAAAAAACTCTAAGGCAATTCCCTGAACCATTATTTATTCTGTAAAACAAAAAGGGTGGGCCCATATTCTCTAAGTTTTCTTCCACCTCCAACATTGTGTGATAGTTTGATTTTCCACCGATATCTAAATCCTATCTTTCAAACTGCCAATGACTTAGGCCGGCAATTAAGTATCATATTTTCCTGAACCATAATCTTACTCATAAGTTTGGGGAATTAGTTACTGAGAATTCAGAAGGGAATTTTCTGATCAACAAAGCAGAATCTCCATGAATCTTATGAAGAACTATGAGATTTCACAAAACTTGTTTGATTATGGTAGATGGTTTTGGGTCCTAACTCCAAATCTGAATGTCCAATTCCTTTGTCATTAAGATAACTTACATAGAAAATGTTAAAGCCTTTTGGAACTAAGGCTTTTGGACTTGAGGACAAAAACAAAAACAAACAAGCAAAACACTTCAATAGTCTATGATTGACAATTACATTCTATAAAATTTTACTTGATAAATACTATTTGTTTAACTTAGTATAAATTAACTCATTCATATTTACCACCAAAACTAGTAGTTTTTCATTAAAACAGAGAACCTATGTTTTTAGACACATCCTTAAAGCTGCTGAAAACAAGAAACTTTCTAATCTATTATGTTTTCCTCAAACAGAAAAACCACAGTTTTTTCATCGAGCTACAGGAACAAAAAAGGAACAAAAAAAAAAAAAAAGGAAAAATGAAATCATTTTGCTAATGATTTTATCAAACAATATACCATCGGCTGAGTGAATAATTCTTTGTCTCTCCCATAGTTTAAAACCCACAGAGGAGGGAAAAATCTTTGTAAGGATGCCAAATGACTCTGACTTGTTCAAGGGACAGAAAGAAGCAACTATTTCCAGAAAAATCAAGTTTGACCTTAATCTTCGTACTTTGAGAATCAATTTTAAAATATGAATAGAAATTCAATTCACTTTTATCTAAACCTATTCTTTCATGATTGGGAAGGACATAAGAATAAGGGAAAGTAACACATGGCCTATACTATCTTTGTTATGCTAAATATATGGTCTTATTTAACTAATCATTTTTGAATGTTTAAATTAAGAAAAATTCAAATTTTTGAAAATTAAATTTAATATAATTCCAAAACAAGAGACCACAGCAAATATAAAAGGTGCTATGACGCACACAAGGATACTCTTAGTCTAAATAGTATTACTCACTGAAGGAATATTTACTGAGCTTTCTCTATGTGCTGTGCACTCTTCCAGGTAGTTTAAGACACAGTAAGGAACAAAACAGACAAGGATCATTCTCCTATGCAACTTGTATTCTGAGAGACACAGATGATAAACAAACAAGTAATTTCAAAAGACAATATTTGTGATAAAAGATAAAAATAATTTGGACAAAGACCTATTTCTTTAGACTGAAAGTTTGTAAAGGTGGTATTTTAAACTGGAAATGAAATGATAAAGAGAACCAAAGCCTGTGAAAATTTAAGAGGGAGAATTCCTAGAAAAGGGCCTTGAAGGCCGTGGTCAGGAGTTTGGATTTCTCTCTTTGTGGGGGGAAGCTGCTGGAGAATTTTAGGCAGAAGACTGTCATATATGATCAGATTTGTACTAAGTAATTCCTGCTTCTCAGTCAGATCTCAGTCCCAAATATCACTTTCTTTAGGGAGCTTTCCTTCATCAACCAGGATACTCTGTTATATTTTGAAGTTAGAAACTTTGCCTTTCCTTTTTCATCTTGTATACCCCTAGTCCTAGCACAACGTCCTCAATAAGGATCTGTTGCGTGTATGTATGAACACATGAACTATAAGTTAATAGATTAATGAACATTTAAATGAAAGAATTGAGGAATTTAGAATTTTAGAAATGATAGATATTGACTACTTCACAGACATTGAAAAAGACAAAGAAATTTAGGTAAGCCAATTCCTTCTTCCCTAACCCACCTGAATTGGCATGAGGAAGGATAGTCTCAGAGTGAAAAACAAATCATCCCTGGTCTGGAACCAAGGATATCTATATAGAGGGCATTAATATTCTGATGTTTTTCTTTTTGTTCTTTGTTTGATGATTAGATTCATCAGGCAGTAATTTTCATAGAACATATATATAGCTACAAACTCAGTGTGTCCATATCTGTCTGGAGTGACTCTACTCTTTGCTTATTATCACAGATCTTCCTAATATTTGATGATAATAGATCTAAGAAAAATGCAACAACATGTTACACATGCTTTGCTTTCTTCATAATTGGTGAGTCTATATCCTCTTAGAGCAGGTCCACTGATTTAGTGGACAAAGAATTTGTTCTGAGTTCCACTCTTGTAACTAGAAAAGAAAAAAAAAAAAATAGCCAGACTAAAATATAGAATCAAATGGCCCTAGAATAAGGGACATCACAAGAACCAGAATGCATGGCCGAAGCAAAAAGTGGGAAACAGAAGGTAGACTGGGATGAGACAGATGTGAGATCATGGGGAAGTATTGTAGACAACTTAAAAGATTTGATCTGTGTCCTAAAAACAATGGAATATCACAGAGGAAGTGAATAAGAGATAATGACATTGTCAAGTTGTATTTTGAAAATAAAACTCTGTTTTCCTTATGAGAATGATGAAAATATAACAATAGGTGGTTATCCAGTGGCCTACGTAAGAGATGGTTGTACCTTGGCTAGGGAAGAGGCAGTGATGAAAGAGAAAAGTAAACACAATAAAGAAATATGTAGGAGGTAAAAGCTACTGGTCTTAGTAACATGTTGGGTGGTAGTGAGGGTAATAATAAGAATGACTAGTAGGTTTCTTCTGAGTCATATTGGATAGTAGTTCCATTCAGTACGATAAGAACACTGAGAAGAAAAAAACAAGCGTGATGAGGAAGGTCATGGTTTGGTTTCTAACATGATAAAATCGAGTTCCTCCTGGAATACAACTGGAAATTAAAATAGGCAATTAGATATAGGGATCTAAAACTCCTAAGAGAGTTCTAGAGATACACACTTGAAAGACATTATCTTATGGATTATGACTGGTATATGTTGTACTAATTATATTTCCCAGAAAAAAAGAATATATTGGGAAGAGGGTCTGGTTCTAAGCCTTGAACCGGGAATGAATACGATAAGCCTGCAAAGGAGACAAAGGAAATTGTGGTATCATAAAGCTAAAGGGAGAGAATGAACCAGTTTTAGCATAGTTTGCAAATTTTATTCATCTATCCAATACATTTACATAATAAGCATGGTAATATAATACGGCTATGGGTGCTGGATATTTAGAGAAAAGTGAAACACAGTCTGTGATAACACAACTTCAATAAAAATTTAAGCAGTTCTCTTAAGAGAATCAAGTTTGAAAACACGAAAATTGACATCAACTTAATCAAATTCAAATACTCATTGTACGTACTATTCTCAGATATGCTTTATTTCACAGGATTTCTTTATTTTTATGAGAAACCATTATTGGACCAGTAAAGAGAAGACTGAATGTAACTTAAGAAAACATACTACTTTGACCTTTTCGATATTCTATATTTCGATTGGTTGGAATGGGCAAGACTGTAAACACTATGAACTTGACTAGTCAGCCAATCAAATTATAGTGTTGTAAAGGTCAAAGCAATACAATATGCTACTATAATTAACATAACATATGTGCAGCGTTACAAGTTCAATATTTCATCTGTCACACAGGGATGAAGAAGAACATAAAAAGACATAACAAGAATGCATTCTCTTGACAAAAGAAGCAGAAAACTGTTCTTAAGATTTCCAAGATTACTATGGAAGTTTTAAAAAGAAACATGGTAAATGAAGGGGTTTCAAGGCAAGAGATAGGTAGTAGGAAGTTCATAGAGAAGTTCCAAGTAAGTGGTAGAGAGATAAGATTTAAATGGTCTGAAACTCAAGAGATGTGGATTTTATACCCCCTTCTACCACTAACTAGTTGCAAGACTTTCAAAAGTTACTGGATTTCTTTGCACTCATATTCTTATCCTTTGAAGGAAGAGATACATTTATAATTATTGATTGCAATAATACTAGGTGACAGGATCTTTTAACGTATACAACAGTGAATATAAAGTTATACCCACCTTCAAAACATACAATCTTGTAGGACATAAGACAAATAACCAACTAGTTACGTTAGTTTAGGTAGTGATATAAGGAGTATCTTAGCATAGACCTGTGTGCAGTCTGTCATTGTTCTTTGTCTCTGCCCTTGTGGAAAGATCTACATTTACACATAAGATATAGAGTACCAGTACAATTTCCATAAATCTTATTGTTGTGGACCCTTAAACTCTAAGTCAGAGAAATAGTTCAAGATTCAACAATGAGGCAATAGTATGTTCTACATATTGATGTTACAAATAACATGATTCACATTAAGAACCTCTAAAATCAGCCCATAAAACATGCCTAACATTACAGGGAAAATGTAACTGCTACTATTCCAATTCCACTTCTGTTGACATTTTCTAGTCAGAATGTGACCTGTTGTGATTTTTCTCCCCTTTAAATGCTACTATTGATGTTGAAATAAACATTCACTAAAATGTTCAGAGAGTAGGGAATGGCAGTGGACCCAGTATGATTTTTAAAAACCTGTACTTTCTAGATCAATCATAGAAATAGTAAAGACAATAAAACAAAAATAAGTTGCAACATAGTTAAGTTATGAGAATGCTAAGTGAGTGTTCGGAGGAATAATACATTTTCTTTGACAAGTAACTTAACTTTGTAAACGCATAATTTCACAGCCAAATCAAGAGCAAAAGTATCGAGCAATAAAGGAGAGAATCCAATTAGCTATCTTTGATCAATCAAAATTATAGGAAAAGGATGTTTAAAATTAAACAACTATTCCCAACTGCTGAAAATTACTATCTGGTGGATACTAAATACTTTACACACGCTTAATACACAAAATGGGTTTACAAGAGTATGTTCAGAATCTCTTTGTTTTTTTCATCTTGTATTAATTACTTTAAATATGTATGATAAGTGGATAAGCAAATATGATCCTTTTAAAGTGTGTGGTTACTTATTGCTCATTCTATATCAAATCTGCACCTAGGGAATAATTTTGGTATCTCTATCTTCAAAATTTCAATAATTTCTTTCAACAATTATAGAAACTCTCCAGAATTTCTAAAATATAAGAAAAACCATTCACACAAATGAAGTTCCCCTATAGTAAGATATATAGGTATATAGAGACATGTATTTTTAAAAAGATAGAAAATAATCTCTAGGAAATACATTTTTAAAAATTGCTTGGGATGGAGGCTTTTCTTTTCTTTTTTTTTTTTTTCTGATATAAGGAAATGTATGGAACCACAGAATTAATTCATCTAGTTAATAAAGAATCAGAGTAACCAGTGTAGTTAACTGATATATTAAATACTTTTCAAAAATATAAAGGGCCTCTGATATGATTCACAAGAACAATTATTTTATAGATGAATACACTGAAGTGGGTAAAGGCTATGTGACTTGTTCAAAGTCACACATCTGATTACTTGCAGAGCTCAAAATATGCCCCAAACTTCCCATGTTACTCAAGGTAAAACCAGAGTCCTTACAGTGGTCTCCAAAGCAATGTTAGCCAAGGTCCAGGTAAAAGTTGATGGTATACACAGGATTTAATGGAAGAGAGTATAATAACAGGATCATTGACAGAGGCATGAGTAGGGTTAAGGGGTCCAATGATGGCGGTAAAACATCCAGGGAATAGCAATAAAGAGAAGACATTACTACTCCCAAATTGAAGGGGAAATATAAATGAAACGTGAAGTGTCTGTACTCCTTGGCTTGTGACACCCTTTCTGCATCTTCAAAGGAAGAAACTTTGCATCTCTGTGACCCTTCTCTCGTTGAGCACTGCCAGGAATGGTTCTTTGCTTTTAAGGACTCATGTAATTAGATAGTGCCCATTGTAATAATCCAGGATTATTTCCAATTTCAAGATTTATAAACCTTAACCATGTCTGGTATCTTGCTTTTTCATGAAAGGCAGCCTATTTATAGTTTCTGGGGTTTAGGACATGGACCTCTTTGGAGGGCTTCTGTGATGCCTACCACAACTTTAGAGAATACATTCCGTTGCAATTGTCATAATTTGCTTGAAATTTCTCTGCAAACATTGTCTCTCTTTTTCTTTTATAGCCAAACTTCTAAAAAAGAATTTCTATATTAACAATCTTCATTTCTCTCCAATTTACTTCTAAAACCAAAGCAATTCAGACTATCACCTCCCCACTCCCCTGAAATAGAGTCTTAGAACGTTACCAAGATCTCCTTGTTGATAAAAGGGACATCTTTTTATCTCTTATACAAGAGCATTCAATATTATTAATCCACCTTGCTTAAAATGTCCACTTCTCTTGACTTTTCTGATTTTTCTATTACCTTTCTTTCAGTTCCATCTTCAGTTCCCGTCTTCATAAAGGATGTTGATTCTTCTATCTAGCCTTTAAATATTTTCACTTTTCTGATGCTCTCTTAGGTTCCCTTGCATGATGTGACATATTTCCCAATTTTTGTGTACAAAAATACACACTTTAATTTTCTGCTTGAGACCCACCTACCCACTCAGCTGTCTGTTCCATTTCATCCCTGTGAAGTCTTCCTGCTCCCCCATTGCCCATTCCAGAATGTCCTTGGGACTAATATCCATTGAATACTTTTGTAGTGTTTTTTATACAAATAATCTCATTTAATATTCTTAACAATCTTATGTGGTAGGTACTTTTAGTATCTTTGTTTTACAGCTGAAGAAATTGAGATCCAGCAGAATTAATTAATTTCCTTCCTTAAGGTCAAGTTGCTAAGGGATGATTTGGTCAAGAGGAAATAAACACATTGTTCCCAAAGAAAGGGGAGATAATGTTTTGTTTGTCAAACCACATTATAAAGCAGTTTTGTTTTGTTTTGTTTTTCTTTGAGTTCCAGGAAAGAAGAGGACTCATGTGGGATTTTAGGTAAAACCTTAACCATTCCCATATTTGTTCTTTAGTTAATGTTTTGTCTCTAGGAACACAGTAGAGGTGAAGGGAAATATAGTTACTAATTATGGTTCTCTCTTCAGTTTAGTCAGTAACCCAAAAATATGGATTGAATTGAATGCACATTCTGTAAAGAACATTTTGACTTCAACCTGCCTTCAGGTATGACTTTGGTAGTAAAAGCCCCAACCTGAGCTCTAAATAAACATAAAATAATGTTTTGTGCTGTTTTTCCCACCTGCCATGGAGTATGGAGAGTGAAACCTTTGGGTAGCCATGTGGCACAGAAGCACCTGCCCACATATCCTGAGCAGTAGCCCTGCACAGCAGGTGTCTCTACCTTCTGGGCACTACCTGCTCTCTTATTTGGTCTGTTTCTCTCTCCCTCTCTGTTTCGTCCTCTCATTTATTTTTCCTCATTTCCTCTCTCTCTGTATCCCACACTTTCTCTTTTCTCTCCCATTACCCCTCCACTTTTCTCTTTCTCTCTTCATCTGAAAGAATTTCAGTTTCAGTTCACATTCACAATGCATTTTACATGCTCTAATCTGGTTCATACAGTAGTAGCATAACTCCCTAGAGAGCCTGCAGGATAATAAGAGGACCAAGTAACCCTGGAAGCTGCACTGTCTGGGGGCTGGTGAACCAACTTGAGCCAACCTAACTTAAATTTAACATTTAAAAAATATGTGCTCTTCCTCGGGAAAACATATCTCATTTCTACTAGGGTGTTTTACTATTCTTTGTTTATGTGTTAGCGGGTTTAATGCTTCTTACCTATTCTGGATAGCATGAAAATCCAAAGATAATAAAAAGAATTGAAAACACACATTGCACAGTTAAAATGCATGTCTATGTCTATGCTCTTTTCACAGAAGCATTTGAAGAATGATATTTCCAACCTGTACTTGTTATTTGACCCTGACCATTGTAAATATGGAAGCCATCTCCCAAAGCAATAATCCCAAAAATTCTATCATATTTAAATTTTGTCTTAGACTCTTTCTCTCTCAGAAAGCATCTTCTTTGTTATTAACTTGTTTAATGTCTGTCTTCTCCATCTTTAAAGGAAGCTCCATGAAAGCAGACAAATTGTGATATTTCCTCTTACATCCTTGGCATGTAACACAGTACCTAGCCTCTGGTAGAGACCCTTCAAGACTCAACCTGAAAGTTGTCAGGAAACTGAATTTGATGGATGTTTGCCATCACCCAATTGAGGTATTTATGAGTGAATAAAGTGAACGGGAGTGAGGAAATGGGAACAACTTACTCAGAGTTTTGAAAATTCATCATGAAAACATGATCCATTCAATAGATGTCAAAACCAAAAATGCTGATTACATATTTCCTAATGTACAACATTTTAGAAAATAAGAAACTTTAAAAACAGCACATGTTTCTTTCATATGCCTAAAAGTGACTGGGTTTGCCACAGAAAGAAAGAAAAGTTATTCATTTGTATATTTTTTGAATATACAAAATTGTAATTTTATTTCTTCATTCTTACATATGCACAAATAGTTCTTATCATGTGTAAATTACCATAGTACACTGGGAGATGACACATAATTTCATCCTTCATAGGGTGTGATATTTTGGAAACAATGCTCTAGGTATTATTGACTTCCTGTACTTCTAGAGGCCCAAAGAATTAATATGGTCCTAAAGACCTTTCTTAGGCCCCTATCCACTTCTTTCACTTCATTTCACTTTTGTCATTTTTTTTAAACTCCGGATATTTTTAATCAACCTAGAATGCATTTCTGTGCCCCAGACAGAATACTCTTAATCTCTGTTAATTAATTGTTGTCATTTCTTTAGATCTAAAATACTCGTAAACGATGCAGGAAAACTTCACTTGTCCTCCCTTACCAGGTTAAATATTTTATGACATGCTCTCACTATTCTATGCAAATTCTTATTCTCAACAAAATAGCTCCTTTACTTTTATTTCTGTGATAATTTATGTCTGTCCAACAGCTAGTCTGAAAGCCTCAAGTGGACACAGAGAGTACCAGAAAGTATTTGTCGAAAGAATGTGTAAATGCAAAACCAACAGATCTACAATTAGGAGATGTATACATATCTCCTAACTATAGATCTATTAAATGCTATTGAGTTTTAAATTCTAGATTTTAGTCCATTTAACAGCAACAATTCAAAGTCAAAACAACAAAACAAAAACTGAGAATAGTTATTTTATGATAGACTCTTCACATTATGTCAACATTCAGAGAGTAGATTATATTTCAAGTTAGTCATGAGTGTTTGGTGGCCTACAGATATGGCAATGACCTATTTCATATGTCTGTTATTCAGTTTATTTCATTTTTCCTCCTAAATCTGGCATATTTTCCCCCTCAACCCGATGCTCATACCTAAACGTCAGAAATAGGAGAAAAATCAATAATGAGGCATAATTCTGTTCTAATATTCATCTGAATTCCTGAATTAATTCATTTATTCATTCATTCATTAATTTATCCACTAACAGATTCAGAAATCAAATATTTAGCATTTAGAATCAAAGATACCTATGGGTAACAAGAATGTCTTGATATACTAAATGAGCAAAAAGAAAATCCCTGTTCTCCCTCAATCCTTGATTTAATTTAGAATTTAAGATAATCCAATAAACAGCTGCAACAAAGGCCAATGTGATAAGAGTCATGCTAATTGCTTAAACTAAGCATGATGGAATTTCAGAAGAATGGTACATTGCTTGTATGGGTTATGGTGAAAGGGAAGACATCAAGAAGGTAGCATTTATATTGTGCATTATAGAACTGGAGGGATTTTGTTAATTTTTAAAAATTCAGTAAGAGTGAATGACATTAATACAGGTGAGGAGTTCAGCAATCTCAATGGAGAGCGTTTAACTCCATTGAGGAGTTACACACCAGTTTAACTAATATGTAAGGATCCAGTGTAGAGCAGTGGGAGGTCAGGCTGGAGAGCAAGACTGAGCTCATTTGTCAAGGATCTTGAATTAAGGGACTAGACATTCCATCTTGTCTATGATTGCCTTGTTTTAAACCTCTTGTCCAAGCATCCTATCTAGTTTGGTATTTGAAAATAGTACTTCCTCAATAGTTATGAATAGAACTACTTTGTAAGTATACCAAATATTAGAGCCAATTTATTAGTCCTTACATTAAGACTTTAAAACGTAAATGCTTTTATACCTTTAGTACCCCATTTTGCTCACAAATGGGTCTCTGCTAAAAAGATAACTTATATGTTAACTCTAATAGCAAAGGTGTTTTTATAGTTGCTTATTAGATTTGAGACAATGGGAAAATAATCTCTCTAAGCCCTAGTTTCCTCATGGGATAATTAATATCTTGCACCATGTCTTGGAAATTAAATATAAAAAGTACAGAATTGTATACTATTGTAAAAGTATAGAGAGTTACTTTTCTGCCTTATTTTCATAATTGAAGAAACCTTAGTTCTTATTATCAAGTATTGCTTTCAAATTTTAAAAAATTGAATATATTGCATAGTTTTCTATATAACTTTTATTTATAAAAATGGAATTCCATGGTCAAATAAATTTAGTTAAAATTTTATTTTATCATCCTTTTTGTTATGTGCTGAATATTCATGCCCTACCCCAATTCATATGCTGAAGCTCTAACACCCAATGTGATGGTGTCTGGAAATGCCACCTTTGGGAAGGGATTAGGCTTAGATTATATCATGAGGGTGGGATCCTCCTTAGGGAACTAGTGCTGCTATTAGCAGAGGGAGAGAGAGATTTCTCTCTCCATGCTTGTGCACTGAAGATAGGATATGTAAGCATGCAGTGAGAAGGCAGCTATCTACAAGCTAGGAATCTACCCACATCTTGATCTTGGACTTCCAATCCTCTGAGCTGTGAGAAATAAATGTCTGTTGTTGAATCCATCCAGTCCATAGTATTGTGTTAGGGCAGCCAGAGCTGACGGCAATTCTCTGGGATAAAATCTTGGATAAACTTATTAGAGATAAATGTTCTCCTGTTAAAGGCTTTGAGGTGTTCTGCAACAAACAAATGTATTTGAACTTTCTAAATCCTATTTACAAAATCTAATAGATCAATGTAATCTATTTACATTATCAAGTAAAATATAAAGACAAACATGTAGGAAAAATGTGCCCCAAATTATCGTGGGAACTATTGTGAGACTTATTCCAATGTTGATTTCTGTTAGTATAAATAACCATTTAATTGAAGATAATAGTAAGTAGTCATGATTACAAATTATTATTTGTCTATATTCTAAGTAGTTGAGTGGTTTTTGATGGGTGTGGAAGGTGGGAAAATTCGCCTCTAGATTTCATGGATCATAACACAATGAAGCTGAAGTGTTTTCAAAATATAGTTTATCATACCTCTTGCTGTCAGGAAAGTGAATATCTAAACATCCTTCCAAAGTGATAGCGGTTTTCAGTTTTCTCAAATATTTTAACGAAAGAAAATTTCCAATTGCCCATTTCAGCATATTTTGGGGGTATCCCTTTCCCTCCACTGAGGTGCTTTTGCTAAAGGTCCAGCTCAACTCTCCTGGTTTTATCTGCTTGTATTCCTTTGTGTTTGGTCTGTCACAGACCCCCAGAACAACTGCTGAGCATCCTTCTCATAAACGTGTCTTATACTTGACGGCAGTATTTATCCCTTAGTTCTCGCATGTTTGGATTTTATTCAATATTTTCTTGGTTAGTGTGGAGGGAAGGGAGATGGCACTTATGTTTCAGACTCCACACTGCTGCCAGCTCTGTCTAAAATGTAAATTGATAATGCCAGTCTCTGCTTAAAATCCTCTAGTTATTTCCTATTCTTTAAATTAAATTGAACCTAAATCGATTAAATTAAATCGAACCTTCATAATATAAGTCGGCCAAAAGACCCCTCATCTTCTTGCTTCTACCTGACATTCTGCCTGAACTATTTTCTTTTTTACTCATTTAAAATGCTGTTTTATATATTTTGAAGTTATGTTATTAGACTTTCTGTATCACTAATGATACATTTTGCTTTAAAGTCTGTATCGTCTGCCATTCATATAAATACATCATGTTTCTTTTCATTGGTGTTTACATGGCATATAATTTTTCATCCCTTAACTTTTTAAAAATTGAGTTAACATTAGTTAATAACATTATATAAGCTTCAGGTGTTCAACATTGCAATCTAACACCTGCATATACTATAGAATGCTCATCACCAAAAGTCTAGTTTTCATCTGTCACCAAATATTTGACTGCTTTTACCTATTTCTCCCTCTCTCCACCTCCTTCCCCTCAGGTAAACAACCATTGTTGGTCTGTATCTATGAGTTTGCTCATCTAAATAACAACCTACTTCCACTCCAATCCCAGCCACAGCAGAATAATTTATGTACTATGTCATGCTATTTACAATTCTATCCCTTTGTCTCACGTTGTTTTCTCTTCCTGGAATGTGCTTTCCTTGCTTCTTTAGGTTCATGACTATTCACTGTAAGACTTGGCTTACATTTCACTTAAATTAAGCATTTATTGTGCCTACCAGGAAGAGTTGTTCCCTCCTTCTTTGCTGTCCCACGTTTTCACTAATTTATTTTGTTAATCTTATAACCCTGAAGTAAAATTATGTACAGTAGTTCCCCCTTATCCTAGGATTTCCTTTCCACAGTTTCCGTTACCTACTGTCAATTGTGGTCTGAAAATATTAAATGGAAAATTCCAGAAATAAACAATTCATGCATTTTCATTGCGTGCCATTCTGAATAACATGATGCAATCTCATACCATCCTGCTCTGTGCCACCAAGGCTGGGAATCATCCTTCATCCAGAGTCTCCATGCTGTACATGCCCCCCCACAGGTTAGTCACTTAGTAGCCATCTCAGTTATCAGATCCACTGTTGTGGTATTGCAATGCTTGTCTTCGAGTAACCCTTGTTTTACTGAACAATGACTCCAAAGCCACTTACATAACTTCTTATGGTACAGGCATACCTTGAAGTTATTGCAGCTTCCAGACCACCATGATAAAGTGAATAGTGTAATAAAGCAAGTCACACAATTTTTTTTTGGTTTCCCAGTGCATATAAAAGTTGTGTTTACACTATACTGTAGTCTATCAAGCGTGTGATAGCATTATGATTAAAGAAACAATGTGCATACTTTCAATTAAAAATATTGCTAAAATACGCCAACCACCATCTGAGACTGTTAGGAAAAAAAATGGTGGCCATAGACTTGCTCAACACAGAGTTGCCACAACATTCACTTTGTAAAAAGTGCTGTATCTGCCCAGCACAATAAAGCAAGCACAATAAAACAAGGTTTGCTTGTATATCAGTGTTCATCTCTTATTTTGCCTCACTTATAAACTAAATTGTCATAGGTAAGTATATGTAGAAAAAAACAAAGCATACCATCATCCATTGCTTAATAAGGGGAATATATTCTGAGAAATGCAACAGTGGGTGATGTCATGGTTACACAAACACCATAGAGTGCACTTACACAAACTTAGATGGTACTTTTATATAAGTGGCAGTAAGTTTGCTTATATCAACATCATCACAAACACATGAGTAATGCGTTGTGACATTACCAGGGCTACAAGATCAAGAGGCAGTACAGATTTTTTCAGCTTTTCTAATCTTATGGGACCACTGCCACATATGTGGTCTGTCTTGACCAAAACATCAGGTACCTCATGCCTGTGTGTATATGATCTTCAGTATCATCTGCAGTTTCAGGCATTGACTGGGGTTCTTGGAACATATCTTTCAGTGAACATGGGGGACTCCTGTCTTAATTTGCATTTTCCCTCTACTGCACTGTGACAATGTTGACAATAGTGTTATACTTAAGGCATAAATTCAATTAAAGATAGCTGATAAAAGTAAAGGGATTATTTTTCTCAGGAAACCAAAATTCCAGAGATAGGTAGTCTAGACTGAGTACGCAGCTTAGTGACACCAACAGGGAACGGACCTACTCCCCTAGCCTGCAGGCCTTCATCATCATCCTGATTGCCTAGTAGTTACAAGATGGCTTCCTCACCTTCAGGTGTCACAGCCACAGACTTAGCAGGGAGGGAAGGGAAGGAAAGGAAGAAGGAGCTGAGGTTGGCAACAAATTTCCCTAAAAATACACACAATACTTCCACTTACATCTCACTGGCTTGGCTGTATCATATACCCCTCGTTACAAGAGGATTTGGGATGGTGAGTGTTTTGGACTGGACATAATCCCCCCTCTTAAGAAAATAAAGGTTTTGGTAGCAAATAAGAAAGGCAGAAGATGTAGGCAAATAGTAGGGTTTGCTATACTGTCTTCAGTGCTCTGAATTATAATCATCACTAACTAGTTGCTCAATGATTATTAGATAAATTCATTTCAAAATGACAAAAATGATTTTTTAAAACTACATACTTCCCAATTTAACATTTTCTGAAACATATGTATGCTTTCTACCAATAGTTTGTAGTTTTGAATTAATAGTTTCTGGCTTTTTTTTTTTTCCTTTACAGAATTTGTGTAAGAAAAATGGCATTTTCCTCATTTTAGGATTTTCTCTTCTTAATTTTGTAGAGAGAAAACTTTGAACAAATAATGGTGCAACCATAATTTAAAACATTAATTTTAAACCTTTTATTGAAGGAATCCATTTTTACCATTTTTAATGAAATGTCATTGACATTGTTATGTGTCAAAAATATCAAGAATTTTAGTAATATTAATTTCTGAGACTCTAAGCCATCTTATATTTTTGTTTGTTTGTTTAATAGTACTCGTCTTATTAAAATGAAAAGGGGGACTATAGATACTTTAAAATACATCCATTTAGTTAAACACAATAATTGCTTAGGTCAAAGAACACAAGAGAAGTTTATTTTTCTCTGTTTCCCATCTCCATTTTCTCCAAGCAACACCTCCAAATCTCATTTATTAAAAAAGAAAAAAAAATCCAAAAAATGTTTATTGAGCATGTACTATGTGACAGACACTGTTCTAAGTGCTTAGAATACATTAGGTTATTCATGAGTGAGGCATATAAATGAAAACATTTTAGATAATCTTCATGTAAACAAACTCTTGTCTGGGTCACTTTAACCTCCCATATTACTTAACTCAGTGATCAATCTCTGTCCCCATCTTATTTGAACTGTCAGAAATATTTTGACACATGGTTTTCACTACTACTTCCATCTTAAAACATCCTCTGCACATGGCTTCTCCTTGAAATCATCCTGCCTCACTATTTACAACTTCTCGGTCTCCTTTGCTATTTCTTTCCCATCTCCCCAAAACCAAAAATATAAATATTGGAGGCCTCCTAAGACTTTTCCTTTTTCTTTTTTTCTTCATCTACTCACTTTTTTCAGGTGATTCCATCCAACTTTTAAAACTCTCTATCAGCTAACAATTCTAAAATTTACACCTACTCTCAATTCTCGTGTTACATACCCAAATCTCCCTAGCATGTCTTCTTGGGTATTGATGAGACATCTAAAACCTAATATATATATAAAATCAGATGCCTGATTCCTGTTCACCTATTCCAAACCTGCATTTTCCATAGTGGTTTTCTCATTTCAGTAAATGGTAATTCATTTTTTTTAGTTGCTCAGGTTTAAATGCATGTAATCTTCCTCAATTTTTTTATTTATCCCATATTAACACCCGTCTACTAGCAAATCTTATTGGCTTTAACTTTCAATATTCAAAGTCCATCCATTTCTCACACTTCTATTATTACTCCTCTGGTCTAAGCCCTAAACATAATTTGCTTGCATATTTGCAGAAGTTCTCTAATAGGTCTCCCTGATGCAAATATTGCCCAGTATAGCTTCACTCAACATGGCCATTAGAGTAATACCGATGAAAACGAATCAGATGATGTTACACATGATTTTAAAAGTCTCCTCTCGCTCCTAGAAAATGTCACGTCTCTTATAATATCCTACATGGTTTTATCCAGTTATATTTCTGATTTCACCTGCCATGGTGACTCTTATCCTGCTCAAGGGACTCTGGCCTTTCCCTTGTTGCTTAGCCTTCCAGAGCCCAAGAGTCCTTCCTTTAAGGCCTTTTTCCTTTTTGTACCTTCTGGAAAATCCAAATGTCTACCTGGTTCCCTTCTTCACTTTCTGCAATTCCTTGCTTAAATGTCCCCTTCTCAGTGAGGCCTTACCAAACAACGCTCATTAAAAGATCAATGACCACTCATCCTGAACCTAGCACCCTTTATTATTATTCTCATTTAGTTTGTTCCATTGCTTTTATTAAAACCCAACCAATAAATCAAACATATGTTTATGATTGCTGTTGTTTATTGTATATCTGGACATATTAAAAGGGAATTTCCTTATGTCAGTAACAGTCTGTTTTGTTCAGAGCTATATTTCCAGCAACTAAGATAGTGCTTCGCATATATTAGAAACTCAGAGAATAGCTCTATTTAATGAGAATAGATGAATAAACCAACACAAAATATATAACATTATAATATTACCTTAAAAAAATGACAGAACTCTCTTCTAAGTTGAGTATTTGATTTTTGTCCATACATGATTCAAATTAAAAGATATAAAAAGTCTTTCAATTCAACTGCTTCTTAAAGCTTCCAGTCTACCTCCTTGTTTTAATAGTTGGTTAGGACTTAGATTCACAACAATGTACAGAATAGAATCTGTATCTATTAATAATGAAAAGAAGACAATGAAAGAAACATTTACTGACTAAATATGTCATTCCTTCTAATAATTTCAATCACAGCTTAACTACTACTTTAGTTTCTATAGTCTCATAGGTTACAATTTTTTTCATTAGAATAAGAATGTTAAAATAGCTCTTTGTAAATGCTGAGAAGGTATTTGTTGATCACTTAGAATAGCTTACAAAGATAAATATATGTTAAACGGTCTTTTATTTGAAACTTACATAGAAGTTACCCTCAAAGACCAGATACTAATTACTTGTATTAACACATTAAACAATTACCTGAGTGTGTTTTTTTTTTTTTTTTCACTTAGAAAATGGTAAAAATGAAACAACTACAACAACAACAACAAACCCTCAGAAAAAGCAGTGTCTTCAAAACTGCCAACTTTCATATTTTGGTAAGATATTTTTTTTTTAACATTTTGGGGAACAAAATTGCATTGAACTAACTGGAGTAAAATACATTTATTTTTCCAGTTATTCTCTGTAAAATGTAATGACTGTGGACAAATACCGGTGGCTCCATCTTTCACCGAGAAAATTTAAAGAGACAGAAGACTTGTATGTGAGGACCTTGAAGTTGAAAACCTTTTGTTTTTATTCTCCTCAAATGTGCTCCTCCTACACAGAATTTAATGTACATAGAATTGTGAAAATATGGTTCCGATCTTTTCATTTGGTTCTTTTTTTTTTTTTTTTTGTAAATGCATTTTTATAAATTTATTTGCTTCTGTTTTACTTTTATATTCCCTTCAGGTTTTTCTCGTTCCATTTGTTAGTCATCTTTGTAACACTCACAACTAATGGAACAAATGTGACCAAAAAAATAAATAAATAAATAGGTGCAACCACACAGCTTTCATTTATGAATGGAGCCCAGTACACTAGTGATGTGGGATCACAACATGCCCTTGGAAATTTTCCCTCCAGTGTAACTAGCAATTAGATAGATGGATAGATAAAGAGGAGATCCCAACAGTTAAGTGACTCTGGATGCGAAGTTCAGACATTTCAATAAGTTTTTTTTTTCTTTTTCCTTTCAATTGCTTGTAACTTTAAAATAGCTTGAGCTTATATATCTATAAGTAAAAAAAAAAAAAAAATCGAAAAAATTACAGGGAAGGTTCAAGATGGGAGAATAGGTAAACACTATGCCTATTGCCTCCCAGGATCACACCAAAATTACAAATAGATTATAGAACAATCAAGCTCAAGAATCATCTGAAGACTAGCTGAACAGAACCCCTATAACTAAGGATATAAAGAAGAGGCCACATTGACACTGCTATGAGGAGCAGAGACACAAAACAGGCTGACCCCAAGCCCACAGATAGTGGCTGAACACCAGGAGGGACACCATGGTGGCGGAGGTCTCCCTGGAAAAAGGAGGGGTCCCAGTATCACACTAGGTTCCCTAGCCCAGGGGTCCTATACCAGGAAAAGGAGTCGCATATCTCACAGTGAAAATCAGCAAGGGCTTTGCCTGTCCCTCCTAGCAAGACAAAAGGCAGCTGGAAACCCAAACACCCTCTTAAAGGGCCTGCACATAGACTCACTTACAAACACTCACCTGATCTCTGGTAGAGGGTTGGCAACGCAAAGGTGCAAGAGACTTACCAGGAAAGACTGTGTTGTATGGATTCCAAAGAGAGGACTGGAACCATTGTCCCTGAGTGGAGACAGCCTCACAGGTAGCCTACAGGAAGCCATCGCCTTTTCTATGTTGATCCCTCCCCCAAATGGCCAAAGCTGAGACTGCATTGGTCTGGGGAAATCTGCGCATGCTCACCATCCGGGTAACACACGGAATCCCCACCCCACACAGCTAGTACTGCATCACCTGGGGCAATCTCAGCTCCAGGGCAGGCGCTGGCCACGCCCACAAGCTGCAGAGCTTTTTATAGCAGCAGACAGGTGCGCTGCTTGGGGAAGATTTGGTAGTGGGCAGTGAGCCACAATTTGCACAGATGCAGCCTCTCTTGGGCAGCTCTCAGGGATCTATCAGCCTGAGGAGAGCTGTGGCTGGCTACGGTGTTCTCAGAGAGTTTTGCTAAGTGGTCACAGGCCAGGCACTGGGGCAAGAAATGAATCTGCTTTAACCTTGTAAAAACCACCGGCCATGCCTCCTGACTCCCTGGTATCCCACGCCACCCAGTTAATGCTGCATCAATGAAGGAACTTTCAACACTGGCTCAACCAGCTCAACCCACACACCTAAGGAGACCCTTTCAATGGCTGAGACTTACAGGCAGCCGGCAGGTGGTAACAAGCCTAGCAAGCCCTGGGCCTTGAACTGTTGTCCCAGGCCCAATACCAGTGGCAGCCAGTCTTGGTTTACAGTGAAGCCACCCCCACATGCACATGCACCAGCACAGGTAGCAATCAATCACGTATAGCTCTAAGGCACCAAACAGGCAGATCATAGGCAAGGCTGAAATTGGTCTTCACGGGAACCCCTTCAAGAGACACCAGAAGTGACACACCCAGAGGCCAGCTTGAGACCAGAGCACTACCTGGTCAGCCCCACAAGCAGCACACCCAAAGGGTGGTCTCCACAGGCACAAGAGCCCACAGGGGCAAATCCCCCTCTGAGGGGTCGGTCCCCAAACAGCAGCTTACACTGTGGGCAGAGCCAATCCTTCCTGTCAGTCAGCCTGGGTGTGAGTCCCATTCAACGATGCTCCAAAACAATCAAGGCTCAATGAAACAAGAGAATACACACAACACACACAAGGGACACTCTTAGAACACACGCACACAGAGGAGAGCACAGAGATTGTGCCTTTGCACCACACATACCACACAGGCCACACATCACAGATGGAAAGGCATAGGAGATCTACCTAATACATGGAAGCAAACAGAATGGAATCCAGAATGAGGAAATAAAGAAGTATGTCTCAAATAAAAGAACAGGAGAAAACTCCAGAAATAGAACTAAATGAAATGGAGGCAACCAACCTACCAGAGGCAGAGTTTAAAACACTGGTTATAAAAATACTTAAGGAACTAAGTAAGATTTCCACACAAGTGGAAATGAGAAAAAAAACTGTGGTAGCAGTATTTATATTGGACAAAACAGATTTTAAAACGAAGAGTATAATAAGAGACGAAGAAGGATATTACATAATAATAAAGGAATCGATCCAACAAAAGAACATAACCATAGTAAACATCTATACACCCAACACAGGAACACCTAAATATATAAAACAAATGTTGACAAACATACGTAAAAGCAGAGATCATTAGTAACACAATCATAGTAGGGGACTTTAACACTTCACTGACACCAATGGACAGATGTTCCAAACAGAAAATCAACACGGAAACAGCAGCCTTAAAGGACACACTAGACCAGATAGATTTATTATGGTTGATATTTTTAGAGCATTTCACCCCAAAGCAGCAGAATATATATTCTTTTCTAGTGCACATGGAATATTTTTCAAAACAGACCACATGTTAGGCCAAAACAAGTCTCAATAAATTTAAGAAGATTGATATATCAACCATCTTCACTGACAGTGGTATAAAACTAGAAATAAATTAAAAAAAAAATCTTAAAGACACACCAACACATGGAGACTAAAGAACATGCTACTAAATAATGAATGGGTCAACAATGAAATCAAGGAAGAAATCAAAAATACCTTGAGACAAACAAAAATAAAAACACAATGACCCCAAATCTATAAGACACAGAGAAAGCAGTTCTAAGAGGGAAACCCATAGCAATGCAGACCTACCTAAAGAAATAAGAAAAATATCAATCAAAAATCTATTTTCACACCTAGGGGACCTGGAAAAAGAAGGGCAAACAAAGTCCAAATTGAGTATAATGAAGGAAATAATAAGGATCAGACTGGAAATAAATAAAATAGAGACAAAAACAAACAACAACAACAACAACAACAAAACACACACACAAAAGATCAGTGAAACCAAGAGCTTGTTTTTTGAAAATATAAACAAAATTGACCATCTTTTAATCAAACCTGTCAAGAAAAAAGAGAGAAGACCCAAATAAATCAGAAATGAAAAAGAAGTGACAACCAACACCACAGGAATACAAGAAGAAGAAGAAGGAGAAGGAGAAGGAGAAGGAGAAGGAGAAGGGGAAGACAAAAATACTATGAACAACCATATGCCAACAAATTAGACAATCTGAAGAAAAAGATGAATTCCTAGAAGCATACAATATTCCCAGACTGATCCAGGCTGAATCAAGAAAAAACAGAAAATCTGAACAGACTGATTACTATCAACAAAATTGAATCAGTAATCAACCAGCTCCCAACAAAGTCCTGGATTAGATGGCTTCACATATGATATTATTATTTTTTATTTATATGATATCATATGACTTTTGTTATTCAAAAACAGACAAACAAAAATAAACAAACCAAAAAAACTTAACACCTATTCTTCTCAAACTGTTTCAAAAAATCCAGGAGGAAGGTTCCCAAGCTTATTTATGAAGCCACCATTACCCTGATTTCAAAAAAAGACAAAGACATTAAAAAAAAGACTATACGCTAATATCCCTAATGAACATAGATGCAAAAATCCTCAACAAAATATTAGCAAACCAAATTCAGCAATACATTAAAAAGATCATACACATTATCAAGTGGGATTCATTTGTGATATAAAAGGTTGGTTCAATATCCACAAATTGATTAATGAGATATACCACATAAACAAAATGAAAAATGAAAATCATATGGTCATACCAACAGATGCAAAAAAAGCATTTGGCAAAATCTAGCATCATTTATGATAAAACTCTCAGCAAAATGGTAATAGATTATAAGTCAATATAATAAAGGACATATATGACAAACCCACAGCTAGTATCATACTTGATAGCAAAAAGCTAAAAGCATTCCACTTAAGATCAGGAACAAGATAAGATCCCCACTTTCACCACTTTTATTCAACATAGTACTGGAAGTTCTAACCGTAGCAATCAGATAAGAAAAAAAAAATAAAAGGCATCCACATTGGAAAGGAGGAAATAAAATTGTTATTATTTTTAGATGATATGATACTATATATAGAGAACCCCAATGATTCTACCAAAAAAGTATTAGAACTGATAAATGAATTTAGTAAAGTAGCAGGATACAAAGTTAATATTTGGAAATCAATTGGATGTTTATTCACTAATAATGAACTATCAGAAAGAGAAATTAAGAAAATCTAATTTATAAATGCATCAAAAAATGAATACTTAGGAATAAATTTAACCAAGGAAGTAAAAAACTTGTACTCAGAAAATTATAAGACATTAAAGAAATAAATTAAATAAGATACAAATAAATGAAAACATACATGTTCATGGATAGAAAGAATTAATAGAATTAAAATGTCCATACTATTTAAAGCAATCTACAGATTCAATGCAATCCTTATCAAAATACCAATGGTGTTTTTCACAAATAATCCTAAAATTTATATGGAACTATAAAACACCCCAAATAGCTAAAACAATCCTGAGATAGAAGACAGAGCTAGATGTATCACACTACCAGATATCAAATTACATTATAAGGCTAAAGTCATGAAAACAGTATGATATTGGCGTAGAAACAGACACATAGATCAATGGAACAAAATAGAGAGCCCAGAAATAAATCCATGCCTATATGGTCATGTAATCTATGACAAAGGATGCAAGAATTTATATTGTAGTGAAGACAATCTATTCAATAAATGGTGCTGGTAAAACTGGACAGATACATGCAAAAAATGAAACTGGATCACCTTCTTATATCATATACAAGAATAAAGTGAAAACGGAATAAAGACTTAAATGTAAGACCTGAAACCATTAAACTCGTAGAAGAAAATATAGGAAGAAAACTCTCAGACATTACCCTTAGTAATATATTTATTGATATATCTCCTCAGGCAAGGGAAATTAAAAAAAAAAAAGAAAGAAAGAAAGAACAATAATAAACAAGTGGGACTACATCAAACTAAAAAGTTTTTGCACAGTGAAGGAAACCATCAATGAAACGAAAAGACATCCTACTGAATGAGAGAAGACATTTTCCAATGATATATCAGACAAGGGGTTAATATCCAAAATTTATTGAAAAAATGGAATCCACATATGCTGTTGGTGGGAATGTAGATTGGTGCAGCCGTTATGAAAGGAAGTGTGGAGGTTCTTCAAAAAATTAAGAATAGAATTACCATATGACCCAGCAATCCCTCTCTTGGATATCTACCCAAAAAATCTAAAAACATTTATACGTAAAGATATATGTACTCCAATGTTCATTGCAGCTTTATTTACGATAGCCAAGACATGGAACGAACCGAAGAGTCCTTCTATAAATGATTGGATAAAGAAGTTGTGTTATATATACACAATGGAATAGTATTCTGCCATAAGGAAAGATGAAATAGTACCATTTGCAACAACATAGATGGATCTTGAGATTATTATTCTCAGCAAAATAAATCAGACAGAAAAAGTCAAGAACCATATGATTTCACTGATATGTGGTATATAAAACTGAAAACAACAAAAGAACAAGACAAACAAATGAAGAAACAAAAACTCATAGACAGAGACAATAGTTTAGTGGTTACCAGAGGGTAAAAAGAAAGGGGGTGGTACATGAGGGTAAAGGGGATCCAATTTATGGTGATGGAAACAGAACTGACTCTGGATAGTGAATACATAATGTAATGTATAGATGGTGTATTGCAGATTTGTACACCTGGCATCTATGTAAGTTTACTAACAATTGTCACTTCAATAAACTTTAATAAAAACAAAAAACAACAACAAAAAACCTCATAAAACTCAACTTCCAAAAAACAAGCTATCCAATTAAAAAATGGGCAGAGGACCTGAATACACATTTCTCCAAAGAGGACATACAGATGGACAATAGACATATGAAAAGATGCTTATTGTCACTAATAATCAGAGAAATGCAAATAAAAACCCCAATGAGATACCACCTCACAACTGTCAGAATGGCTATCATCAATAAATCAACGAACAAGTGTTGCAGAGGATGTGGAGAAAAGGGAATCCTCCTTACTATTGGTGGGATTGCAGATTGGTGCAGCCACTATGGAAAAAAAAGTATGGATGTTCCTCAAAAAATAAAAAACAGAACTATGTTATGTTATAAATACCTAGCAAAACCACTCCTGAGTATTTATTTAAAGAAACACAAAATACTAATTCAAAAAAAATGTATATGCACTCCTATGTTTTGTGCAGCACTGTTCACAATAGCCAAGGTGGAAATAAGTGAAATGCCCATCAATAGATAATTGGATAAATAAATTGTGGTACATTTATACAATGGAGTATTACTCTTCCATAAAAAAAGAATGAAACCTTACCATTTTCAACAACATGGATGGACCTAGATTATATTATGCTAAGCAAAGTAAGTCAGAGAAAGACAAATACCGTATGATCTCACTTATATGTGGAATCTAAAGCACAGAATGAATGAACGAACAAATCAGAAATAGACTCATAGAAACAGGGAACAAACTGATGGTTGCTAGATGGTAGGGGTGTTGGGAGGATGGGTAAGAAAGGTGAAGGGATTAGTAAGTACAAATTGGTAGTCACAAAACTACCAGTGTGCTTTTGATAATCATGGGGATGTGAAATGCAGTATGGGGAATATAGCAGATAATGTAAAAACTATGTATGGTATCAGATGGGTGCTGGGCTGATCAATAGATAAACTATATAACTGCCTAACCATTGCTCTGTACACCTGAAACTAATATAAAATTATACTGAATGTTAAGCTATATATATATATATATATATATATATATATATATATATATATATGATATAAAGTACAGCACAGGGAATGTGGTCAACAATATTGTAATCGCTATGTACAGTGTCAGATGGCTAGTAGACTTGTTGGGTTTATCACTTTGTGAGGTGTGTAAATATCTAATCATTATGTTATCTTATACACCCAAAACTAATATTAATAATAAAAAAGAAATTATAATATGGTATATAAATTATAACTTAGTAAACCTATTTTAAAAAGAAAAAAACGATCAACTTCAATGTAATATAAAACAATTGTAGGAGATCTAACATCTGGCTGAAACATTATTTTATACAAAATATATGGAGAGCCTCATCATAATCAGTATTCCTAGACATAGAGCCCCCGTGGGGTATGTGGGGAAAGCTGAGAGGAGAAGCAAAGATATTTGTTGACATGGTGAGAGTGGAATACATCTAGACCTCTGAGAGTCCAAAAAGCGTTATTAGCTTCCTTTATGTGATTTCTTTCTTTTTTTTTTTGTCAACAATTTATTCTTGTAAGGTTATTACTTTTTTTTACTATTAAATTTATTGGGGTGAGAGTGGTTAGTACAATTACATAGGTTTCAAGTATATACTTCTATAATACATCATCTATACTGAATTATCTAAAGATGCACAGACTGGCCTAGGTAGAAATTACTTCTCCTTTTTCAAGCATCAGAAATGAATAAAGCCACTGCATCTTTTAGCTGTATAGCAGAATCAAGCAACAGAAAGGGCAAATATCTACCGTGCCAAGGAATCTGGAAGAAATGTGAAAATGTTTATGTTATATATTTCTAAATACCTATTTTACCTGTAAAATAAATAGGTATCAGTCCAAAATATTCATTTTGAACACACTGCTTATCATCAAATGGATCCACAGTGTCCTTGAAGGGTCTCTCCTTCCAAAAGGTATAAAGCCAGCTGTTCTTCAAGAACATTTTAAAGCCTTTTCTTCTGCAATATAGGTACATTTTTACAGCCTATCCTACAGCTGTATCTTCCTCACAGACAACATCTCCCTTTAAAATTGAGTGCAAATTTAGTTTAAAAAAAAAAAAAGTACTCTTTGAGGCACCTGAAGTCCTGGGAAGTCTGACCTTTTCCCAGGTCATAACCAGACCTTAGAAACAATTAAACTGTCAGCTTTCTGAAAGCAAGGACTGTATCTTCTAGTTTATAATCTCCACACAATTTATACAATGTGCCACACACATTCTTGAAAATTGTGGATGAGAGCTAATTGATTCCAGGATAGCCACATAAAATACCTTCTTCTAGGTATTGTCAAGATTACCAGGGTCTGATTTAGACATGCTAAAACCTCTGACATACTGGTAAAAAATGGGATAAAGCAGAATCTCTTTGCCAGTAAGATCTACACTTGCAGAGCTAGAATCAATGCAAGTGTTTGGAGTTGATGTAGAAAGGTCTTTTTTCTTGCTCAAAACTCTTGAATTTGGATATTTAGGCTGCCTACAGAATTAATCTTGAACTTCATATGATTTCAGGGAATCAGAAAGACTGCAAATATCCTTTCTCCTTCAGCCCTCCCTTGACCATTCTCTCACAGCTAATGTTGTTTATTAATAGAGTGTCACTTTCACCCAGTAGAGGTGAAGCTTAAAATCCAAAAGCACCTGGGAGAATATGTTGACCTAAAACCATCTTTCTCTACAAAAGATACATTAGTCATTACCCAGAAAAGCATCATAATACGAGACAGGGAAAGCCAGCACATGGGTTTTTCATAATGGGCATGGTGTGTTACGTATGGTGTTTTATAATTTTTCTTTGGCCCAACTATTCTTAATGCCTTAAACCTCACTGTAGCCTAGCAGTCTAGACAAAATCTGTTTGAAGAACCTGCCACAAGAAGAGAGAAAATACTATATTCAACCAACCCTTTTAAACTCCAATTCCCTTTTCAGGATTGAGAATGGTTTAAAATAATCCAATTCAGTTCGCTTTAGCAAGTACTTACTGAGTATCTCTTGTTATTGTTTGGAGGATACAGCAAAATCAAAGACAATGCCAGACTTTAAAGCATCTTAACTCTCTAAATGGAAATAAGAATTACAAAAAAGAGCAATTTGAATCACACAATGATCATAACCTTATTATTTAATTCAATTTTATCTACTTACAAATATGGAAATCGAGGTTTAGAAAGTTAAATGACTTCCTAAGAAGCCAAAGACTTAATGGTAAACCTAGGTCTAATACTCAGGCAAACCAGAAAGAAAAATACATCATGATAAATAGTTATTTTACGTACTGTCAGTTTTCAAAATACATTTACACCGTATTTTTTTCCTTTAATGATAGTGTTTTGGTGATAGTTATTTGGCCACTAAAGAATAAATAATACTTTACAAAATACTTTCCACATTCTATATGCTCTAGAAATAGCTGAGTAAATTAACAATTGAATAAAATTAATAAACTTAAGGAGTAAAAACATTGTTTTACATAATAGATCAAATAATTGGTATTTTAAACATTGAGTTGTATAAAATGCATTTTGATGGCTTACAATATTTGGCAACAAGATTTGTTGCCAAACAAGTGTACAATTTGTTTTGCACATTTAAGTTTTTATAGCCTAAATTATGGAATGTTTTTAAATATTACCTATCTGAACCCTTTCTTTTTGTGCATGTTTATGTTAACAGTGGGGAGAGAATGGAAATATGATGCCCATTGGCAAATAACAGAACATTGCAAAATAAAATGGATAGGGCAAGGTCCTTTTCAGCTTTCTAAAATTAGGTGTATGTCACTCTGAAATACATGTCAGGCTAACTCATGGTTTTGTGTTTTTTCTTCTTTAACTTTGAAAATCTACCCTGTTGCTCATCAGTTTGTTTTGGGGTGGGAAAAGAAAGGCTATCTTCCTAAATGTGAGAGGAAAATAGATGAGAAATAACAGAAGGGCATTTTTCTTCAGTGACTAGACATTCAGTGAACAAGCAGGTTGTTTTGACAGATGAGCTAAAGGTCTGTCCATCACAGACGTGGGAGGTCCTCACAATTCTTATTGCTGAAGGCAAAATGCTGAAAAACAGCTAATGTGTAGATTGATCAACAGAAAACATAGGCAAAACTGCTCAAGAAAATAAGATCTATGCTAGAGACAGATATTGATAAAATAAATGTTATTATGTGTGAATAAATGCACACTTACATAGTTCTATTACTTAGGATGATTCATTGGAGAATACTAAGTTTCAGTCTGCTTGTTCTCACATAAAACATGTACCTGGTTATAAACTTGACACAAGAGTCAAGATGATATTCAAGTCCTTGAGGTTGTTCAGACCCTTTCTTTCTCCATGCCTTTGGCCACAACCATACCCTACTAATTTCTCCAGATCTCTTACTTCCCACACCCTCTTTGCTCCAGGTTCTACTCCCTCCATGCATTATTAAATACAACACCTTAGTTATTTGATTTGAGGCAAATAATTAAATGTCATATTTGCTTCACTCTTGGGTAAAATGCATCTAGTAAAACAAAACAAAACAAAACAAAACAAAAACACTTGTCTACCGATTTGGAGAGGTTATCTTTTTTTCTCTTAGATTTACTGAGGTTTGTTTGACAAATAAAATTGTAAGATATGTCAAGTACACAGCATGACGATTTGACATGCAACATGAAAAGCTTCCCTCATAAAGTTAAGTAACAAATCTACAAATCTACACCTCACTATTTATCGTGTGTGTGTGTGTGTGTGTGTGTCTGTGTGTACATTCAAGTTCTATTCTCTTAGAGAATTTCAATTATAAAATACAGTATTATCAACTACCGTTTCCCCGAAAATAAGATCTTTCCGGACAATCAGCTCTAAAGCGTCTTTTGGAACAAAAATTAATGTAAGACCCGGTCTTATTTTACTGATATAAGACCGGGTCTTACATAATTTAATATGATATGATATGATATGATATGATATGATATGATATGATATGATATGATATGATATGATATGATATGATATATGATATGATATAATATAAGACTGGGTCTTATATTAATTTTTGCTCCAAAAGACACATTAGAACTGATTGTCCTGCAAGGTCTTATTTTCGGGGAAACACGGTATAGTCACCATGTTATACATTAGATGCTCAGAATTTATTCATCTTATAACTGAAAGTTTGTCGGTTTTATCAACCTCTACCTCTATTTTACATACCCCCTAGCCTCCAGGAACCTCTTTTCTAACTGTTTCTATGAGTTTGACTTTTCTTTTTTAGATTACATATATGTGATACCAGGCACATATATGTATCTGTCTCTGTCTAGCTTATTTGACTTAGCATTATGCCCTCCAGTTTCATCCATGTTGTTACAAATGACAGGATTTTCTTATTTATTTATTTATGTATTTATTTATCTATTTATTTATTTTTTTTAATTTATTGGAGTGACATTTCTTAGTAAAATTACATAGATTTCAGGCGTACAATTCTGTATTACATCATCTATAAATCCCATTGTGTGTTCAACACCCAGAGTCAGTTCTCCTTCCATCATCATATATTTGATCCCCTTTACCCTCATCTTCCACCCCACACCCCCCCTTACCCTCTGGTAACCACTAAACTATTGTCTGTGTCTGTGAGTTTTTCTTTCCCATTTGTTTGTCTTGTTCTTTTGTTGTTTTTGGTTTATATACCACATATCAGTGAAATCATATGGTACTCTGGTTTTTCTGTCTGACTTATTTCACTTAGCATTATACTCTCAAGATCCATCCATGTTGTCACAAATGTTCCTATATCATCTTTTCTTACCACCAAATAGTATTCCATTGTGTATATATACCACAACTTCTTTATCCATTCATCTATCGAAGGACATTTTGGTTGTTTCCATGTCGTGGCCACCGTAAACAAAGCTGCAATGAATATTGAAGCACACGTGTCTTTATGTATAAATGTTTTCAAATTTTGGGGGTAGATACCCAGGAGAGAGATTGCTGGGTCATATGGTAATTCTATTTGTAATTTTTTGAGGAACCTCCACACTGCCTTCCATAACGGCTGTACCAGTGTGCATTCCCACAAACAGTGTATGAGGGTTCCTTTTTCTCCACAGTCTCTCCACACTTGTTACTATTTGTCTTCTTGATGACAGCCATTCTGACTGGGGTGACGTGATATCTCACTGTGGTTTTTATTTGCATTTCTCTGATGATTAGTGATGTTGAGCACTTTTTCATATGTCTATTTGCCATTTGTATGTCCTCTTTGGAGAAATGTCTCTTCAAGTCCTCTGCCCATTATTCAATTGGGTTGTTTGTTCTTTAGTTGTTGAGTTTCATGAGTTCCTTGTATATTTTGGATATTAGCCCCTTATTAGAGGCACTGTTTGCAAAAATCTTCTCCCATTCAGTTGGTTGCCTCTTTATTTTGTCGATGGTTTATTTTGCTGTGCAGAGCTATTAAGTTTCATATAGTCCCATTTGTTTATTTTAGCTTTTATTTCCATTGCCTTTGGAGTCAAATTCATAAAATGCTCTTTGAACCCAAGGTCCATAAGTTTAGTACCTATGTTTTCTTCTATGCAGTTTATTGTGTCAGGTCTTATGCTTAAGTCTTTGATCCATTTTCAATTAATTTGGGTACATGGTGACAGATAACAGTCCAGTTTCCTTCTTTTGCACGTGGCTATCCAATTCTCCCAGCACCATTTATTGAAGAGGCAGTCTTTCCTCCATTGTATGTTTTTAGCTTCTTTGTCAAAAATTATCTGTCCATATTTATGTGGTTTTATTTCTGGGTTCTCAATTCTATTCCATTGGTCTATGTGTCTGTTTTTCTGCCAACACCATGCTGTGTTGATTATTGTAGTCACGTAGTACAAGCTAAAATCAGGGAGTGTGATACCTCCAGTATTGTTCTTTTTTCTTAAGATTGCTTTGGCTATTCGGGGTCTTTTGTGGTTCCAAACAAATCTGATGATTTTTTGTTCTACTTCTTTAAAAAATGCCATTGGGATTTTGATGGGGATTGCATTAAATCTGTACATTGCTTTGGGTAATATGGACATTTTTAACTATGCTGATTCTTCCAATCCATGAGCACGGAATGTCTTTCCATTTCTTTGTGTCTTCTTAAATTTCTTTCAAAAATGTCTTATAGTTTTCAGCATATAGATTCTTCACATCCTTGGTTAAGTTTATTCCTAGGTATTTTATTCTGTTTGCTGCAATTGCAAAAGGAATTGTTTTTTGTATTTCTTTTTCTGAGATTTCATTGTTAGTATATAGGAATATAATGGACTTTTGTATGTTGATTTTGTAGCCAGCAACTTTACTTTATTCGTTGATTGTTTCTAATAGCTTTTTGGTGGATTCTCTAGGGATTTCTATATAAAGCATCATGTCATCTGCAGAGTGATAATTTAACTTCTTCATTCCCAACTTGGATGCCTTTTATTTCTTTCTCTTCCCTGATTGCTCTGGCAAGGACTTCCAACACTATGTTGAAAAGCAGAGGTGATGGGGACAGCCCTGTCGTGTTCCTGAACATAAAGCAAAGGGCTTCATTTTTTCACCATTAATTATGAGATTAGCTGAGGGCTTGTAAAATATGGCCTTTATTATGTTAAGGTATTTTCCTTCTGTACCTATTTATTAAATGTTTTAATCAAAAATGGATGTTGTATCTTGTCAAATGCTTTTCTGCATAAATTCATATAATCATATGATTTGTGTCTTTTATTTTGTTTATGTGATGTATCACATTGATGGATTTGCGGATGGTGAACCATCCTTGTGGCACGGGGATGAAACCCACTTGGTGGTGATGAATAATCTTTTTTATGCATTGTTGTATTCGATTCGCTAGAATTTTGTTTAGGATTTTTGCATCAGTATTCATCAGAGACATAGGTCTGTAGTTTTCTTTTTTTGTGTTGTTCTTACCAGGTTTTAGTATAAGGGTAATGTTGGCCTCATAAAATGAGTTAGGTAGTACTGTCTCTTCTTCAATTTTTTGGAAGAGTTTGAGCAGGATTGGTGTTAGGTCCTCTTTGAAGATTTGGTAGAATTCACTAGTAAAGCCATCTGGTCCCGGACTTTTGCTTTTGGGAAGGTTTTGGATGACTGATTCAATTTCGTTACTGGTGATCGGTCTGTTTTGATTTTCCAGTTCTTCATGGTTCAGCCTTGGAAGGCTATATGTTTCTAAGAACTTGTCCATTTCTTCTAGGTTATTGAATTTGGTGGCATATCGTCCTTCGTAGTATTCTTGCATGATCCTTTGTATTTCTGTGGTGTCCGTGATAACTTCCCTTTTTCATTTCTGATTTTCTTAATTAGTGTCTTCTCTCTTTTTGTCTTAGTGAGTCTAGCCAAGGGTTTGTCAATTTTGTTAATCTTTTCAAAGAACCAGCTCTTTGTCACATAAATTTTTATCTATTGTCTTTTTGTTCTCTATTTCATTTAGTTCTGCTCTGATTTTTGTTATTTCCTTTCTTCTGCTGACCTTGGGTTTCACTTGTTCTTCTTTTTCTAGTTCTTTAAGGTGTAATATGAGGTTATTTACTAGGGATTTTTCTTGTTTCTTGAGATAGGCCTGTAATGATATGAATTTCCCTCTTAAAACTGTTTTTGCTGTATCCCAAATATTGTGGTAGGATGTATTTTTATTGTCATTTGTTTCTATGTATCTTTTGATCTCTCCTCTAATTTCTTCTTTGATCCAGTCGTTCTTTAAAAGTATGTTGTTTAATCTCCATGTATTTGTGTTTTTTCCTGCTTTCTTTTTGCAGTTGATATCCAATTTCAAAGACTTGTGATCAGAGAATATGCTTGGTATGATTTCAATCTTCTTGAATTTGCTGAGGTTGATTTTATGTCCCAATATATATCGTCTATCCTAAGAATGTTCCATGTACACTCGAAAAGAATGTGTAGTCAGATGTTTTAGGATGAAGTGCTCTATATATGTCAATTATGTCTATTCCATCTAATGTGTCACTTAGGGCTGTGATTTTGTTGTCTTCTTGATCTAATTTGCTACTCTGTGCCTTTTTATTGGTGAGTTCAGTCCATTTACATTTAGGGTGATTATTAATATTGAGGGTTTCCTGTCATTCTATCTTTAGTTTTCTGGTAAGGCTGTGTCTCCACTGTTTCTTTGACTTTTTGTTGTTGTTTATTATTTCTGTGTGGTGGTATTCTATGATGTTAACCTCTGTTTCTTCTTTTCTTACAGTATATATTTCAGTTCTAGATTTTTTTTTTTGAATGGTTACCCTTAAGTTTATGTAAAAGAAAGTTTGATATTTACAGTATTCCATTTTCTTCAGCACACTTACTTTCTCCATTCCCATATTCGGTTTCAGGCCTTTACTCTCCCCCTTTTTATGTTGACACAAATTGTCCTGTTGATGGTTTTCGAATAGCCTCCTTTAGTATTTCCTGTAGTGCAGGTCGTGTATTAGAAAATTTCCTCAGCTTCTGTAAGTCTGGAAAAATCTTTAATTCTCTTTCATATGTAAAGAATATCTTTGCTGGATATATTATTCTTGGCTCATAATTTCTCTCTTTCAATAGTTTAAATATTTGGTTCCACTCCCTCCTGGCTTGTAGAGTTTCTGCTGAAAAATCTGATGATAATCTAATGGGCTTTCCTTTGTAGGTTACCGTCTTCTTTTCCCTGGCTGCCTTGAGGATTCTTTCTTTGTCGTTGATTTTAGACAGCTTCAATACAATGTGCCTTGGAGAAGGCCTGTTGGGATTGAGGTAATTAGGTGTTCTATTTGCTTCTTGGATTTGAGGATCCAGTTCTGTCCACATGTTTGGAAAGTTCTCATCGACAATTTGTTTGAATATATTCTCTGTTCCCTTCTGTCTTTCTTCTCCTTCTGGTATGCCCATTATTCTTATATTGCTCTTTCTGATGGAGTCAGAAAGTTCTTGTAGAGTTCTTTCATTTCTTTTAAGTCTCAAGTCTCTTTCTTCTTCCATCTGTGTAATTTCCAGATTTCTATCTTCAATGTCACTGATTCTTTTTTCCATCTGGTCAACTCTACTACCTAAGCTGGTTATTTCATTCTTAATTTCTTCTACTGAGTTCTTAATCTCCAGAAATTCCATTTGGTTCTTTTTTAAAATTTCAATCTCTTTCGTAAAATCTCATGTTGATCTTTGATTGTGTTTCTGAGTTCATTAAATTGCCTTTTTGTGTTTTCTTGCATCTCTTTTAGTTTTTTCAGAACTGCAATCTTGAATTCTCTGTCATTTAAGTCACATATTTCCATATCTTTAAGTTTCTTTTCTGGAGACTTTCACCTTCTTTCTGAGCTGTCTTATTGCCTTGGTTATTCATGGCAATTACTGATTGATTATTTCTCTTCCTAGACATCAACAGGAGTGGCTTCTGCAACAGGTTGATAGGAAGAGGTCTTTCTTTTGTTTTCCAATACTTGTTGCTAGAATGTTTTATTTTCTCTCTGACTGCAGCCTTTTTTTTCCTCTCTCACACAGTAGTGCTGTTTTCTCTGCACTATTCCAGTTTCTCACACAATGGGGGGATTTCGTGGGAGACAGGCTTCTTTTTGTTAACAGTTCGCCTGGGTCATAGGGCACCACGTCCCTGTGGAGAGCTTTTGAAGTTCTAAAGCTCTTTCTGCACCAGATTCAGATCCCATGTGTTTCAGCAGTTCTGTCTACTCCTGCATGGATCCACCCAGATAGGTGGGGCCAGGGGCGGGGTGATTTGTGAGAGGTGGCCCAGAGCAATGGCAGCGTCCACCACCAGAGCAGGTTCCGCTTCCACAGCTCCCTCCCATTTGCAGAACTAGTTGGGTTGTGAATCTGCCTCTGCAGTCCACAGTTCTCAAAACAGCAAATATTCTGTTCTTTTAATGTGACATCGCTACTGTTCCGCTTCTAGCACAGGGCAGGTGGGGGTGGGGTGAGCTCTGGGAGGATAGGGAGGGGGTGGCTAGTCTCAGTGCCTAAGGCTTCCGTTCTCCGCTCGGCAGTGAGGGCTTTAACCACCGTTTTCAGCCTTCTTCCCTCGTTCTTTCTTCCGAGGTCTCTGCCGTGAGCGTTGGGTTCAGCCATGTTATATGCTGCCCCCTCAGTCCTGTGGGCCATAAGCGGAGCCCTAGCAGTCCGATTTCTTCCATCTCCGGCAGCTGCAGTAGTCCGGGATGCAGCGAGCTCGGAGCACTGAGCTAGGTCTGCGTCCTTCACCGGCGCTGCTCCGTCTCCACACTTCTCCCTTCCCTCCTCCCCCCTTGTGTGATTCTCCCACCTTTAGGTGAATTCAGTAGTGGGGCTGTTCGTCATGCCTGTCTGCAGTGCAGGGATTCCTTTGTGGAGTTATTGTTGTTCGATTAGTTGTAAATTGCAGGGGAGCTTTACAGAGACTCACCTCACACCGCCATTATGATACCAAGTCCCAGATTTCCTTATTTTTAAAAGTTAAATAATGTATTTTTTTTCCTGTATGTGTGTGTATGTCAGTTTTTATTGATCCATTTATTCATCAGCGAATACTTACAAATAGGTTATTTCCATATCTTGGTTATTGTTAATAATGCTGCTATGAATGTGGGAGGATACATATATATGTCTTGAAGATAATGATTCAAATTCCTTTGGATAGACACTCAGAAGTGACTTTACTGGATCATACGGTAGTTCTATTTATAATTGTTTGAGAAACTACCATACTGTTTTCCATAATGTTGCACCAATTTGTGTTCGAATTTAAGGTGCACAAGTTTCCCTTTTTACATGTTCTTGCCAGTATTTGTTATCACATATCTTCTAGATATTAAGCATTGTAACAGGTGTGTTTCTATACATCAAGAAATATCAGAAAGAAAAATTTAAAAACTATACCAGTTACAATTTTATAAAAATTATAAAATAAAATGTGTAGATGTAAATGTAACCAAGGAGGGAGGTAAAAGATCTGCACACTGAAAACTTTACAATGAAGACACTGATAAAAGAAACTGAAAATAAAACACAAATAAATGAAAAGACATTCATGTTCATTGATTTGAAAAATTAATATTACTAAAATATCCCTACTACCCAAAGCAATCAACAGATTCAATTAAATCTCAATCAAAATTCCAATGACACTTTTTTTACAGAAATAGAACATATAATCCTAAAATTTGAACAGAACCACAAAAGTTCCTGAGTAGCCAAAGCAATCTTAAGAAGAATAAAGCTGGAGGCATCACACTTCCTGATTTCAAACTATATTATAAAGCTATAGTAAACAAAATTGTATGGCCTTGGCATAAAAACAAGCATATAGAGCAATAGAAAACAATATATAACAGAATATATAGCCCAGAAATAAGCCCACACATATATGGTCAATTAATTTATGACAAAGGAACCAAGAATATACAATAGGGAAAAGATAGTCTCTTCCTGATGCTGGGACAACTGGACAGCCACATGCAAAAGAGTAGAATTTGACCATTATCACATATCATACACAAAAATTGACTCAAAGTGGATTACAGACTTGAAAGTAAGACCCAAGACCATAAAACTACTACAAGAAAACTACTACAAGTACAAGAAAACTACTACAAGGTAAACTCCTTGGCATTAGTTTTGGCAATGGTATTTTGGATTTGACAACCAAAGCAAAAATAAACAAGGGGGACTACATCAAACTAAAAACTTTTTGCACAGCAAAGAAAACCAACAACATGAAAGGTAAGCTACGCAATGGGAGAAAATACTTGCAAGTCACATCTTTGAAATCAGGAGGTTAATATCCAAAATATACATGGAACTCATACAACTCAATAGCCAAAAATAATAAATGAATGAATGAATGAATGAATAACTAAATAAATAAATAAATGGCAAAGGATCTGAGTTGATTTTTTTTTCTTCAATGAGAACATCCAAATGACCAACAGGTACTTGAAAAGACACTCAGCATCACTAGTCATCAGGGAAATGCAAATCAAGACAATTATGAAAACAATGAAACATTGCTTGTCCATGGAAGGGAATGGGTTCTTCCCAGGTGGGGTGGCATGGATGGACCTGGAGGGTATTGTATTGAGTAAAGTATGTCAGACAGAGAAAGATAGATGCAATGTGATTTCTATTATATATGGAATCTAAAGAACAAAACAAACAAACAAAAACAGAAACAAACTCAGATACAGAGGGCATTTAGGTGGTTGCCAGAATGGAGTGCAGTTGGGAATGGGAGAAAAAGGGGAAGGGATTAAGATGTACAAATTTGTTGATACAAAGTAGTCATGGAGATAGAGATGTAGGGTATAGCATAAGGAACATAGCATAAGGAATGATACTATTATAACTGTGTGTGGTGTCAGATGGGTACTAGATTTATCAGGATGATAGATAGATGGGTGGGGGTTTAGGGGTGGTGAAAAAAGCTGAAGTTGTTAAGAAGTACAAATTGATAGTTACAAAATAGTCATGGGGATATAAAGTAAAGCATAGGGAATATAGTCAATAATATGGTAACAAGTATACGTATAGTGCCAGGTGAGTACTAGATGAGATAGGGGGATCACTTCTTATATAAATGTGTAACCACTATGCTGTACACCTGAAATTAATGTAAAATAATATTGAATGTCAAGTCTAATTAAAAATTTTTCAAAGGGGTAAAAGGTGAAGAGGACTAAGAAGTTCAAATATCCAGATATAAAAGAAGTCATGGGGATGTAATGTACAGCGTGAGGAATATAGTCAATAACATTGTGATAGGGGGTACGGTGTCAGATGGCTGTTGGACTTAAAATGATCACTTCTTTAGTTATATAAATGTTGAATTACTATGGTATACACCTGAAACAAATACAATATTGTATGTTAGCTGCATTTTAATAAAAATATTTTTTTAAAAACACAATGAGATATCACATCACACTTGTTATGATGTCTATTATCAAAAAGTAAGAGGATATCTTAATAAATCAAATGTGAAATACCTTGGGGGACTGAAGATGCCAAAAGAAGAGTAAAATATTGCATTATAAAAATACTGATTATTTTAGCTGGTTATTTGGTAATAGGAAAGGATTACACTGAATCACCTACGTAGATGTTTCAGGCTTGTTGAAAGTGAGTGCTTGTCTTATGTGAAATGAAGAAGCAGAATTGAGGGTGCCGTTAGTGGATGGAGGAGAGAGAAGTTTACAAGGTTTCACTTAGGTTAAATCTAGAGTGTGTTCTTACTGACTGCAAGGTCTAGCCGAATGAGTGAATTGGCAATATACAATGAAACATCCTTAAACTTTATTTTATGTATAATATACCAAAGCAGAGGTTTGCTCGGATACTCGGAGCAACACGACCATTTACGAGCGAGCCATTATTGCGAAAGGAATACAGAAGGGAGTGAAGTGACTAGATTCTTCAAAAATGTTTGAACGCAGTAGAATGTTGATCAGACCTTTTTCCTAGTGCTGTTTTTGAAAGTCCAATTAAAACTGGCTTTTTTTTCTTCTCTCTAAAGAAATAAAATGGTTCTTCTCACTGGGTGGTCTTAAAGGTGATTTCATTGTCAAGCACAATCAGATCCAGAGCCCAACTAACATTCTTGTAACATTCTTGAAATATCTGTATTTATTCGTAGGTAGGTTTTTACCCAGGTCACTTTTGTTCAAGGTTGACGTGTTATCATAGGTAACAAAATTTATAAAAATTTAAAAAGTATGTTTTCCCATATAACTTAGGCTTGATTTTCTATAAGGACTCCCACCAGGTGGTTTGGGTTATGAGCCCAATCTTGAGCAAATTATGGTGGTCTGGTAATTGCCATACCCTGACTGGCTGAGCCATATTCAAATGCCTATATCTGGAGCCAGGGAGTGAAGGTATCTCACAATAAAAACAGAAGCTGAGGAAGGAAGACTCATAATTCCCAATGATTTGCTTGTCCCTTGTTAATTACAAAAGTGGTGACTCTCTAGCCCCAACCACCACCAGCATCCCTAAGTTCAGGGGATACTTATGTGGAATTTACATCCTAAAGAGAGGAAACGGGTATTTGACTAGATATTGGTGGTTTTCTACCTTGCTCAAAAATACCTGACTTATATTCCCTAAGGAGGTCAACTCTACATGAATAATTAACCCTAAAAGAGCTGCATGATTGATTGTAGTTCCTTAAATATAAGTTTAAAAATGTAGATGTAATGGATGTTGTTAGCTGCAGTTTCTGAGTTGGTCGTTAGTGACTCTTAGCACACTCCTCCCAGGATCATATGCAAAGTAGATGGCCAAAGTATATAAATTTGATGGAGTCGTTTTCTTGACTCACATATCTGTTGGGGACTGTTAGAGCAATAGCTAAGAGTATATGCATGTAACAAGAAAAGGAGGAAGGGAAGAGCAGAGGAGGAGAAGGGAGGGGAGGGGAGAGGAAAGGAAAGAGAGAGAGGGGAATGGAGGGGAAAGCAGGGAAGGGAAAGGAAAAAAGAAAATAAAAATAAAGAAAAAAGAGCTCTTTTCCCCCAAAAAACCTACTAAGAAATAAAAGCAAGTTGCAAAGGGAAAGAAAGTTTATATCATCCTGAGTAGTATATTTAAAATCATTGTCATGACTCATTAATAAATTATAATCAATCTCAGTGGTTATAACAATAGGTTAAAATATTAAAAACATGAAACAGAATACAACAGAACAAAAGAAAGGAAAGAATCAAACTGACTTCATTATTCAGAGTCAGGATAAGTATTATTCCATTAGATTTATTTCATTTTTTTGTATGTCTGCGTTCTTTACTAGTCTTCACTGCGAAACGTATTTCTTTTATTTCATTTCAAAAAAAGTTTGAACACCACCAGCCCCAGAGTGATGGTATGTGTTTGCTTTGTCAGTGTTCATGGTTTATGTTGTCAGCTGGTAACGGAATCAGAAAGCAACATTGACTCTTAACATATAACCACATTTGGCAGATGAAGACCTTGGAGAGCATGTGCCACATATGAATCCAGCTTAGGCAGATTTTCTATTTGTCCATAATGCGCTCATTGGTTTGGAACTCTGTAAATGTATGAGTCTTTCGGTATGGATGGATTTGTGACTTCTTGTCAAATCAATGTTTATTGACAAAAATCTATTTTGTTGTTTTGTCCCCGAAATCTATATTGGCACCATTCCCTGTGGATATTTGGCTAGTCAGTGGCAACGAGGGATGCCAGCTAGAGTTTTTACTGTTTTTATGGTGCCAGCTGCTTTCTTGGCTTAGGTTTCTTTTGTTCAGATTGTAAATGAGGGCAAGACACCCAAATCCACCCCAGAGTGCTCAGTGGGAAATGACAGGAGCCCAATAGCTTAAGGCTAAGCAGCAGGAGTTTTCATGAATGAGGGGTCAGATATAGTGGTGGCTGTAAATGGGGAACTGTGCTAACGGATGTTATGCATAAAAGTACTGGAGAAGTGTGTATATGAGTGTGTGTACATGTATTTGTGTGTGTTGGTTTATGTTTATATGTTTTGGGAGAAATTTCTTTTTTATTGGAATATCACTATTTTTAACTACATGAGATGATTGATTTTTGTTTAAGTGCATAAGAAAGTAGTCAAAATACAGGGAAAAGGCTCTCCTCACAGTTAGGGTCATAAATATGGGATTTTCCTGGAAAGCATTCACAAACAGGTACTTCCCTGGGAGATGATCCAGGATTCTGTTATTTTTCCTCTGTTCCTAGAGTATGCATTTTGGTACCATGAAGGAAACAGAAAAACATGAATTTTATAAAGCTCAAATGATATCATTTGTTTGCAGCGCTTATAATATTTGGGGACTGGGGGATTGAAGAGTATGTCTAGAACAAAGAGTTTGATTTGTCTGTGTGTTTCATGATCTGGGCTTTCAGATTCTTGCAACGTTAAGTAATTGAGAGATAAAGGAACTACATAGGATGTCCCTTAGACTTGCACTGGGAGGGAAGGTTTGGGGACAGGTCTAAGGGATGGCGTCAGAGAGAGGGCGGATGACACAGTGGAGAGCCCAGGAGAACCTGCTTCCTCTGGAATGAACAGATTTCATTCGGGGAGATCAATGACTTAGTCCACTTACTAGGATGCATTGAAAAGAAGTAGGTTCAGGTAGAGAGGACATAGAAGTGTGTTCAAGGCCAGATCTTGCAGTGGGATGGACTGCAACGGTGCTATCTCTTAGGGAGACATGGAGAGAGAGAGAGAGAGAGAGAGAGAGAGAGAGAGAGAGAGAGAGAGAGAGAAAGAGAGAGAGAGAGAGAGACTGCAAAGGCAGTAATTAAATAAGGCCAGCCATGCCTTTTGGATTGGTCAAGATGTGACTCTCAAATGGAATTTTGATCCCTGGCATAGAAAAGTTTTCAATTGCACAGTTTTTGACAGTGTTGCAATTTTGTTTTAGATATGTATAAATGGTTCTAAAGACCTCTAAAGATATTCCCCTATAATAGCAAATTATGGAAAGATAAAAAATGATGCATCATTTCTATAAGGTATATGCTGGTTATAAGAGGTAAAAAGCATAAGGTATAGGCTCATGTCCTGATTTCTAAGCTATATTTTTTCTGCCAATAAGTAACTAAAATCTTGACCCGGACACCAGCACCTCCACACCAGCACTTCCACATTCGTTTTTCAAGTCTCAATTATTTGGGCTCTTGCTTATTTGGGCCACCCAGGTAGTCTCTGCAAGAAATGGGCTGAAAGGTTAATGGAGTCCAGTGGGGGTCTCCCAAAGTCCGAGTTCTAAGTGTAGATACAAGGTGTTATTGCACAAGCAACCAGACTCTACCTACCTTACCACCACCTCCCTCCAAACCCTATCATCTTAACATGCTCGTTCATTGTCAATTTTATAAAAAGTCCTCAAAATCTAGTCCATCTCCTGACTCTGACTCTAGAACAGATTAAAAGTGAATTTATGACTGCCCAGAAAAAAATCACAATACAGTCTTCTGGGTGCTTTTTTCCTTGTCTATGTCTAATAAATGGACTTTCTCTAAAAAAAAAAAAAAAAAAAAAAAAAAAAAAAAAAAAAAAAAAATTGGCTGTACCCAAAACAAGAAGAGACAGAAGAGACACACCCTGAGCTCCACCCAACCCTCAAATCAGATGAGAACTTTCTATTTTTTAAAAGAAATACCACAATAATTGCTTTTCTGCTGCCTTGCATGAAATCATGAGACACCGAATGTTTGCCAAATAGTTCTAAGCCTCTTAACGTGATCAACTACATGTGAGTAATGAAAAGGGATTCAGGAGGATTCTTTCAGTATTTAGATCACAAATTTAAAGAAAACTAAGACACCAACCTGATACCTTTAAAGAAAACATTTCTAAGAAAATTGGCGAAGTACGACAGCATGAATTCTTTCATTTAAATATTTAGGAAAATATATTTTTACGACCACAGAAACTTAGAGAAAAACAGGAACAATGTAATATTTAGACTATAATTAAGACAGGGACACTTGCAACCTTTTTTTTTCTCTAGCAAATGTCCAGTTTAGCTCACATATGAATTAAATGAACCTTTCCACAAAAAACTCAAAATACACAGTTAGGGCAAGAATCTACACACAAAGTTGCAGCAAAGAGAAAGGAAACCCAGCAGTCACGTTGTCTAACCTGGATGCAGGCCTCAGTGTTTTAAAAAGGATTGCTGGCATTATTTAAGGGTGCACTAACCTTCCAATTTATTTACAGGCCAAAACCAAAGCAATGCTTGGTTATATATAAACATACACTCACTTTCTGTCTGCGGGTCTTAGGACACAGAGAAAGTGGACCCAACTACTAGTTCACAATTAACCCTTCACCTTCCCTCAGTATTCTCCACATTTATAAGAAACAGAGACAGGGCTCATGTCACCATAAGATCCATGTATTGTAATCTAGGCCTCCAGATTCCTGGTTAGGCCCTGTTACATGTGAGGTCCCAATGCATTATCACCTAGAGGGCAGAACTCTGGCTATATTGCTCTGTTATGGCAAGCAAGCCTGTAGCTGTTCCCAGGGGCCCTCCTAGGCTCATGTAAGACAAGAAGTCTGCATAACCTTTCTGGGTCATTCAAATGAGCCAGACAAGCGTGGGGGTCTCAGTTCTCCCCAGTGCATGGCTCTCCTGCTCGTTTATTTGGAGAATATGCTTCTTTTAGCTAGAGCTAAAGATCTCTGATTTATCCTTGTTCTGGATCATTAATAGACAGAAAATGCACGTCCTTACGGAAGGAAACAGTTGTCTTACAGGCATCGAACCAATGCATTGCAATTCAGTTTTCCAGGAAGTTTGAGGACTCTCTAGTAAATCCCGAAATCAGAGAAGAGCTTGTTAGCTATAAAGATCTTGAAGAAAAGGCCTGGGAGATTTCAGTTCATTTCACCTTTTGTGAATTTAATATTAATGGAGACAACGGAGTTCAGTTCAGGAAATAGTGCCATTGAGTTTGTCTAAGAAGAAACAGAACCACCAGGGTTACATAAATATACATACATCCCAGTGATACAGCATTTGTAAGAGGGAATTTCCTCCAGCAAGGGGATGTGAGTAATGTAATATAAGAAAATGACTGGACAAGCAATTCAGAATGTGAAAAAAAATACTTCCCTGGAAACTGTGTTTAAAACAACCACAATCTTCTCGAAGAAAAATGGAATTCAGAGGTGGCATTGGTGTGTTTAAAAATTTTCTACCCATAAAACATTTAGGTGAGGTGCCTGATTTCCTTTTTCTTGATAAAGAAGAAATATATATGTATATATTTATATATTTATGTGTGTGTATACACACACACACACACACACACACACACACACACATATATATATATATATTTTTTTCTTTTTCTTTTTCTCCTGAGTATTAACAGAGACACAGAACGAAGTCTGTCTGGATCCAGGTCTAATTGATCTCCAATTTACACAGTAAATTTATATCATTGTCCTCTGGACTTGCATTTAGAGATTATTATTTCATGTTCAATATTAACATTTCCCTAGCTTTTTTCCTTCTTCCAGAAAACTGGCACTGTATTAAGTACAAGTGCTTTTCTATTCTACTATCCTCTTTGAGTGGAGGGTGATTGCGTAATTAAACTTGGCCTGAAATCAACCACATAAGAGTTGAATGACTACCAAGTCAAACTGGGGAGGATTTACTGTATGAATGTTACTTTCCTAGGACTAAAACAGGTTAGATTTCCAAGTTTCAGAATGTTGCTCAATGAAAGAAATATGTTGCCCATGAGAGAAAAATAAATCAAACGGTGGTGTAATCTATAATCAAAGGCACTAATGGTCACAAAGCATTCAGAACAAAGGTTTGCTAAGCTAGCAAAGGCATGGAAAAAGTTTAATACATAATCCGTTCTAAGTAAAAGGTCTTTATTACCTAAAAGAACAGGAATGTTTGCGGTTTAGAGTATTTTCTTGTTGTTATTGTTATTTTTGTTTTACTTTTAAACACCTCTAAGACTGGCATGAATAAATTAACTCTTTCTGTAAAGAGAAAGATATTTTAAAATATGAACTTTCTTGAGAGAGAGACTAACACCCAATATACTATTTTTAATTCTAATTTCACAACCTAAAATACATTTTAAATGGGCATTACATTCTCTTTTCTTAATTTATCTCTATTTAGGACTGTTGCAAATTTTTGCCTCCTAGGTTGCTCTTACAAGAAGAAACAGAAGTTCATTTCTGTTTGTTTGGTATGTGGAATTGCTCTTATATAAAACACTTGATGGAACCAATGTTGCAAAGGAATGCAATGTCGATATATGCTATCCTGTACTTTATACAGTAGAGAAAAAAAAATAGTGTCTGTGTAGAGGAAGTAAAAAGGAATGTTTTGTTTATTCTTTTTTTCACAGGTAGAAGGAGACAAATGATATTTACATGAAAGCAGATACCCTTGTTTTCATTCCATGGCAAAAAACTGATTCGTTACTCAGTCCTAAAACATTAAAAAAAAAAAAAAGTGTATGCACATGTGGCCTGCATACCAGCATGTGAGTGGGTGGTGAACAGTAAATCTGTGGTATTAGCAGCAGACGGAAGAAAATGGCTAGCATGCAGATTTAAGGAGGCATCTAAGAAAAGGACAGATACATTGCTGATTGTTTTTGACCATGACAAGAGAGTACATGTCATTTGTAAAAGTTCTGTTCTCCAAGCAACAGACATAATTAAGTTCCCTCAGAAGGAAAGCAGCAGTATTCTTATATTATAAATATTTTAACATTACAATCCAAATGAACCATACCTTACCTTCTATAGTAGATACCTCAATAACAATAATATATTTATTTGTTCTGGTCTGTAAATCTTGTTCCTGTTCATATGTTCTGCCATGGGAAATAGAGCCTAATATTTCTGAGGGTAAGGTGTGCTTTGTTATTTTTATCAAAAAGTTTACCACTCTCCAAAATGGTTGATTATAAATAATGATTAATTGAAATGCCCAGGGATAGGGACAATGAATTATTAGAATTACTGATGTTACCCCTCAAAGTCCTTTTCTTGCAATTGTTCTTTAAAATTCTCCCAAGAGTACCTTTCATTTCCCAGTTACATAGGGGTTTGTATTCTAGTCTGTGCCTGTTTCTAACCAACATGGTAATGTGAATCAACTAAAACTGCCTTTTCTGTAAAATGAATGGTGATAATTACATGAGTTTTATTATTTCAATCAACTTTCAGAATAATCCATGGGTGTAATTCCTTATCGAAAGTCTTATGAAGAAAATAGAACCCTTCTCTGGCAAAGTTGCACCTTGAATGTGGGTGTGCCACTCACATAAGCATCAATTTTCTTGTGGTGCTTGTGTGATGGTAAAGAGTAGGAGAGATTAAAACAAATGTGAATTGATCCTGGTACTTTTGCAAATAGACACACATCTATAGAGAGGACACTTTGGTGCTAGAAAAAACAATTGCCTAAAGTAGAACTAATATAAGGTATGGGAACACCAACCAGAATTTGAGAAAACTGAAATTATGACATGAGAAGTGTTTTTACAACATAGACTGAAGATTTCAAAGGAGAAGCAGGGGGTTAGTTGGGGAAATCTTAATTTTGTTGGATTTAGCTCTGTTTATCTCATAGAAGCAAAAACCACAAATATGTGTCCAGTGACCCATTTATAGTTGTTTGACCAGCCATTTGTAAGGCCTGATGAGAATAGTGCGAAGGAGCTGGGAGCTGACAGCAAAGCAGCATCCATGCTGTACAAAGATTTTTTTTTTTTTAATTAGTATTGCAAGAAATGAGCATGGTAGACAGTATAATAAAAAGAGCACTGTCTTAGGACTCAAGAGATCAAAGTCTAATTCTATTCAGTTTGTAAGTTTTTTCATGATCTTGGGCAATTTAATTTCACCTTTTAGAGTTTCAGTATCATTGACTAGAAAGAGAAATTCATAATATCTAAGATCCTGTTTCAATAGTTAATATTTCTACATATCTAGAATTCATTCATCAAATAATTCTTATAAATCTCTAACAATATTAGCTCGTCCTGCTGAGATTAGTGTCTTCTACCAAGCAGATTGCAGCAGGGTAAGAGGATACCTTGATTGATTGATCTGGGATAGTGATTTCCAAGTATTGGTGGATTAATGTTCTGTGCTATCTCAGGCTCACACTGGATGCTCTACATATGATGTTGAGTTATCCTTGAAGATGAGACGAAATAAACTGTGAATAAAGAGTAAAGATATTAGATGAGTAAAGCAGATATTAGGCCATGTGGTTCTTACAGTGACAAGACTCAAAGCAATAAAACCAAGCATCAGAATAGGGACAGATAAGAGCCATGGTGGGCAGAACTCAGTGTATTAAACCCAGGTACTGAAGTCATGCAGAAAGGAGCCCCGCAGTTACCTCAAGTTACAACAAAGAAACTAAGAGATATGCTGGACCACTGGTAACTTGGCCTTGACCAGACACTGAGTTGAACTTGTGTCAGATCTTAGATTTTTATACATTTTTCTACTAACATTGGAGATTTGAGTCAAATGCTCAAGTCTTTTATGCCAGTAATATAAGTATTTGAGGTTGAAGATAGTGTGTGCAGGAAGAAGCAGCACCCGATGATGGTCTCAGCCTTGATTTGAACAAAGAGGGCCTTAAGTTTAGGCAGAGAAGGTGATCAGGTACACACATACAGGTTATCCTAAAAACACCACCAGATCCTTTATTTGCAATAATTTATTTTGGCTGTGCAATCATTCTTTAGGTTATAGCCTTTAAACAAAACAACAGGAATATACATGGGATGAATAACACTCATCACAAACACCTTAGTATAAGTGATTTGATTAGATTGCTTTCCTGGGAGAGACACCATGAGAACAAACACTTGATATTTGGGGAAGGAGTGTAATAAATGAGGAAAAAATGAGGCAGAAATGGGGTGTGAGGGAATTTTTGCCTTTCCAAAGGCAAAAATCTTCTCACTTCGTACTTTCCCCCCAATCATAAAAATAATCAGGAGTGATGTGGACTTTCTAAAATGGAAAAATGAACACCTAGAGACTGCAGATTTAATGTGATTCATTGCTGTACACATAGCCTGCCTGTGTGGCCTTAAAACTCTAGAGGGCCTAGTAGTTCTTTTTACTAGTCTAGAAGGAAACTCAAACACATCCTTTCCTTCATCTAATTCCTTTGTGCTGGAGCAGATCTCTAAGATCTTTGGAAGAAAGGTGCTGTGTGAACCATGAGGGTGTGGTATGGACTTGGAGCTGGGGTGCAGAGCCTGTGCGGTCTTGGATAGAAGCTTGGTTTCTCCATGTGCATTCAATTTATGTTTTTTTTTTGTGTGTGTGTTTTTTTTTTTTCTTTCTAATTTCTGGAACCCACTCAGGAGGCTGATGGTGCACGTTGTAAGTCTGGAAAAGCACATGCATGAAACAAATAAATAAATAGTTGCCATAAGAAGTGTGCTGCTTCCTCAGAAATGAGTCAGTTTGTGGAGATCACTGATATGCCCCACCTTTCTGGCATGATTCATCATCTCCATCAGACTTCCAGTCAAAGGGGCAAGCAGGAGAGTGTGAGGGAAGGAAGGAAAAGAACATTTCACTCCTCTGGGTAGGACTTGTGTTATGTTAAAAGCTCTCCCAGCAGAAGGCAGGCAAGCTGATTCTTCTTCACTTCACATTAGGCTCACTGACTCCAAGATTGGACAGTTTGGGGGTGCCCTTTCAATTACTTGGAATGTTCCTGGACCAAATAATCCTCAGATCCTAGCTGGAGATTATTACCTATAACTGAAAATATTTATTCAATTGTCCTGTGCAATTCCTTATGTGATTTGAAAAAAAAATTACTTACTGTGTGTTATTAATGCAATAGTTATTAAAAAGTACACTCAATAATGAAAATTTTAAAAAGCTGAATGCTACCTGAAATTATGAAAGAATCATCAGAAAGGAGGAAATGCTTTTAAGAATGACATATCGGTTCTATAACGAAATGTTGTACAATCAGATATATTCATATTCATATCATATATAATAATCATATTATATATGACAAATGCAGACATATTTAAGAGCAGGCTTTCTACTAAAATATATCTTGAAAAGTTTGAGTCATATTACTAATATTTATAGAAAGGTAAATATAATTAGAAATATAGAGAAGTGAGAAAAAGATAAGTATTTTAAGGCCTACTCTCCTTTTTTTAGGTTCACATTTCTTTAATTTGCAATTTTCACTCTTCATGTGAAAGGCCTCAGGCAGAAAGTACACAAAAAGTCCCTGTTTTACCAAATTTAGAGAAACAAGATACAAAAAGGAAGAAAAGGGTGTTGATAATGTTAACAGAGAAGAGAGCAATGTATGGTCCACTGAAAAGACGTGGGTCAAATTGTAGGTAATTCTACAAATAAGGCGATTGTTTTGTTCTTGAAAGTAATAACCTTAAATGCACTAAGAAATGATATATTGAAAAAGGCTACATTACAAAGACATCTTAGATAACTCAACAGAATAATGATATATTGGTTATCTCACTGTCTTCAGGAAGACACCTCCAGTGAGAGTAGTTTAAGATTCCAGAAAATCTAGCTTGCTTTGGATCACCTCACAATCCAATTAAGTTTTTACATATTCACAATTTTTAGGAAAGTTTTCTCCCTTTTACTTTCTAATCCCAAATTCCATGCCTCAGCTTGAAAGTCGGTTTATCTCTCTTCAATGGCAACGGACAGCTCTTACATAATTCAACTTTTTCAGTGTTTCTCCAAAGTCTGTTCTTCAGACTATCAGAACACAATCACCTAGAGTGCTTGTTGAATTCCTAGTGCCCTGCCCAGAGTTCTTGATTCAGACCTTCTGGGATTTGCCTCAAGAATCTATAATGTTGTCAAGCTCCATCAGGCAATTTTATGCACAGGAACATTTGAAAACCTCTGCTAAGCCAGTAATAAGATATTTTTCAGAGAATATCTCTAACTATGCTGCGTTTTTAACCAAGTAACTATAATAATAGCACTTAAGGTAGAGAAATCCCTTTGTTAGGACAATTTCCTTTCTGTGAAGCAACCCTGAGGAGACTGTCTTTGGGGAGTAAAAGGAGTCTGTTAGAGAAGATGCCATTGGATTTTTAGACCCAGGGGATAAACCCTCTGAAGTAGAAAAGGCAACAGGACAAGTAAAATTTTAATGTTCATGACCAACAGGTGTAGTTGATCCAAGGGAGCTTTTCCCTAGAACAAACTTTTTCTGGAAAGGGCCAGATAGAAAATATTTTAGGCTTTGTGGGCCATTCTGTCATTGCCACAATTATTCAGTTCTGTGAAAGCAGCAATGAACAATATCAAAACACACAAGTATTGCTGGCTTCTAATAAAAATGTTAATGGTGGAATTTAAATTTTACATAATTTTTCTGTGTCATGAAATGCTCTCCCTTTGAGTTTGAAAGCCTGTAAAAAATATAAAAACCATTCTTAGCTCCCAGGGTTCTATCAAAATAAACAGTAAACAGGATTTAGCTCAAGGGCTGTGTTTGCCAATTCCTGCCCCCAAACAGTTCTCAACAGTCAGCATCATCCTGGGGAGCCCTGAGCCTCACCTGCATAATTTCTGACACTGGAAGTCAGGGTCAGGAACTGATGACTTGAATCTCTGAGAAGCTCCTAGGTGGCTTCCATCCATTCCAAGTGCTGGGCAAAATAAGACGGTAGTTCCAAACACTTACCTTACTTTACCAGTATCAGAGTATTTACTTTTTAAAATTACTTTTTAAATTAAGTCCCATATTTGGAAAGAACAAGGATAACTCAAATAAAGTTTGAGAATAGTTTTGCTGGAAGGTTGCTGAGAGACTGGTTTAGACTTATCAACAGCAGAGGTGGAGACCTGGAAGGTTTCTTGGCAAAAAGAAACCAGGGAGGAGAAGAAAATAAGAGAAATAGGGTGGAGAGTCCTAGTTAGCATGACATTACGAACAGGTTCAGCTGATTCACACTGACCTTAAAGTACTCTAATAGAGAGGCTGAAACTGTTCCATGTGAATCATTTTTTTTCTGAATTCCAAGCCATTATTGTTATTTGTATTCTTGACGAAACAAAAATTATTTTGTAAACCAGTAATTGGTTGACAATTCAAAGCAACTACAAAATTAAAAGTCCAGGCCTTTGTTTTCAGCTTTTTGCTTCACTGTGCTGGATGGATTTACTTCAGGGGGCTTCAGTCTATGTCCAGAGGTTAAGGAAAGAGGGTGAGGGAGTAGAAGATGTCTACCCATCCCCTTTGTGTTTTGTGTTTATCACTTCTACTTCCTTGGGGACTAAGCCATGTCAAGTATTCTCTGTGTCTCTCTCTTTTCTAATTTTTTTTTTCTCTTTCCCTCTGTCCATCCACAGCACCTCCAATCTTTTCTTTCCACTGACTTCTGCATTTTTCCTTTCAAACATATAGTCCTGAATTTAACCCTTTACCCAAACATCTTCTTTGTGGGGTTTACATGCTAATAAATCTATCTCTTTCAATAAAATCCAGTATTTAGAATTGTGGAAAGAATTGGATGCCCATCAAATGAGAAAAGCTAAGGCTATTTACTGTGAGCGATGTAGCCACCCACTGTCACTTACCTTTTGACAGAGACTCAAAGGCAGGCAGAAGAGTGAGAAAGCTTTTTTAGTAGAAAAAAAAAAGGGAAGGCTTCAGGTATGCCCTGATTGGAGGCTGTTAGCATGAGGAAGCTGTAAGTGGGATAACTGGAAGTGGGGCAGCCTATGTGATTGATGAGGAATGAGTTTTTACTTTCTCTCATTGGTTCTACGTTGGAAGTGGGGAGAAAAATTAGGGAGGCTGTCAATTATTAACCAAGTCCTGGCCATTTTGGGCCTATTGCTGCTGAAGTTATTGTTTAGCTTCCTGGGTTATCACTAGAGATAGCAAGCAGGCTTACTGCAAGCCTGATATATCCACCTGGCTTCCTACATTGTTTATTGAAGATAAAGGGGTTAATTTTACCTGGGAAGGTAGACCATTGTCTCTTTTGTATATTTAGTCTCTCACAAATAAATAGTTTATACTATGACCTCCACTTCACCTCTCTTTTCATTTTCAACTTTCCATCATAATCCAGTTTCTGCATTTAATATGCTAATTAAGCATTTCCCAAAGTGTGTTTCTTAACATTATGGCCTCACAAACACTTATTATAAAGAATTTGGTGTCAAGCAAGTTAGGGAAAGACAGAATTCTATATCCACCCTACGTTGTGCACTGTGAGCTCCAGAATCTATATAGGCATAGTCAAAGTTCTGAGAAGAAATTCAGGGAGCAAACTATTTATTAATCAGTATCTCAGAAATACTTGATCAAGTAGACCCACCTTTGCTTTACACATTTTAAGCAACATTAATTATACAATTATATTTATATAGACATTACATAATTTCACTATATGTGTCATCTAGCTATATTTGCAGTTAATATTTTTTAGGAAAAGCTACTGCAGGAGAACTGTCAGTCAAAAGTTACCATCACCTCTGAGCTGTCAAATTCAAAATTCCAAAAGTCACTTCTTAGACCTCTTTCTCCTTCAACTTTGCATCATATGACACTATTGGCATAAACCTCTTAAAGGGCTGTCCTTCTTTGTCTCCTGGTAAGCACACTATGTCTTTGCCTAATCATTGGTGGTTCCTTGGTTGACTTCTCTCTTATTTCACACTCCCCAGTTTGAAGAACAAATAAAGACTAAGTTGTCTACATTGTCTATATTGTTCTCTATATAAGTTGTCTTTATGGGAACTCAATGCCAGTCCTTTCTCTCGTTTTCTTTCTATTCCTCAATGAAGGGGGCTGAGGCTAAAATCGAAAGACAAGGATTAATATACCTTTTTTTTTCCATGGGTGGCATTTTCAAAATGTCAGAACAGTAAAAATATGTTACCACTTTTCTCTTAAATGCACTTAAAATGGTAAGATCTTAATATCACCCTTTGCCCCACCCTTATCTTGGATGCTCAGATCAGCTATGCCTTTGGTATTGTAGCTAAACACTCTTTCATAGTCTTTGTCTCTGACTCCTTTTCCTGTAGCACTGGAACCATTTCCTTGGTATTATAGTAAGATAAGAAGTTCCAATTTGGAATCCTAAGAAATGAACTAATTAGACTCCCTGGGTCTAATTAGTTCCATTAGCTAATAAATGTATATATTTGGTGAGTGTAGGAGAGCTAGAAAAAAAAAAAAAGAAAGAAAGAAAAGAAAAAGACTAAGTAAGGGTTAGCTTAGGTAAAGGAAAGGTTAGGTAAAGGCAAGCTTAAGTAAAGGTGTCTGTTATTGATTCTAGTTTACCTGCTGCATTAGGTGTGAGTTGCAAGTTCCTGTTACCAAGAAAATCTCATTTTACCTTCTTTTCTAGTTATCCCCATATATGTCTTGGAGATCTACAGGGAAGAGGACTGAACTAAGCTTGATGTGCATGTTACTGGGTCTCTGGCCTAATTATTTTAGCATCCTACCCATTATACCCAATATTTATATCCTATTCTTGACTCTAAACATTATCTCCAGCTGTCAGTATACTTCTCAAGTTTATCTGACCAGACTTGCTTACACTAAATATATCATCAAACCGACTTCCATGCTTAATGTATATTTACCTACCTATATCTGTCAGTGATAGAATTTTTCCTGATTCAAGTTGTTAAATCTCCGTATTAACTTGGCTCCTTTGTCTTGAACCCCCTCTCTCCTCTACATTCCCCAATGATCCTCATTCAGGTAGCTAACAAAGCACGCTGATTTTTCTTTAATAACATTACTAACATCCATTCTTCACTCTCCAGGTAAACTGTTCTCAATCTCATCCAGACCTCACACTTCAATTTACATCATTATAAAAGCCTCATGGTAAGCTCCTTGTTTTCTGTTGACATGTGTGGATATATATATATATATATATATATATATATATATATATATATACTGGAACTTCTCCTCTTTTGTCCAAGTACAACATCACAAATTAATCTGGACTTTCTTTACCAGTCATGATTGTCATGGATCTGGAGAGCAACTGAAGAGTGTATATATATATATATATATATATATATATATATATATATACATTAGGGAGATACATATATATATATATATATATATATATATATATATATATACACATACATATATATATGTATATATATATATATATATATAGAGAGAGAGAGAGAGAGAGAGAGAGAGAGATCTCTATAGAGATATACAGATATAGATATAGATATATAGATAGATATACAGGTATAGATATACAGTGTTCTAGTTAGGCAACAAGGACAAATACAATAATCCATGAAACTTGAAAAAAAAGGGAGACCTTAGCAGCAAAGTATGCACAACCTGGGGAGTTGATCTCATGGATTTGGTAAAAGAAAATAAGGAAGATCTGGGTAGGACACATAGTGTTTGCTACAAAAGAAAATTTCCCTCCAGTATTACAAGTGAGTTAACTGAAACTTAGAAAGATTAAATGATTTTTTAAAGTTTGGCCAATAAATGGTGTTTCTCCCTGAGGGCAAGGACTTGTTTGTTTAGTTTGCTGCTATAACACCAGCTTCTAAAACACAGTAAGTATTCAAAAATATTTGTTGAAAAACTCAATGAATGATGTCCACCTTCCCCATTATGAGATTGGCTTAGTCTTTATAGAACTATCCACTTTCAATCTTGGTTTTTATCAAAGTTCAAGTCTTGTCAACTCTTTAAGACATTCTTGACCATTACAGATCGCTGTGATTTCTCATTCAGACGAATTTTTACAGGGACAGTCACTGATATGTTATCCTGTAATATTATTTTCAATTTTCAGATGTCTAGGTTTTGTCTCACTCAGATCTGGATTCTTGAGGCAAGATTTTACTTTTTTGGTTATGCCACAGCCCCCAAATATATTTTAATTAAAATACATTTATTAATTATCTATTACAAACCAAAGACTGTGCTAGCCTCTGGGTGCAGAGTGGCAGATAAAATAGACTGTCCTCATAAGGCTTACAGGCTAGTGAAAATGAATGACATTAAACCAGCAGGTGAACAAACAAAGATCCATTATATACTGTGATCAGTGCCCTGAAGGCAATTGAACAGGATGATGTCAGAGCCAGTAACAAGTTTACACTGGGTTGTCAGAAAATGTCTCAGAAGAGGTAATACTTGACTTTAATAAAGATAAAAAGGACTAGCCAGAGGAAATGTTCCAGGCAAAGATCCTGAGGTGAAAAAGAGTTTAACAAGTTTGAGGAAATAAAAGGCCGGTGTTGCTGAAGTATCGTCCAGAACAGGATGAATGGTGGGAGATGAGGAGCTCACTGAATATATTTAAAGGATTGATGCTGTGTAAGGAAGATAACAGCTCAACAACACCCCGTGGACACTGAACCCGCAGTAATATGTGTGAATGGCATCGTTTTTCTCTCTTATATTCTCTACCTTTCTTTCTCTTTTCATAAAGATGTTTTAATGATTAGAATTTAGGCTTTCATCCTGCATTTTCAGATACTCCTTTAGATGTCTCAAGCTTTGGGATAGAGGAAATTAAATTGGAAATAATGGCAGTATCAACGTTTAAAATAATCACTTTTTTTCCTCGTTCGAAGGAAAAAATTTAAAATACAGAAAATTGTGAAATTATAAAAGAAGGACAGTCATACGCAATATGCCTCAAATTATTTTTGCAAGTAGGGATATAAATTAAAAAAAAAAAAGAGTTGAATTGTAGGGATTAAACCTGCGAATTAGATTAGTTATATCATCCAAAGCAAGATGTCAGATCTCATTTCTCTGCTGGTTTAGCTTAAAAGTTATGATTTGGTTTAGTTGTTTCATTTAAATTGGCTTGTCAAACATTATTTCCATACACACTTAGGTGATATTAAAATTGTGCCATATTATGATACAAAGGGTCAAATATTTGTGCAATTTTTAATTCAATTTAAACTTGTGATAGGAAACAAAAATATTATATTTTTCTGAACATTTATTTCCACAATAGTATACTCAAACTATTATGATCATGCAGTATAAAGTTAAACCTTACAGAAAAATAGCCCCATAAAATATGAACACTGAACTTCCTCCTGCATCCTTCTTATTCCTTACAGTTAGTCTATTATCACCATCAGGTCCCATGAAATAAAAATAAATGATCTAAAATAGATCCTAGAAACCACAAAAAAATAGGATAAGAGTGCTCATTAACAAATAATAAAAATCTGTTCTACTTCAGAAAAGAAAATGATTTTAAACAACTCCTTAAAAAATCAGGAAATGCACTGAAGCCCTTGATTTCCCTCTCTTTGACAAAGGATAGTTTTAAGCCTCATCTAAATACTCTATGTCAAATATCTAGCATTTCTGTAGTAATTTTTGCTGAACACATTCATGAGTGTTTTAGGGAAAGTGATATGCCTAGAGAAGACTGGACTTCAAATACTTAAATATACAGATATCATAATTTCCTAAAGTAGATGGTTGGATATGAATAGAAGACAGCAACTGAATATACTCAGTAATTGGGATTAGTTAATTGCACTATAAAATTATTATGATCTACAGGATAGAAAACGTGTTATACATTGTAATTTCTAAACCAATACACCTATTCCATGGAGCATAGTCTCATCTTCAAGTACAGTTTCACACAGATCTCTATTATTATAAGTAGGATTTACATACAAACTCCTTTTAGTAGTTAAAGGCGAACCTAACTCAACAAGCTTATTTCAAGCTTTTAGGTGGAAATCAGGGATCAGACTACCCTGAGCTAGAGAATGTCAATATTTCACATGTCTAGAGACAATGAATATATTAGGTTGGTGCAAAAGTCATTGAAGTTTTTGCAATTATTTTGAACATTTTAAACTGCACTTACTTTTGCACCAACCTGTACCATAGAACTTGTTTGTACCATGGTTTCCTATATTCAATGCTAAGGAAGGAAGGAAGGGAGGGAGGGAATGAAGAAGGGAGGGAAGGAGGGAAAAAGAAAGAGACAGAGAGAGAGAGGGGGAGAGAGAGAGAGAGAGAGAGAGAGAGAGGGAGGGAGGGAGGGAGGGAGGGAGGGAGGAAGGAAGGAAGGAAGGAAGGAAGGAAGGAAGGAAGGAAGGAAGGAAAGAAGAAAGAAAGAAAGAAAGAAAGAAAGAAAGGAAGGAAGGAAGGAAGGAAGGAAGGAAGGAAGGAAGGAAGGAAGGAAGGAAGGAAGGAAGGAAGGAAGGAAGGAAGAAAGAAAGAAATGGAGCAAGGAAAGAGAGAAAATGAAATGAAACAGCTTTATTGAAAATACTTTCAGAAGGTTCTGGTGACCTTCCGCTTACCTCAGGTAGAGTTTTTCTCTTGGTTCACGTGTGATATGCTCAGCCAAAACTTCAGCCAAGGACATTATTGTTACAGTTTCTATTCAAACACATTTTTAGTCTTTTTACTTAGGAAAAAGACAGACAGGATTTCTTAGAGGGAAACAACTTGGAAAATGAAGAGAGATCTATAATTTTAGTTTACACAGCTTACAGTAAAGCTTAAGGTTAAAGTAACAACATAGCAAAAGCCAACTTGCATCAACAGTGGCAATTGCTTTAAGGTTTTATAAATGAAGAAGAAGAAATAACGGATTTCAGTTTAAAGTGATCCCAGAACATGCTTCATGCTTCAGTCTATTTGTTGGTAGACTATAAAAAAAGAAAAGTATGCAAAGGAAACATTAATTAAACCCTTTTGTTTTCTTGAAATGTTTGTGAGTCCTCTGTGCACCAAGAACATCACACTTCACCCTGCAATTGGCATCTGTACAGATTCATAAGTAGGCTCCAGTTGGATAGACAGACTCATTAATTCTCTCTTTATCACAAACCCAGAACATCTGGGCATTGCCCTTTAAAACAACATCAGGTTAAGAAAACAAACCATTTCTCAGACCTGACAAAAGGTTTTGAGTTACAGGATGGACAGTGTTACGGTGAACAAACTAATATGTCAGGGTAACATATGCAGGCTATTCAGAAGCTGATTCTCAACTTTATGAAATTCTTAGTCCCATCTGAATTTCCCCATTTCCATCCTTGTTCCGTTTTTGGTTAAAACTGAAAACAATTATTGTTTTTCAGGGAACAAATAAATTTGAGTAAATTAAATCTGATTTCAGAATGTTTCACATAAGGGTTAAAGACCTCAAATACCCAATGCCAAGTCATTCTGGGGACAACATTAACCCAACTTATTGGAAGAAAGGGTTGGTTTATTCTCGCTGACACTGGACATCTCAGGGAATTTTAAATTCTGAATTATTACATCTGCAAAGCTTCACCTACAGGGTTTTTGTTCCCTTTTTTTTTTTTTTTTGAAAAGATGTATGAGGACTCCTCCTCAACCATCATGATTATTACAGAACCAATGAGATGATTCGGCTGTAATACATGTGAACAAATTTGTCCCAAGCATCGCATGTAGGAAAGAGAATGATTTTCCTTTAATGTTTTCAGTAAAATAAACTTCAGAGACAACCAGTAGACACCCAGCATTAATGGAGATGATGGATCAATTTTGGACCTCATCTACATGTGATATCACTTCCCATAAGGGAGAAAAATAAAATGGTGTTATCAGATCCAAACTGACCAGACTTTGGAGTGGTGTGTGTGAGTGTGTGTGTGTGAGTGTGTGTGTGTGTGTGTGTTAACTCCACATATGTGAGATTGAATCAGACTTCTAAAAGTGTAACATACCTTTTAAAATTTTTATTATAAACAGACCTCCATACACTACTTTGACAAGATTATAAATTTAAGCTTCCCTTCAGTTTGTTAATGGCAACAACAAAATAATGTCATTGGGCATTTTTAAATCGGTACCTGAAGTCAACTGAAATGCAAAGTGCCTTCATTTTCCAAATGTAAATGATGTGTAACAGGCCTTCCTTAAAGCATCTATGATCTAAAGCTTTGTTTTATAAATACCATATGCAAAAGCAAAAAAAAAAATGTTTTAATATATAAATGAAACCTCAGAGCTGCTTCACTTTAAACGTGCTGTTGTTAGCACTTTCAAGTGCAAAAGGGACATTAAAACATACACATACATCCGCAAGTTTAATGTTTTCATTTCACCTCTTCCTATTTTATTCTTTTAATAGCAGTGCTACAAAGAGGAACTTTAGATAACTCTTACCAGCAAAGCTCAATGTTGCAACACAATTAACTAACCCCGAGCTTCTATTTAAGGTTACCTGGCATAGTTAACTCTGCCAGATGTAGTTTTGCTATTGGATAATTTGATTTACTGACAACATTCACTGCTTTAGAATAGGAAGTGCCTAGGTGACTGGTGTCCAAATCACACATATTCTTTTGGTTAAAATGAAATGTGAGTCTGAATTTAGCCTTTAATTACATTTCCTTACCTACCTCCAACAAACAAATTTTTATAACCTTTCCAAGGAAAAAAAAGTCATATTTTGTGAATTACTATTTTGGAAGCAGCCCAGGACCAAACATTATTTAGGAAATTTTCCATTATTTCTATCAATCAAAGATGTGTATCCTCTGTGCTTTCAATGACTTTATCAAATGGCTAATGCCCGCACTGGAGTACTTGTTGCTCACAGGATTTTAGGCTTTTATCTAAACTAGTAAGTCGTAAATTGAAATTACTCTTATAATACCCTAACGCAGGATAAAACAAGCTGTTGTATATGCAAAGTAATACAAGAGATCTTCATCAGTATCTCACGTGCTTAGGCTGGCTCAAAGAATCTTAACTTCAAGGATAAAAATATACCCTGCTCGTGTAAAAATTAAACGCACCATGGATAAGGAAGAGGGATCATTTCAAAAGAAAAACAAAATAGCATTGCTTAAGAAAAGCATTAAAATTAAGCAATCCTTAAATTATCTCCCCTAATAAGATGTGTCTGTCAATTGTCGTTTTGTCTTTAGCCCTGTGGAGGCTGCATTGTTCCATCACGATTGTTCTGTCAAATGAAAAACCTGTCTACATTTGACCATGTGCTTAAACAAACAAGACTAAGTATTAAATCTGAGGGCTCTGTACTTTAAGAAACATTTTTACAAGTGAAAAGTTATTCAGCTTAGATAGTTCATCCATTTCCCAGAGCCTTTTAAACCTGCATAATATATTGAATGTCAAAAAGCTATAAAATCTCTTTAACTATTGATATCTATTTGTACATAGCAGTATAAATCCTGCCATAAATTCAAATAAGTAAATGACTTTATCCAAACAAAGATTTGGAGCATTGCTCTACTGTTACATAAGCCTAGCCTTCTTGTACTGCACACCCGTGAGGTTGAAAAAAAAATCTCCACGGTTTCTAAATGATGACCAAAGCACGTCAATATTGGATGCTTTTTAACAAAAATTGGGTTAACTGTAATATAAATGTAGGTATAGGTACTTTGAACTATAGAAATATGTATAACTATAGAAATATTATAAGTAAAACTATAGAATAACTATAGAAATATTAGAAATACTAGAAATATTAGAAATATAGAAATATATAGAAATATGTATAACTATAGAAATATTATAAGTGTAAAAGGAAAAGAACTCTAATGTCATGACTGATTTTCTTCAGATAAGGCCTTATATTAATTAAGGTATTGTTAGCTGCCCAAATAAACAAATCTTAAAGTTAATATTTTGCTGATATAAAGAAAATACTAAGTACTTGGTTTGGAGCAGTTCTTATCCACATGATACTTCAGGGACATAGTCACTGTACATGCTACAATCTTGTGTATCTTCAATAGGTTTCCAAAATCACCATGATAGACTGTCTGCTCTGTGGGAAGAAAACAACATGGAGGATCACGTGGGCCTAGTCTGGAAGGGACGCGCGTGACTCCTCACATTCCATTGGCTAGAACTCAGTCACATGGCCAGCACAAGCTGGAAGGGAAAATACAAAATTTAGTCTAGACCTATGCCCTAGAAGGGAGGAAATAGGTGTTGTGACCAGATAGAAAGTCTCCACCCAGCACAGTCCTATTTAACATGCCTTTACAGTAGCACATAACACATGCATCTTTTTCAAAATCCTTTCTAAATGATCACATTATTCATCAAACCCATTCATGACCATGTCTCAGTACCAAATGTCATTACTTTTCTTTGTGTCCTCTTCATTTCTCTTTTAAGCTTTTACAATAGACAACAGTAAACCTGCATCTGATCTTCCCCCATTTCTAATTTACTCTCCATATAAGAGCAAATATTTAAAACACGAGTATCACAGAATCATGCTTCAAAAGTGCTCAATTGCCTACAAGGTAAAGCCTTGATATTTCCCTCAGCAATTGATGCCCATCATGATCTGGCTCTTTAGCTTTTCCATATTCACCTGCTACCAGCCCCTTTATTTCATTTCACTAAAATCTTAATTTTTCACAAAACTTTTCTAAGACTTGGTCTTTTTCTCCTTATGTGTAACCTAAACACTCTAATATTCATAGTTCTTACACAAACCTGTGACTATTATTTTGTCCTTCTATCTCTTCCCCAGATTGGGAGATTCTCCATCTTATGAATTATATGAATTTTTCTTCAATCCAAAGAATCTAGCGTAGGACCTGACACATACCAGCTAAAAGATGAATATAATTCTCTCTTTACCTTGAGTTGGCTAAATTATTTTGAAAGAATGAATGACAGTCAAAAGCACAAAGAAGCAGGCTCTCATATGCATGTAAACATGTTTCATGTGGGAATTCAAACATAAACTCCATAGTTCAGAATTCAAGCTGTTTGGTCAAACGTTACCATGACAAAAAAAAATTCTATCAGCCTAATTAAGCTAATCTCAAATTATAGTACAGATAATCCCTATTATTTTTAATCATATACTGTCACTTACTAGGATTTTCTGCCACCAACTTTTCTCTAATCAATAATCATAACATTTTTGCAGACTCAACATTTCTAAGGGATATTCTCTAATGAAACCTGACTTTGTTTTTTGTTCTCATTTTGATATTCATTAAAATTATACTTTAGTGTTTAATCTGCAATATGTCCACTCCAATAGAGTCACACAGAAGTGATCATGAATTGGGGCTTTCCCCTAAGGACGCCATCAGCTTTTCACACAAACGTCTACAAATAAATGTGCAGTCTAATCAAGAATGAAACTAACATGTTGTGCTCACTATGCCAGGAACTACAGTAAATCTGATTCCTACCTACCAGCAAATCACCATCTGAATAACTCTTATACAGATATTTTGAAGCCATTACTGTCTAATTCAAAGACATTATTAACTGAAACCTATGTAACTTTACTAACAATTATCACCCCAATAAACTTTAATTTTAAAAGACATTATTAGCTGTTTAAGAGTTGAACTTATTTTTTGTCCTCCAAAGAGTTTAGTACAATGCAATGTTAAGCAGATGGCCATCAATAACTTGTTGAATAATTTTTTGAATGACTATAGCATGTATATTAAATTAACTGCAAATTAATTAATACTGTGTTTCAAAAGGAGAAAGTTTGGATTAAATGAACACTTCACATTTTAAGCACTTGGGATTGATGAGAGATTCTCAACCCAAGATGACTTTCCACCCCATGGGACATTTGGCAGTATCAAAGACATTTTTGAATGTCACAGCTTGAGGGTGGCTTCTGGTGGGTAGAGCCCAGTGAAACTTCTAAAGATCCTACAATGCACAGCAGCTAAGTCCCTCCCAACAAATAATTATCTGTTCCAAAATGTTAATAGTGTCAAAGATGAGAAACCCAGCTTAAACCATGGACTCACTTAATTTTAAAGACTGCAGTTTCTTTTATCTCTTTAATGTTTCTCTGAACTCTAATGTTTGCTTCACCTTCCTCTGTTCATGTAAACAATAAACTTAAAACCTTAAGTTTTTTTTTTTTTTTTTTTTTTTTTTTGATGAGCCCAAAATAATACCAGAGAACCATGACTGTGGTCTTTAGCATCACATTTATATGCTGGGGACATATAAATGTGTTCCCATTGGGAACAATTGTAGCTTTTCAAGTGGAAATAAAGTAGGCATTCTCCAAAGCATCTCTAGCACTTTGGAAAAGGGTTTTCCAAGTTATCTACCAGGTTAAAAAAAAAAAAAATTCTGTTGATTTGTTTGCTTTTCATGAGGTAATATAAACAAAAGCCCGCCCCACACACTAAAATCTTTATGTTAGCTCACACAATTGAGGCTTACTCAAAGTATTCATAAGTTGTCCTATAGCATTTGCCATATCTAAATCAAGAGATTATCTCTGATAACCCATTGCATACCCAAACACCAAATCCAAACAGGAAATAACTACTATGGATTCTATCCTTTAAAATCTCTACAGTATGGTTTCTTATGATTAATTCCCAGTTAGCACTACCTTCGGTTGAAGCTCTCAGCACATTTTGCCTGACCAACTTACTCTCTTTTAGTCTTCAGATGCAACCTCATGCCCATCACTGCCCATCACTGCCTTAAAATTAATTACTAGTATTTTTGCCAGAGTAACTTTGCTAATTTACAAAACTCATCATGTATCTCCCTGTACTGGTTGCCATTTTATCTCCACTACGGGTCATCATTAAATATTTTTTGACATTTTGGCTTTGACACCTAAGTAAATCTATATACAGGTGTGCTGACATATGCTACCTGCTTTTACAGGAGTTGACTCATGGTCTAAGTGGATCCAAAGCTAAAAATTGGAATTCTCATCATGAAAGCTCTCCCATAGGGTAAAGTCCACGCTGAAGTCCATGAGATCCTTCATGATCAAATTTCTGTGTAATTCTCTAGTATTCTTCTCCATCTCTCCCTTACACTTGCCTTTTTATGTATCATATAATGCCTCCCCCCGAGAATGTCACTTTGTCATGCCTTGTCATACTCATTTATGCCCTTTCTGTATTTTCTATACCTCATAATGCCTACATCAAAAAAGGCATCTAGAAGATAGAATTACCTGTGGTAATTCTGGGTATATACTCCAAAAAATTGATAACAAGTATTCAAACCAATATTGGTTCATGAAAGTTCATGGCAGTGCTTTTCACAATAGCCCAAACATGGAAACAACCCAAATAAATGTTCATTAATGGATGAATGGATAAACAAAATGTGGTATACCTATACAATGGTATATTACTCAAGTATAAAAAGGAACATGGTACTGATGCATACTACCATATGAATACACCTCAAAAATGTGAAAAGATACCTAATACAAAATGTCACATGTTATATATTCCATTTAAGTAAAATATCCAGAATAGGTAAATGCATAGACAGCAGATTAGTGCTTATCAGAAGCTGGGGCTATGGAAGGGATGAGGAATATTTGCTTAATGGGTACCAAGTTTCCTTTGAGGGTGGTGAAATTATTTAGGAACTAGGTAGCTCTGACTGTTGCACTCCATAGTGAATGTATTAAATGCCACTGAGCTGTACACTTTAAATGTTTAATTTTATGTCATATGAATTTCACCTCAATTAGAAAAACAAAAAGAATCCATCTGGTCAGTTCAGCCTTCACATTGGACAAAAAGCTGCTACTAACCTTAATTCTGTTTGAAATGACCTTCTTCTTGGTTCCAAGAGAACCACATCTCTCTCTTTTAAGATACCACACATAGTATACTCTAATTGTTGGTTTTCTTGTGTCTGTCTCCCAACTGCAGCCACGATTATGAATTTGGTTCCTGTAGCTCTTATCTTTGTCTTCCTAAATTTTATTTGGCTGAATTTATACACTAAGAACTAAATTGGGTTACTAATCTGAAATAGCAATGATAGATCTGAATCTGTTTTATCAATGAATGATAAAATCTGTTTAATGATTTTAATTAATATGTTTGAAAATGTTTTGTAATTTTTGAAAATGCACAGCATTAACAGTAGATCTTTAAATATACATTACATTTGAATTTTGAGTACAGATATTGGATATATTTTAATGGTAATTCAAGAACACAATGAATAGGTTAATTAAACATACACATTGGTGGAGTGCTTGTCGAGTATTCGGTGGAGCACTTACAGAGTATTCAGTAAAAATCAGATGTAGGGGCAGTGGAAAGAATTTGCTGAATTAACTAATTAGCTAATTAAAATAAATAAATATGTACACACACTCATACATACATACATACATACATGTGTTGATCAACTTACGGTAGTATTTCGTCAAGGCCCTTTTAGCTCCTTCTTTTGTTTACTTCTGGTCACATTTTTAGGGCTTAGAACCTATAGTAATAAATTTTAATTCCCTTGTTTAGATAGTAAAAGCATTCACTTTAAATGAATTCTCATCGGTGGCTAAGACAATCTTCTTGACCTCCGTAAACACTGAAAAAAGTATTTGAAATAAATTTGAATGATTGGTTCCACGTATGAGCAGTTAAATTTCTCCTTTCCTTCCTCATTGGTCAGTCAGTTCATTAAAGAGTACTTATCCAATGCCTACTATGTGCCAGATACTCTGCTAAGCTCTGTCTTCAGAATGAACAAAAGAACATACAGTTTCTATTTCTCAACTAGTCATATCTATAATCCAAAGAATAGGTATTCACCTTTTAAATTCAAAGCAGGTAGACAAGCACACAGTTTCTCTCGTGACATTTAATTTATTTATTGTGGCATTAAATTATTTTAAGGAACTTCCAAACATCTGGGGCATCGCAGATGCCAGGAAAGTCCCTCTGCACTTCATATTTGGGGCCTGAGACACCAAACATCCGAAACCCCAGTTCCATTAGCAAAGAATTGTCTCCTAGCACCTGCACACAGCATCTCCCTTCCCTTTGAGAAACACTAGAAGAAAGTGTATGATTTGCCAACAACACTAATTTAAGCAGGATGGCTAACAAATTCAAAAGTTAAGTTCAACATTAGTTACTGCAGTTATGCACTTTCAACAATTTGCTTTACTTTGTCCATAGTTTTCAAATTTATCTGTCTATCTGTGTCTCCTGATTTGCTTTATAGTATTACTTCTGAAAAGAGGAATTTTGCCTTTGTTCTCAAGCTTATTTATGTATCTTTGCATCTGTTATCTGTTGCTTGGCTGCAAATAATTACAAAATTGAGTGAATTAAAACAACACCTCTCTATTTAATTTATGATTCCTCAGTCTATAGTTGAGATTGGGCTTAACCTGTCAGTTGATGGGTCTTGGCTGGATCCCTTGTGTTTAGCTAGTGGCTCTGTTTCTGGGCCTCGTTGGGCAACTCACCTCTCCTCCATTTATTTCTCATCCTTGAGCAGAGTAGCCTAAGCTTGCACATGTCACCTTGGCAGTGGTCTGGGAGAGAGTATGGGAGTGTTCATTCCATCAGCTAAAGCTAGTCACAAGGCCAATCCAGATACAAGGGCTGGAACAACAGACTCTACTTGTTTGGTGAGATAATCTGCAAAACATACAAGGTAAAGTGAAGAATTGGAGATACATTTATAATTTATCCACCACAATTTTGTTTAGCTCTTCTGAACCCCATAACCACATACACATACACAAAAAGTCTTCCCTTATTTATATCCCTAGTCACTAACGCAAACTGGGCAGCATCCATATTCAGTTTAACAACTGCTTAGAGACCTCAGTTGTCATATCTCACCTTCATATTGTATTGCCTTAAATATAAGTATTGACCAAGCTTGAATTTATCCTTCTTTTTAAGACAGTCAAAACTTGGGTTGTATGCACTACATCATGAATTAGTCATACCAGGCAAGTTTCCATATTCCTGAGTTCTTCCATGCCATCTTCCTCTTTCCCTTTCCACCTGTTGCCTAGAAAATCTTGTATAATAGTTGAACTCACTCACGTTATTAAAAGTAAAATTATGCCAGATTCATTAATAAAATAATAAAAATGATAAAATAATATTGATGAAAATACCTTGAAAATTCAAAATTAATGATATTTAATTGCAGTAGTAAGGATTTCAATTAGACACTTGGAATACTTCCTGATTATTATAGTTTGAGATATTGGCGAGTGATTAAAAGGAAAGCAATGCTCTCTCTCTCTCTCTCTCTCTCTCTCTCTCTCTCTCTATATATATATATATATATATATATATATATATATATATATATATATATATATATATACATATACTTTTTTTTTTTTTACTATAGACCATTGTCTTGGTGAAATGCCTTTAATGAAATATTGCCAAGATATATTGGGCTATATCAGGTGAATATTTGATCATCTGCAGTTCAAAGAGAGAAAAAATATTGCCACTTATATAGTATTTCTACTTTAAGTAGGAACACTGTATTTAAAATAAATCATGTCATAGTACAAACTATATCTGTAATTATTCCTGCCTCAATGGGAGATATGAAGCATCTTTAAGTTTACATTCTGGACTGATATTTATTAATAGAGCCTCCTGACATGTCCATAGGAATACCTCAAATAATCACCCTTAGTTTATCCAGGTGGAGAAATTTCAGCTAAAACGTACATCAAATTTCCTTGGCTTCTGTCAGCTGTTAGGTGAGGATAAAACCTAAATTCCCAAACCTTTTTTTTTAACCTTACTTGTTTACTTGACAACCCAAGTTTCCTTTTCTTTCCTCTGTTCCTCAACTCATATTCTTCTCTCATTCTCTGCTGAGAACTACTATGAACTCAGTTACAAAAATAAATGCAAAATTAAAGGAATGTCATACCATAATCCACTGGTGAAACTGAATGACCAAGAAAATATGACTTCATTATTTTAAATAACCAAGAGGAGAATTACCTGTGGAATTGCTATATTTCCTGCCTATAAGAACATAAAAGTTTAAAAAGGGTTAAAGTAACATAACCTCTGCTTTTATTTTAATGTTTTTTTTAAATATAAAGTTAAGCAGATATAGAAGTAGTCACAATGTATCTATCACCCGGCCTTAACAATTATCAACTCAAGACCACTTTCTGTCTCCCATAATAGTTTGAAGCAAATCACAGTCATCATATTATTTCATTTTTTTATTAGTAATGGCAAATGTTATTTATAATAAGGGGAAAATAAGCATGATTGTGCCAGAACCAATGGACTTCGTTTTGCCAGTTAAAATTTGAGGCTGAATTGTTGCATTTTGGTACCTGCAAAGCACTTTGAACATTACGTTGTCATTCTTTGAAATAGCAAATGGAAGTCATTTAAACCAGACGAGCAATAGGCTGGGCAATTGGCATACCTACAGCACAGGATACCCAGCGCCACACACCTATTCCAAGGGAATGAAGAGTGGGTGGCCGGAAGAAAGAAACTCTTTTCCCCATTTAACCTGTAATTTGACAACATCTGTGAAGAATTACCCTCAGCATTGGCATCATAATTGTTGTATCTAACATCAATCACCAGGGAGGGGAGATTACTTGAAATAGATGTTAATGGCATTATAGTTTAACAACATGAAAGACAAAAATGAGAGGAATGAGATCTGTAAGATGGTGCCCAAATTAATCAAGGGGCTAGCGAGACACTAAATTGCTTTATAAAAATGAGGTATTACATTTGCTTATACAAGAAGACTTTAAGTTCAAGAGCCCGTTATCTAGTGATATTCCAGGTATTAAAAAGCTGAGGATTTCTAAACTTTTGTATGATGATGACTCTGGATTTTATATTTTCTTGGATTATTGCTTTTGTATTAAGAGAAGTTATCAAAAGCAATGAAAACACAGATCCTCTTCCAAATGAATATTACTGATAAATGGTATATTCACAGTCTTCCAGGAAACTGAACCTTTAATAAGCCTGAATACATAGAACTGTCTCATATTTGGCAGCTAACTACTAGGTAGCATCAAATGACCTGTACCTAATATATTGAGAAATCATTTATTAGCTTATTGCATTACTGCTTTATAGCCAAAACTTCTTCAAAATTGGTTGCCTGTATGTATAGTTTACAGAATAGTATGTATATTACAGTCTAAATTAAAAAATAAAATGTCTTTTCAAAACATTGTCTTCACTGTCTTCTAAGACATAATCCTCTCCTGGTTTTTCTCCTACTTCTTAGGCTGTTCTTTTTTGTAGTTCTGTTTGTTGTTCAACTGCATCCTTAGAGCGCTTGGATGTAGAAATGCCCTAAATGTATATTTTCAGTTTGGGCCTGTCCCCTGAACACCAGGTTTCTGTATTAGTCTCCCCACTGTCAGAAGTGACATCACCACCCTTCTAATTACTCAATCCACAATAAGTTGAAGTCATCCTGACTCTTTTCATGCACATCCTACGTAATATCCTGGCAGCACCACCTTGAATACATCCAGAGCCTGACAACTTTCAAAAAATTCCATAGTTACCATCATATTCTCTCCCATAACCTCTTGCCTGAATTATGACACTAGCCTTCACACCAATCTTCCTGTCCTTGCCTTCCTGCATCTATTCCTAGCATAGCAACAAACGTGATCCTTTTAAAATAAAATGAGATCTGATTACTCCTCAGCTGCAAATGGCTTCATATTTCACTAAGCCAAAATCCTTACAATGGCATACAACTATTTCCCATCTGCACACCATCTCTCTTCCCTCCACTCTACTATTCCTTGAGCACACAGTCATGTACCCCAACAAAGGTCTTTTGCCCTTGCTATTCTCTCTTTGTGGAGCACTCTTCCTCTTCATACCTGCAAAGACTACTCTCTCACTTTTTTCAAGTCTGTACCAAAATGGTACACTTTTGGGGTTAACATCCTCATTATCTAAAATCCACCCATGCTAGCAATCTCTATGTCTTTTCTCTCCTTAATTTTATTATTGTAGAGCTTATCACCAGCTATCATCATTATGCAGTCACCATGCAATCATTACCATGCAATCGTATTTTATATTAATTTATTTTATTTAGTCTGTTTCTTTTCACTTGGCTACAACTTGTGTTATTTTATAAATATATGGTAGAAAATGACCCAGAGAATATGTTTAGAAAAAAATTCAAGGTGGATTAGCATGTAATTTTCCATAGTTAAAACACTAAACACTATTCCTTTGTTACTATTTTGAAATACGACTAAGAAAGAAGAGGATCATTGGATCTCAAGTACACATAATCTTGCACTTATATATTGTCCCCTAAATATGGATGAGGGTTGATGAAGATGGATGAAGATAATCACTTTTTTCTATCTCATGCTTATCTCATTCTATTTATACCTTCTTGAACTATTGTCTTTGGTAGAGCAAGCAGCATAGGTTATTACCATACTTCTTCTATCAATCTCATAGCCAATATTTCTTAAGGTAAGAATGATTACCCAAACTATTTTATAATGGCTTAATGCAATTAATGTAATAATTAATTTATGGGAGTATTCTTTGTAGATACAGTGTTTTAGGTTAGTTAATTTTGAAGTTCACTACCAATATCTCCATTTGACTTTGAGACTGAGAATTCATGTCCTAAGCTGCCAAGAATGTTGGCTGATGATGGCTCCTAGCTGAGTCCCTTCCTGGGAATTGCCCTGAGATGAGATGGCTGCCCACCCATGTTCATGCCTCATACCCAAGGGCATTCACATTCAATGATTGAATGAGGGGCTACAAAGGCTCGCAATTTTCCCCTCTATTTGGAACAAATCTACAAGGATATCATAGCTCCAGATTTCCTCTTAAGATTGACAGAAGCTTTTACTGAAAGTGGTCCATAGTTCAACTTCTCCCTCGGTTCAGCACTGCTTTCTTCATTCCACTGTTGCTGTTGGTTCTGAAGATACCAATAAGGTCACTACACACATATCTCTGCCTCAGAGTCTATTTTCTGAGAACATGACCTAGACAGTGGGTAGCAGAGGTGGTCCAAGGAACTAGACTCTAAAAAGGGATTTGGATCTGGTACACCAGCTTCCAGACTGCCGTAGAGAATGGCATCAGACTGGCATTAGTGTTAATAGATGCAGTAATGATAGTCGCTGGTTTGTGGTATGGTGCAAGTGTTAGAACGTTCACCACGACTACACTAATACAGGATATCAGTACAAAAGAATGCATTGGTGGAATAAATATTTTAGATGATTGTGAAGGTCAAAGGACGTAGTAATTATAAAATCTGTAGAATCAGACAAGTATTGCTGGGGGTTATTGATGCATTGGAGAAAGAAAAAAAAATGGTCAGGGTGACTATCACAAATTTAAGAGTATTTATAAAAACCAGGAGGCCTTTAGTTTAGCATAAAGAGGTTCTGAGCTCCTGAAATCAGAGCAAAGAAAAATCAGGAGTTGATGATTACAAGAGTAGAGTTCCAGAGAAGGTTGAATTCTCAATGCTGACAAGTCTGACACATAAAAGTCAGAGCTCTGATTGGGTAAGAGGGGAAGCCTGAGACTTGATATCTGGACACTTAGATAGCATATATTTAATAATCTTGAATTATCCGATTCCCTGAATCCCTTTGGATGAGCACAAATAGATGCCTCTTCCCTGCTGAAAATTAGTGCTAACTTCTTTACTTAAAGATGATATCAGCATTTCTGTTCTGAAAGACCAGTTAGGATGTACATACACAGATCCCTGATAATAGGACTGATAGCCAGGGTTAAGTCATCAAATAACCCAACCAGGGATATGCAAGGCTGATAAAGGAATAATGACACCCTGAGGGAGCTGCAGGACCTATTCAACACAAATAAGCAAGAAACAGGAGAGTGTGCATGAGACTAGATCCTGTGGACACTGAATCGAGGAGAGTAGGACATAGTTGAATAGGAGAGAGTTAGTCAGTATAGGAGCACTTCCATGATCACAATACAGAATTTACACCTTGACACATTTCCCTGGAGATGGTGCTACACTGCTATAGTGAGCCTTAGAAACTTGGAACAGTGACAGCCCACAGTAAGTGTAGTGAAAATGACAGAATAGCTACAGAAGACAGTACAAGAAGGGATCAAAAAGCTCGGAGAAGTAAGCGTCATAGTGTGTATGTACTATGTCATGCTGGAAAAACATACCATTGAACTATGTTGCATGGAAGGGTCTAGCATATGCTCCATTTGTAAAAGCAATAAAGAATGCACTGGTAAAAGGAACAGCAGCATGTTTAAGGAGCTCAGTGGTGGATGCCCTCTCTAAGCCAGGACTCATACTAGAAGATGCATTTAGAGTACTGTTCTTTACAGTGGTTGAGATGATAGCATCCTGAAATAATAGAGGCAATGGAGTGATGACTGTCAGAAGCAAAGTGTGTGCAGTTTTCAGAATGAGCAGTAATATGGGCATGATAACTAGGGGCTTCCAACATACAAGGAGCTATGGACATGATTAATAGCACACAGTACTACTAGACACAAAGCAGACAAGCAGTCAACATGGGTTTTGCTTCATTTATTCTATCAACTGGCATCAAAGAGAGAAGATGAGAAGACTGAGTGTAACCCTCCCAATAAAAAGATTTTGCACCCCGTTTCCAGACTCAAGCCAGTTTTCAGACATGGAAACCTTCAACTACCTAAAAGATGAGTTCCCAGAAAGAACCTTACAATAGCACAATGATATATGATAATGATTCTTCTAATCCTACCTGAAAAAACGTTGATTATTTATTTTGAAAACTGTGTACTGGTGAAAGGGGATGACCCAAACTTTCCAAGATTGCTTGACAAAGGATTTGAGTTGATGTGGAAACCCAGAGACCCACTTAAGTGAGTATATATGTAAGGCAGAGAATAAATGGAGTCCTGGTCTAGGTCCAGCTCACTGTGGATACTTTGAGTGAACAGATACATTTGGTGATCATATCTCCAGACTCTGAAAGTATGATTGAAATGGATGTGAATGGTAGTTCACAGAACCTTCTCATTGTTTCCTTGGCGGGGTAGCAAATTCAGCTGGACTAGAATCAGTACTTGTTCTAGGTGTGGTTTGCCTTTCCTGTCTGCAGGGCCTTGGCCAGCACTCATACATGTCCGTACAGGAGAGATGTACAAAGGATCCTACGTAACATTACATCAGCCCAAGGAAACCACTTTACTGCAAAGAAGGTATTAGGTTGGTGCAAAAATAATCGCAGTTTTTGCAATTATTTTTAACGTTTTAAACTGCAATTACTTTTGCATCAACCTACTACAACAGTGGATTTATGGTCATGGGATTAGCTAATCCAGTCACGTAATGTACAACCCAGAAGCTTTTTGCCTGTGAAAATAATGGAACAGCATCAGAAGGTGGAGCTGAAAACCAGGTTTGAGATAATAATCTGAAAGGATGCAGTATATATTCTAACACAATTATCACTATAGGGTGCTATATCCCCGGTACATGAATTCATGGGCCCAGGAACCAGAGAGAAGTAGGGGTGACTTCATGAGTTATCACCCTACAAACCTATTTGGATAATTTGTGCTTCCTGTCCTGGGATTTATGGGATTAGAGATTTTGTAGCTCAGAAGAAGAATGCTGCCATTAGGGAACACAACAAAAAGTCCAGTTGACTTAATCTATGTCTGTCATCCAGTTACTTTGGGCTCCTCATGCCAACAGACCAGAGTCAAGGAAAAGAGTCACCATTCTGACACAGGTAATTGACCCCAAACGTCAGGTGGTGGTAGAGCTTGTATTGCTTCATGGCATCAGGAAAGTATATATTTTGTGCTTAGTGATCCACTGGGTAGTTTATTTTGACAATAAATGGGAAAGTGTAGTAGCTTTGGTATAACAATTGTGATCATGGATGATCATGGACTCAGACCTCTCAAGATGAGAATCTGGATCAACCCACTATTTAAGCCTTCTAGAACAGCAGAGTTACTAGCCAGGATGAGTGGCATCTAGAATACGTGGTTTGGCAGGATGATGGTGAATATTACTGCAAATCTGAGACCAGCTGCATCAATGAAGACTGTATTTCACGCCAGTCACCTTCTCTTTTTGTAAATCTCCACCAACTGGAATCTTGATAGAGTTAGTCTCAATGAGATGAACTTATTATAAAAAGCAAGTTAGTCTGAGAGATACCAAAATGAACTATAGTGGATACTGTGGTATGCTGTCCAAAAGAATCCTTGAAACTTGAAGTACATATCCTCTCAGACCTGGTAATATTGGCTTCTTGTGGCCCACACTGGGTCCCTCCCTGAGGATTACCCTAGGTTGACGGGAACTGGCCCACCCAAAATCAATGCTCCTCCTTGGAAACAAGGCCACATTCAATGACTAAGCAATAACAGGGTATGGAAGTCCATTCCAGCAGTATATTGACCAGTGGTGATGGCAGTAAAGGATAGAACTTGGGCAGATCCCTGCTATCAGCAACCATTTTAAGAGAAAACGTGGTTCTGACAAAAGCAAAATACAGCTATGTGTAGCTCAGAAAACATACACATACCCTGGGGTCTTATTGCAACAGAATAGCTTTACAGTAAAACAAATTCAAATTTGATATTATTGATTTAACATCTAAAGTGTGTTTACACTTGAAAAATACAGCAAATACAAAATCCAAGCTCTATATAACAACCATTTATCTGTAGCTTAATCAACTACACAAAGAAATAGCATGTCTTAGAAACATGAAATTTGAAACCAAAATATTAACTGTCCAGATAAAAAGATTTTGATGCAAACATACAAATTCTCAAGAAGACCAATCGTCTGTTCAGCAAGCCTAGGAAGGAGAGTGAAGGAAAATGCTGAAGATCCCCAAAATAAAGATCTGAGGAGCCCTTCTCTGTTAGAACGCTGGAAGTGCAAAGTGGTTGTGTTGCATAGGTGGTCTCTACAACAACTTTTAATTAAATTGAGTAATAAAAAAACACTGCCCTTTATGGTGAGAAAGAACTCATAAAATTTTTGTACAAATGCCAGGTAATGTTTGCATTAGTGTCCGTGAGGGGTTTCATTTTTGCTGTTTTCAGCTCTATAAAAAGTTCCACCTAAGAAAATAATGAAGATCCTAGTCCTGCTTAAATATTTTGTGAATCAAGGCTACTTCACAAGTTTGTCCACGGTAACATTGGTAATCTAACTAAGTCCATCACATACTACTAAAACATGAGATGGCTTCCCAAAAATTCATACTATCATGTTATTTATTTCCTGAAATGACTACATTAAAAATTTAGTTCATTAGGAAAATTCTGATCAACTTTCTTTTTCATGTATGATGCATTTTAAGAAAATTCATCCCCTAGTAATTTGCTTATCTGTCCCTTCAAAATATGTTTCATCTCTCCATTCAAATATGTCCTTCACTGGACATCCAAGTTTGTTCTCTGAAACCTTAATTTGATCATGTTGCTATCTCACCAAAAAAAAAAAAAAAAAAAAAATTCTGGATTCCCACAACTGCAGGCTGAAGTCCAACCTGCCTTTTTTAGCCTCATTATCTACCTCTCTTCCATGTTTCCCACATATTCCAATCACAAATAATTATTTAGCGTTCTTCATGTGTTCTGTTTTATCAAGTACCATTATTTGCATATAATTATTCTCTACAAGGAGTGATCCTCTCCTGTTTTCCATCTGGTATCCTGTTTGTTCAGTGTGACAGAGAGTCAAGGGCACCAGCTTTGGATTCAAACGATGTGGCTTAAAGTCTCAGTGTGCTAAAAATGTAACCTTGCGAAAAAAAAATTAATCTGTCTTAGTATTTTGATTGATAAAATAGTGATAAAAATTACAACATAGGGAATATGGTCAATGGAATTGTAACAGCTATATACAACGTCAGACAGGTAGTAGATTGAGGGGGTTAACACTTCGTGAGGGGTGTAATTGTCTAACGATGACATTATTTTGTACATCTGAAACCAAGAAAAAAAAATTACCTTAAAGGTTTTGTGGTGATTGATTAAATGTTTAATACATGAAGACTTCCTGTTGTATCTTAAACATAATATGTGTTCAATAAACAGTAGCTAATATTATTTTATCATAAAAATGATAGCCCCTGCATACTTTTCTGATTTACCTATACTCCCACTAGCATCTTGGAGTTTCATTAGCAATCTGTATAAATTGCTATCATGAAACTTACAATGTTGTATCATAAATTTTGCATGCCATTCTAGCTTTCCATTATAGCAAGTTTCTTGAGTTTCCCATTTATAGAAATCTTTAAATAATTCCTTTCTCTCTGCTTTCAGTCTACCTTGGATATAATATTAATTTAATCACTACAGAATAATATAATTACCTTTTAAATGTTTGTTTGCCTCAATTGTTAAGGACTTTGGGGGGAAATAGTAGAGGTTGGTGGATGATTGCTAAACCCCTTTCCTTTCTTATTCCTTGTCGTAAAGCTAGACTGTATTTCCCAGGCTCATCTACAGTTAAGTGTTGCATTCCTGCTAAATATATTGCATTCCTGCTAAATCACTGTGAACTGGATAAATGTGTATCATATATGCAGGCCTGAGTCAAAAATTTGCCATACATTGTATACTATACTATTGTCCTCCAGCATGCTGCAAATAACCACATCAACTGTGGGACACCATGTTAGAGATGGCTCCTGAGACAGGAAATGGAGGGACTCTGGGTCCCTGAATCATTACTTTGACAGGGGACACTTATGGATCAAGGACAACCATTTTATAAATACATACATACATAAATAAATAAATAAATAAATAAACTTCTATTACATTAGGTCAGTGATCAGCAAACTTTTTCTGTAAAGTGCCAGATACTAAATATTTTCAGCCCTACACATCCTGTTGCAGTTGTTCAATTCTGATTGTAGAGTAAAAGCAACTACAGAGAATACATATTTGTTAAGTGAACGGATAAACCATACATATGATTCTGTTTAATTAAATTAATTAATGAAAGGAGAATAGTTGGAAGAATATGTATTATGAAATACATGAAAATTGTATAAAAGTCATGCATACTTTACTTGGCATGGTGTCAAGTTACTCTAAAAAGAAAATAGACATTTTCTAAATGAAAAAATCAAATCCCTAAATTAATACACACACACACACACACACACAAGGTGACAAAAAATGTAAGCACATTTTTAAGAAAGGAAAAACTGTATTAAAATTGTAATACAATGAATGACGCTAGCATTCATTTGACCAACACCACCTTTTGAATGAACGTTTGAATGAACGTTTGAATGAACGTCGTACTACACATTGCCATTGTAATTCAATTCAACTTCGAAAAGTTGATAACATAGATAACATCTCTTAAAATGTGTACATTTTTTGGTACCCCCCCTCCCCCCGGTATATATTACATAATAACTTTTGCATGCTTTTCTTTCTCTCTCTGAATATATGTACATTCATTCTGAACAAAAATGGTCCTTACATCTTTCTAGTACAGAAGTAATGATATTCTTTCAGAGAAGCCACTATGTCCTTTTCATTATATATAAGAGGAAGAAAAACAGCTGTTGTTGAAATAGGCTCAAAGAATTCTGAAGCCTTATAACAAATGTACTGGTCACATATAAGTTTGCTCCATAAGTTTAGCTTGCCAGGTCAATAGAAGACATCAGAGAAACTTCAAAAGCCTGAATCACCTAATCAAGCTGGCAAAGAATGCCATTTTTAATCACCTTAGGTCGATTTATGAGCCTGGAACTCTCTCAAACATCTAGCAATTCCCTGAGCTTAATTCAGGTACACATAGTTCCAAGCTCATAAGATTTTAGTCTTGGTGTCATAGAATCAGAACAGAAAATGAAAATACGGCCATATAAACAAAGCGTAGTGTTTCAGCCACACATCTCCCTTTTAAGAGAGTATATGGGGACATAGAGAGGGAGAACAATTCTCAGATATATAGCCCACCTAGGTAAAGCACTTTCAAATGTACTTCATTTATTTATTTTAGGCCATTTTTGGCTCAAAATCATGCAAAATTACTGTCTCTAGTTTCATTCTGCTCTTTTGAAATAGTCCAGATTTTGCGCTAAGAGTTTAAAGCCACAGCAAAGAGTTAGGCCAAGAGGGAAAGCTTTTGAAGAGTTCTCACAGCTGTGAAAACACAGGCCTCAGGCTGTGTGTAGAGTTACTTCAAACAGCTGCTTCAGGTGACTAAACACCTTGAGTCTCATTCATCAAGTGTTGTTTATACTGGCTGACAGACCAGACTTGGAGAATTAACTCAGAGAAAAAAGATGTACTACATACCAAGTATGGGAAAGGAACCTATTTCTTTAAATGTGAAGCAAAGAAATAAAAAGAAATAATAATAACCTTAGTAAATTTAAAATAAAGCAGAACCAGACTAATTTTATTTTATGTTAATACTGCTTATGATACCCTTTGCATCATTATGATCAGAGGTGAAATGATACTGATGGTTTGCTACTTTTTTGATTCTACAAATAAAATTGAGATTGACAACTGCTTTTACATGCAGGGAAACACCTCAAATAAATGGTCACAAAATTTCTCATTAATCATCAGTGTGCACAATATTGAAAGAGTAGGTATAAATAATGCATTTTCATTATTTTAAAAAGGAAAGTATGGCTTTCTTCTTGCCTAGGTTCACTATTTTATTACAAACATTGTCTCATCAAGGCTTGGCCATAGGGTTCATCACCCAGTATTAAAAATTTCTTTCATCTAATCTATTAAAAAAAGTGACATGATAATATATTTTAAACCATGTAACTATTTGCATGGATCAAAAGAAGAGTGAAGTAAAATGACATGAGTCAGTGTCAGGCGAAGTGTTACTACTTAAGTAAGCTTTAAATATTGAAAGCCAGTTTTAATATTTCCTTTTAATCTAGAAATATGTCACTTGGTAATTTTTTTCTTTATAACATCAGGGTGGTTATGAACAACACTTTCCATGGCTTCATTCATCACTAAGCAGAAAAATCTACCCTACCCTCTCCTTTGTCATGGCAGACGATGTCGACTGTCACTTCCATCAGCAATTAGTTTATCATTTATATTAGGACATGTTTCAAAAGTCAGACGTCCTTTGAGCCCCAGTTCACAAATTTATAAATGATATTTAAATACTGCTTCTATTTTTCTGATCTTTCTCCAGTTCAAAAAAGTATTTCAATTATTTTAACCACTATGCTTTAAAGGAGTTCTCAGGCTTTACTGTGTATAGAAATGACCTGGGACCATTGCAGCATTATTTATAATAATCAGGATATGCAAACAACAAAAGTGTTCCTTGATAGATTAATGGATAAAGAAGATGTGGTATGTACATATAATGAAATATACTCAGCATTAAAAAATAATGAAATTGTGCCATTTGTGACAACATGAATGAACCTAGAGGCTATCGTGCTAAGTTAAATAAGTCAGACAGAAGAAGACAAATACCACATGATTTCACTTACATGGAATTAAAACAAAAATCAAAACAAATGAATGAAATAAAACAAAAAGAGGCTCATAGGAAAAACAACAACAAACTGGTGGTTGCCAGAGGGAAGGGTGTGGAGCAATGGGTGGAAAAGGTGAAGGGAATATAGTCAATAATAATGTGACAACTTTGCTTGGTGACAGACAGGAACTAGATTTAGTGTGTTGTTAACATCATAAGATATGCAAATGTCTAATCACTATGTTGTGCACCTGAAACTAATATAATATTGTATGCAAACTATACTTTAATAAAAAATTGATAATGAAAAAACACAAAATAATAACAACAACAACAAAAATGAAATGAGCTTGGGATCTTGTCCAATTGCAGATTCTGAATCACCAGCTCTAAGTAGGGCCTGAGATTCGGCATTTCTAAGTTCTCTTATGAATACTCATGTTAATGATCCAAGGACCATATTTCAAATAGAAAGTCACTAAAGAATAGTAGCCTTGAAGAGCAAAGGGAGAAAACAGTATTTTTTTTTTAAGGCTAATTGTTTTTTCCCCCACTATATGAGAATAGAGACAAATATTTGTTGTCCATTAGTTAGGCAAAATAATGACGAAAAATAAGGTTATAGAGTTTTTATATTCTACTATTTAAGTACAGAGCTAAAAATTGAAGATCTATATTTGTGTGCTTTCAATGCTAAGTCATCCAAAAGAGGTCAGGAACATTACTCCATATAGCATCCGAATGTGAAAAATTAATGTTTGTCTTTCAATAGTATAGTCCATGAGAATACAATATTGAGGCCCTGTGGGGGGAAACACCCTTGTAGGGGAGGGCTTGCCCCATCTGAGCAGTAAGTAACATTGAGGTAAACTAGGACACATACTATTCATTAAAAATGAAGTAAAAGACTCACGTCAAGAAACAACAAAGACAGGAACTAGAAAGGCAAAAGAGATTAGGGAAAGTATAAAAAAGGAATATTTAATGAGGATATACTACTCTACAAGTAAGAATTCTATGGACAGCCATTGTATCCACCGTAGAGATGAAGGCAATGAGTTTCTATAGGATTAATCAGCTTATTTAGGTAAACTGAGGTAATAACTGGCAGAGATTTGAACCCAATTCTGTATGACTGAAGTCTGCCTCTCTGTCTACCACAGTTCTGACCCTCCAAACTAGGACAACAAAAGGACAATGTAGGAGTTGAAGAAACAGCCAATAGCAATAGTACTTTAAGAAAAACTGAGAAATCAAGCAACATAAGAGTTTTTAGAAGTGTTATAAAAAGCCTGCTTCAGAGGTATAGTAGGAATTAAGATGAACATGGAGTAAGTGATGAGTAGTAGGAGATGGGCGAAAAATGGTAAATGCTCTGCAAAATGCATAACTCACTGGTAGTAAGAATTAGTTATAAAAGGTTCAACACTGGCTTTTTGGACCTGGACCATTAGGTATGTTCCTATTTCAGCTGTTTTATATAAACTATCAGACCACTCCATTGAAATTATTAAGTAATTACTACCTATCAGTTACTGTATCAGAGGACTGAGTTAATGAAACTTTATGGGGTTCATCAAAATATATTTGTATGAAAAAAGAAAGGTTGGCGGAGAGAGTCTTGATGATACTTAAAGAGCTTCACAAAGAATGCTTTAAGATAAAGTAATTGAATCGTTCTTTCAGATCAGTTTAAGGATAAAGAGTGGTTCTGGATCACAAAAATATCAATATTGTTCTTGCCCTGACTGTGACTCAAAGGTATAAGTTTTATGTACAATACAGAAATAAGATTCAGAGAGTTAAATGATAGAGAGAAAGAATGACCAAGTTACACTACATAAAATTTGTCTCCAAGGACAAATTTCTCTGCCTAATTACAGATATAAGTAAGGCAATAAAGTACTTCAATAATCAGTTAATCGACTAGGATGATTCTGCCATATTAAGGTTGGGAAAGGGCATATCATCCAAACCAGACAGACAGACAACCAAACTATTCCTCAATATGTCATTTCAGTAAGCGTGGAATAACATGGCTAAATAAAGAATGTTACTGGAGGGTAGTGCTTGCAGCCATTATCTTGTGGGTCAAGTGGTGTCTGCTTCCGTAAATAGTCTACGCATTTCTGAATTTGCAACATTCATGAAATAACATATATTTTGGTTCCTTTTGCCAGAAGACAGGAAAAAAATAAAACAAAATAAAAACCTGAATTGTACTATATCTAATTCATTTCTTTAAGGTTTTGGTTGATATATACATCAACCTTTTACCAGAATGAGAACTTGTTTTACAAAGTGAAAATATAAGTTGGAAAAGTAGGGCATTCACGAAAACACTCCTAGGGTAGAGTCTCTAAGGATCAGACAGTGCTCAGCCATCACCCAGTTTTATGTGATCTTGTTTCAGTTCATCAAATGATTTTCCTTCTGCTCTTCTTACCTCTATACGTGTGTCAGGAAGCAAATTTGTAGCCCTATATTCTCCTCCTCGCCTATTTAAATCTTTACCAAAGCTTAATTTTCTTGGAAAACTAATACTCCACAATAGAGTCTGTCTCATGAGAAGCTATTAAGATCACCTGCCACTGGAATTTTCAGGAATTATAAAACAAATAAAACCTAGGCATGAGTATTTGTGAAAGCAAGGACGATTTATTAACATGTTTTCTACACCTAAGAAACCATTGACTTAAATTTATGAAAAGTTGGACTCCAATTTGTATGCAAACTATATAGCATTTCTTTTTCTCTTTGTTTCTTTCTATTATATTTTTGTTCATGGCCATGCCTAAGAATACCTCCAGAGTACCACTGAGTAAAACCTCTATGGCTGCTGTGTAGTCACTGTAGTCCTGTAGTCACTGACTCTCAGATTGGCAGCCAGTAGCTTACATGTGCTTCTGATTATGTTAATGAATTGGAGGTCAGGCCCTTTGACTCTTCAGTTAAAGCAATCTGAATCCAGTTAAAGGTAAAATTAAACTAAAAAGAGTTTTTGGTTACCTCATAATCTCACCAAAAATAGCTCATTTAATATATAGTGAGTTCTGGCATAAATGAGAGTCTCTTCTTTGATCTATGTACAACAAAGCTAGAAAACATAATTTCCTCAACTCTAAGAATGATAATAAAATATATATTTTACTCACTGAAGTGAATGCAATTACTCACATTTTCCACCTAACGTATAGCGGTAAATTCCATCACAACTTCACAAGGTGAAAATGGTCAAATATGAACAAAGTTGGCTCCAAGTTTCAATCTGCTCCTTTGAAAGCTCAGAAAGACAGCTGCCTAGTATTCTAGCCACCTCATGCTAACACATATCAATAAAGTGTGGGGTAGAGTACTACTAACTCCCTAGAATAGGATTCTGGGACAAGCAGGGTTTACTCACATGTCAAGAAATCATCACTAAGGGGCTATTGGTGGTTACCAGATTCAACGGAAATATTTTATATGGGGATATGCTTGAGTTCAACATAACTGAAAAAAGAAAAATAAAAAAAGAGAAGAAAATATTTTCTTTAAAAGGTACAAGCAGCTGTTTATATATATGCATTGGCCCTTCTCGTATTTCTCAGGGCCAAACCCATCTGTCCAAATTCAAGAGATAAAGGAAGAGGATTATGAACACCTTAATTTTCGTCATGGGCATGCAGGTTAAAAACAGATGGGTAAAGCCAGGTTCTTTAATAAAATTGATTGAGGAAAAATTATCTCATATAAAAAATGATAAGGTGTGGTAATATACTAGAGATTCGTTTCTTACATACTATTTTCTTTGAAGATCAGACAATCTTTTAAAAGATGACACAGATTAATTTTCCTAATTATGAGGATTTTGATAAAATGTTGTAAAACTAATTATTATTCAAGTAGTTATAACAAAACCATACCAATTTTGTTGTATAAGTGTATTAGTCAACATTTATTAAGCACAGCATTGATCTAAGCACTTTTTGTGTTCAAAATAATTAATGCCCACACCAAATGAGGCAGTTTCTATTATTATCCCCATTTCACAGATGAGAAAGCTGAAACAGAGAGGTTGGTTAATTTTTCCCACAGAAATAACTGGTAGGAAGAAGAGCCATAGCTTAAACCTAGGCTAATCCCACAATCATCATTCTTAACCATTAAACATTCTTCTTTCTGGTCATTAGAGAGACCTAAATAATATCTTCACAACTTTAGTTTATATATTACTACTTAAGAAGGGGAGAATGGGATCTTAAAGTTAGATGGAATTAGATCTTGAAATTAGAATTGCTCAGAAACTACTAAATTTTGGCAGCATGGAGATCTCAAACAATGAGCAGGTCACCAAAATTAGCTATAAAAGACTCCATTATAGTAGAGCCTCCAAAGGCAGCGGGGGAATAAGAACAGTTACGGAAATGCAACTACTTAAACACTTCCAAAATTTACATTTAGCCATGAGAAACTTAAAACCATTTGTAGTGTCTTTTTCCAATGTCAGCTTAGTGTAGCTATAATTTAATTTCCCAGAATTCCTTTTCCTGAAGGTGTCTGGGTCATAGTTGGCCACAAGAGAAATTTGTAAGAGATTCTCAAGGCAGAAGTGAAGGATTAGACACTAGTTATGGTCTAAGTCTTTGGAAGGAAGGCCTTGTTGCCACTCATGTAATTGCTGATGTTCCCTGTCATCTTGCTGCAGACAGCAAGTGGGCTTACTGAACCTCTTTCCCTAACTCCCCAGAACCCTGCTAGGTACATGTGCAGAAGGGGTGCCAGCCTACCCTGCAGATCACCTGCATCATTGATACTGGAGGCAGTGAAAGACAGGTGTGGTCCCAGTTCGCACTTACAGTTCTCTCTTATTCCTTGGTACCCCCAACTTTATGTCTATCTACCCTTCCCAGCTTCTGTCTTTGCTGACCTTAATCCCATCACCAGATGTAGGTATGTCAGGCATAGAACTGTGTAAAGTTTAATCACTTTACTAAATTCCGTATATGTGACACCTACTGGATCTGCTGCTGTGATTGAACCCTGACCAGTATACCATCTATTCCTTTCGGACTGCTCTTAGCAGACTTGGAATTTGGGGCTACAGATGTTGCTGTCAATGATATCCTATCATGGCAGAAAAAGCAAAAGTGAAAAACATTTAGTATTTGCATAAAATCGAGTTGGAGGAAAAAAAGTTTAATTGGAACAAAGGGCATTAAATATATGAACAATTAAATATATGAACATAAAACATACGTCGTTTATCAAGTGGGTTTTACTTCCCCCATACAACCTCTATTCCACATGTCACATGGTTAAGAAAGCCAGTTTTGTTAGGGCAACATGGAATTCCTGAGGCAGAAGTTGTTTTGCTTATAGGAAAATAGAGATAACCATAAATATTATTTATTCAGTGATTTGACCCTGGCTGCAGACCCAGCCCCCATGTAGGTATACCTATATATTGAATAATAGCATTACAATACATTAAATTTGATTTCATAAAATGAGCTAAATTCCATCTTCAGAGACCCTCAGGAAAAAACAAATTTTCTTTAACACCACCTACCCACAAGAAGTGAGTAGAGTCTGCCTAAGACAGTTGTGTCCATTGTAGCTGACAGACTATATGTGATGACTAACTAGTTAGTGTGTGTGTGGGGGAACTTCAAAGAATTAAGAAACTTCATGTATTAAGTAAGCACTTTCACCTCTGAAAGGAAATCCATAGCAAATTTCAATATAGCTGTATGAACCATATGGCATGGTTTTCCTTGTACCCTGGTCCATGCTTGTTTTACTAGAGTAAATGGTCACAAACCTCTCTTTCATTATCAAATATGTCCCAGTTTTGACAAAAATTACCTTGTTACCTTAGTAATAAGTAACTCACATGGGCATTGAAGAACAGATGAAATAATAAAAATAGCTAACTTGTATGGAGACCTAGTATATGTCAGGCATTGTCCTTGGGATTTAATGCACTACTTTCTTCACTCCTTGCAAACTCTCCCCCACCATGAGAAAAGCGTCATTAGCACCCTATTTGGTAAGGAGCCTGAGCCACATACATAGGAGTTGCCAAAGCCCACAAGATTATAAGTGGCTAAGCAGAGCATTTGAAAAGCAGAGGCTTTAATGGCTATTACAATCTACAGTAAGAGTCTAAGGATAGTGGATGAAAAGCCCTGTGCTTGCCTAGAGAGGATCATCTAGTTTCTGTCCCTTCAAAGTGCTTCAATTTACATATACCTTAACTAGTATTCCACCCAAAATATGTAATGGTTAGTTTTATGTATTAACTTGGCCAGGCTATGATGCTCATTTGTTGGATTAATTACTACTCTTTATGTTACTGTGAAGGTGTTTTGTAGATGTGATTAACATTTATAATCAGTTGACTTTAAATGAGATAACTCTCCATAATGTGGGTAGGAATTAATTAATTAGTTGAAAGGCTTAAGAGTAGAAACAGATTTCCTAGGGAAGAAATTCTGCCTTAAGACTGGAAACTCAGTTTTCTGGGCTTCCCTATGGATTTGGGGCTCAAGACTGTGACTTCAGCTGTTTCCTGAGTTTCCAGGCAGTGAGTGCCCTACAGATTTTGGACTTGCCAGCTCCCACAAAAACTCTCTCTCTCTCTCTCTCATCTATCTATCTATCTATCTATCTATCTATCTATCTATCTATCTATCTATCTATCTATCTATCTATCTATCATCTATCTATCTCTATATATTTATATATAGAGATAGAGAGATATAAATACAGAAATACAGATATAGATATGAGAGAGAGAAAGTATATACTATCATTTTCCCCACTTTACAGATGAGAAAATGTGAGATGTTAAAGATATTGAGTCACTTACCTTATTAATGTTATACAACTACACAGCAGGGGAAATGGAATATTAATTCAAACTTATCTGAACTCAGAGACTTGTTACTTAGTCACTAAACTATATTTCAATTCACTAACAAGAAAGCCGAAAAGTCAACAAAGGAGGGTGAGAAAAGTAAGGGCATGGACGTCAAGACTCCTAAACTTTAAGTCAAGTTTTAAAAGCTAGCAACCAAATGCCCTTGAGCAACTCACTTCTCTCTTTCAGCTCCAGATTCTCTATTTATAAATAGGAAATAGAGCTGCCAATAATCTTGATATAAAGATAAAAATGTCAATATATGAAAATTAATGTGTCATTTTTATTTTGTATTTTTTCCAGATGAGACTTCATATCCTGTGCTCTTTCTTCCACTGACCACAAAATGTCCTGGGACAGTGAACATTAAAATAACTTTTGCATCAGGAAATCTTAGATATAGCACCATGTGTCAACACAGTCACTTTTTATTTACTGATATTAACACAAAGACTCCAGAACATTTTATCAGCATTTCAGCTTTGAGATAACACCAACACTTTTCTTAATCCTTTAGATTAGTGTGCATATGTGTGTATGTGTGTATTCATTTAAGATGTTAAAAACTGACGATTTGAAAAGCTATAAAAGAGAAATAGGGAAAGGAAAACTAGGATCAAATGGGTAAAGAAATTAAAACGCAAAAAGAAAAAAATCTTTAAAAATCAATAAATGGTATAAACCCGATAAAAAGCTAGTGTTTAGTAAAACAAAGAGCCAGTTAGAAAACAAAACAAAACAAAACAACAACAAAAATATTATTTCAGATACTATGGTACAGTTCAGAAATATTACCAAATTAAGGAATACCCAGGTCCTTTTAGAAAAAATTTCCCAGGTATTGTCCAAAAAAAAAAAAATCCTCCTCAATCACTTACTCACTTTGTTCAGAAAATTTTGAGCAGATGTGAAAAAATATATGTTCATGATACTACATTTTCATTATTCATAGAGTAAAAATGTAATTTTTTACTTAAATAGCTCTGCTTTTATTTTTCTTTCATTGAGCAGCAGTACAGCCTTAAGGTTTGTTTGCAGGAGGAAAGGTAAGAATACAGAAGCAAAAAGGAGGATAAGAGAAATAAACAGAAAAATCAAAGGAACACATAGTCAAAGCCAAAACAAAGAAAGAGGTAAGGCAATTTATTTTAGCAATAAGGTGAACTGTGGGGGGAAAATGGCTCTTTAATAAGGCAACTTACAGGGACAGATTCAAGTGAGCTTACTGAGTGGTTTTATGTGAAAGTCAAAACATAACTTTAATAAATTTAAAGCACTTAAGTCCATCTGACATATCAGCTCTGTGTGGCAAATGAAATTGTCTGTTTTGCTTCCATAGGGTCAAGATACTTGGGAGAAGCTTAGGTAAATGGCCCCATATACCAAAGGGGTTGTTAATTTTTTATTGGTACATTGAGCCAATGCAGTTAACTATGTAGATTCAGGCTATAGACACCTCCTATATACCCTCATATCATTGACATTAATAGGAAAAGGGTATGTAAAAGAGATAGATGGGAGTTAAGCTGGGAAAGAAAATTCAGCTTTGTGTCTTTGTTCTCAGGACAGGATAGAATGATATACTAACTAGTTTCCTCAGCTCATTCTGTAGTAATGTTTTTCAGACCTTAGCTCTTTCCTCCCTTCTCTACTACAAAGAGAGCATATGGCGCCACAGCCTTGCACAAAGAAAGAAAAACATGGCAGTAAATTATCTTAAATACACCTGAACTTATGATATCCAGAGTCAAGCTTTCCCTAGATTTTTTTTTCACATAATTCTAGATTTATTTTGCCATTTACAAGTTTATTTTGGCTGGGGTTGAAATTTAATTTGTTCTTCAAAGAAACATAACAATGGAAATACAAAGAGGAAGCTTTTGTTCGCTCCCTGGGAGATCTGAAAAGTAATAATTATAAAATGATAAAATTCTAAATGAAAATGTCGCTTGGAAAGGTTGAGGTTGACAGCAGCACAGACCTATGGGAAGTAAAAAAAGTCACATTATATTCATGAACATAAATATAACCAGATGATGTAATTTTACATCTTTTGATGATTTATTATATAAATGTTTCATAAATTTGAAATAAAATCCTTTCTAAAAATAAATGTTCATTAGAAATCCTAGAAAATACTACATCTTTTGAAGACTAGTGTTCATAAAACAGGACTATTATTAAAAGAGAATTAATAGTATATTGATAGATAGAAATTTTTAAAATTTGATACACACACACACACACACACACACACACAGAATGGAGAATAACACATTAATTATTTCAGATATTTTCACTTATTTCCTGTCATGTTATTTGGTCTGTACTGATCAGGTTGATCTGATCTCAGCCATTGCAATACGGTCTCATGTGTCCCTTGGAAATACACACAGAAACATACATACTCACACTCACAACATCCGTACCACCATAAAGGGGACAACCACTCCCATAATGAATACAACTTTCACATTTGAATAAATCAAATGTCTGTTTTATAATTATACCGGCTAAGTAGAGATTAGGAGCTAGCTTTTGCAAGACTATGGCTTGAGGGTCTTTTCTCACTAAGAGTTTCTTTGATGCTTTCTGTGTGATGAAATTAAGCAGGATTCAGGAGAGTGGCTAACTTGTGCAGATATTTTTTAACTTTATTTTTCTAGACTTCTGAAACATGGTGTCTCTTGAGTCTTACCCGTTAGAAAAATAGATGGCACATTCACCCACCACACATATACGTGTCCACGTACACACACACACACACACACACACACACACACACACACACGGCCATGTCTTAGAAACAAAATATGCCACCTTCCTGCACATGTAAACCTCCACCAAAACTCTACTGAAGGAGCCGTGTAAATTTCACAGTGCTAATTTGATGTGGAAACAGCAGGAGAGCTGGTTCCCTAATCCTGTCACTGTCTTTAAAGTTGTCATTTAATATCACTGCATTACATGCCTGACACAAGGACGTTTCTTCCAGTCTGATTATCTGATAGATTTCCTTGTGCCACAGAGAGACTCACGTTTCTATATATCTGTATGGTTTCTCTCATCTATGTATGTAGCCTTTGACAAATCAAGACAAATTCACACGTCAAACTGCTCCAATCTGTCTGTGGCACTCAGCATTAGTTGTTCTTCAAGATGAGAAGTGGAATTAACATTGAAATGAACTGTAGAGTTTGAGAAGCATTGAGAGGAAATGTTGCGAGGGCAAACTTCTTCCTGCTCCTCAGAAGAAAAGACTAGTTAGGATAATAGGAAGAATTTGCTCCTCTGGAGCTGTACAGAACTCCCTGAAATGTAGGGACCTAAACCAGAGAATTTTGCATTCTGGGTGATGTCTGCAGAAATTGCATGCCATTATTTTAAGAAGGAATATTATTCTGTAGTTTAAACCTGTGGACAATTAACTGAAGTTTTCATGCTACATAATTTTAAAATTTAAACAAATATCTATGATAGTATATAACATCCAGCTAGGTAGAGGAGTATGAGTGGAAAGAACACATAATACTTATTATATGTTTTCAATATATTTTGACATTGACTCGAGATTTGCCCTGAATCAATTGTTCAGACCTGTTTTTATGTTACCTTACCAAATAATGAACATCCATATAAGAACCATTTCAATTTTAGTCAATATATTTCCTTGTCATGTAACTATTTCCCTCATAGAGATTTGTTGGAACAAATTTTAAGACTATATCAAATGTACTTTATTCTTTATAAATAAGAGGCTTTTATTTTTTAGATACCTTAGCATCTTAGGTATTAAAAACTGAAACAGGCCTCAGTGGTCATCTCATAGTACTGCTCTTTTCACCCATGGAAAAGCTGATGACAGGACATTTGAAGCAATTTCTTTATGCTTACCCCTAAGTAATGTCAACACCAGACCTGGAGTCTGAATTCCTATTTCCCAATTCAAAGCTCTACACATTATTCCATAATTCATAACTTAATTGTCTTATTTTTGCACCTACATAGTACAAATTAGAAATGTTCAGAATGTGAGAAAGCAGTGGATAAGTGAATTGGCTTTAATTTTTCTTTTTTAAATCTGGTTTCCACTCGGCTCAGAGTGCATGCTCTATATTGACATTAGGCTACTCATTTGTGTCTCAATGTTTTGTTCATCTCTAGAATGATTATATTAGGTTGGTGCAAAAGTAATCGCGTTTTTTGCAATTATTTTTAACATTTTGAACCGCAATTACGTTTGCACCAACCTAATAGTAAAGCCACACAGTTTTGCTATAAGAACCAAATTATATCATGCACTTAGAACATTTACCTTAGTGCCTGGCAAATAGCAAGTGCTCAATAAATGTAAGCCATTAGTATAGCCCAGGTTTTGGAAAACCTTTTCTGTAAAAGGCAAGATTATAAATATTTTAGACCTTTGGAGCCACTGTAGGATGAAAGCAGCCATAGACAATATGTAAATGAATGGACTGTGTTCCAATAAGACCATATTTACAAAAACAAACAGTGGGTTAGATTTGATCCATGAACCATAGTCATAGACAATTTCTGGTATAGTCTATAACTGTCAAACCTGGCTTGCTAGAATTAACCAAGCAGTAAAATGGCAAATACTGTACAATTACTTTATTAATGTATATATTACATTTATTTATTTATTTATTTATTTATTTATTTATTTATTTATCTGCTGAAACCAATGTGGAAAAAAAGATGAATCCTTAACAGAATATATGTAAAAGGTCTCAAGTCAGTTATGTCATTACTTCTCAAGGATGCATTTAATTGTGTTTTATGGTTGCTGATTCAACCTGTCAAGACAAATAAATAATGAAGAGAAGTTTCTATGTTTAATGAAATACAGATGCAAAATTGGAACTTATTTAAAATCCCATACATGTTGTTGATCACAGAGCATAGATGTAATAAGTGACACATGTTCTGATGACCGTGTTTTGTCTGTTTCTCTTGATAGAAGGGTGGTTCAACACATATGATCCTTTAGCATATTTCATGGTATTAGACAGGGTTAAAAGGAAAGAGGGTCAAAAACTCTACCTTGCAACTCTAAGCCACATGTAATAATTAACACTTCCATCTTTATACAAATCACTTAAAACTGTCCAGCACCCATCCATGCTTCTTTTGATAAAAGACTAACCATATGTATATATATATATATATATATATATATATATATATATATATATATATATATTTATATTATATATATATAATTTATTTATATATATATATATATTTATATTATATATATATATATATTTTTTTTCTTTTGCAGGGGGGAGCAGAGTTTTCCCTTGCCTATACTTACTCTTACAGTATGGGCAGAGTTAGCATGTACCCTGATTGGCTTAAGTCAATCACTGAGGAGTATTCCCCTAGCCACAGGCATTGGTTCAAAAATATGTTGGTTCCCAGTCAGAAAGGTTAAGACATGGTGAGAAGTTTTTTGAGATGCCTGGGAGGGAAGCAGGTGACTTTCTTTTTAAGAGAATATAGGGGATGGAATCGCTGCCACCATCTTGCTTCTATATAATGTGGGAATGTAAAGGGCAGTGTCTGTCATCCTGGGTTCAGGCAGTTGGGTGTGCATTGTATGCAGAGACTTAAAATAATACTAAAGCCTAAAAAGTGTCTTTTATTATCACAATTTCCTGGCAATTCTGAATAATGTTAATGATGGAATAGCCTTCCCATTGAGGGTAGATCACTGTGTTCCACTTGTGCCCACTTGTGCCCCCTGTCCCCCGCCACCACCACACACACACATTCAACAGTGGAAACCCACTGTTTCCACACAGAACCTAAGACTTCCAGACAAAGACAAAGTGTAAAAGAACTCTGGTCATAATGATATCACAGAGCTCTAATTCTGGCCATGCCAAAAAGCAGCCTTGCCTTTGGACATTCTATTGCATGAGAACCAAAATTTCCTTTCTGCTTAAGCCAGATAGGGTCCCATTTTTAAGCACGTGAATCCAAAGATTTTGGTTTCTTATTTTAAATAAAAACTTTCAGGTGTTAAATGCATCCATATATTATACATTTTAATGACTGCTAAACACTCATAACTTCATTGGAGAGTGTTTATAGCCAAACAAAAAAGGTCTCACACATTCAACTAATAATATAACTCACACACACACACACACACACACACACACACACACACACACAGACACAGACACACACACACACAGTTCTTTTGATCGGAGTCCACAGACTTTTCCAAGACCACTGTAAACTTTACTCTTGCTAGACACCATTAAGAATCCTTCAAACACAATTACGTTTTGTTTTATCTACGGATCAAGTATAAAATATGTTCCATTTTTATTATTGGCTTAAATTTCTGTGTGTATTATTGGGGGAAAAATCCATAAGAATTCTTTGCAACTTCTAACATGTACTTTTAGTGACCTACACTAAGTAAAGGAGGAAGAGTGAGAGGTGGTCTGTTCTTTTTTTTTCTCCCCCCACATCATAGCACCAGTCTTCTGATCCTTATCTTCATCCTGAGGAAGCTTGGTTTTAAGTTTCCCTTTGAATCCTGGCTGATGTATGACTATCAGCCTATGCCCTTTGCCCAATATTTGACTTTCTCCAAAATATATACATCGACAATTAATAACCTTCTCAAAGTGCTGTGAAATTAGCTTTCTGATTATATGATTTAATTGCTACATTGGTCAGACCAGGTCATAGGGACTGCATCTTCACAGGACAATCTGATATAAATGCACTAAAGGAAAGAGTGAAGATAAAAGGGAAAGTGGTAACCTAAACTAAAAAGAGATAATCTGCATTTTTACAATGTCTAAAACGAACACAGTGATTTGACATATATACTAATATTTCTATGGTAAATTAGTAGGTATTCTTCAGATTGTTAAATGGAGATGGTGAGTGAGAAACTGCATTTTTGTTCACAATTGTAACAGCAAAGCTCATATTATGGTCTCTATGTGCAAAAAACTATTCTAAGCACTTACATATATAAACTAAGTAACTTACTGAAAGGGAGATACTATCATTATTGTTGTTCCCTTTAAGAAAGATAGGAAGACAGGCAGAATGAGCTCCAATAATCTGTACATGGTCTACAGTTAGTAAGTAGTAGAGTTAATATTTAAACTAAAGCAGTCTGGTTTAGAAACTAATGCATATAAAAATCACTCTTCTGCCTCCCGGTAAATACATAAAGAACATATACAGTGACATAATTACATTAAAGAAGAATCTATTGTAGTTACTTCTACAGGTAAGGTGAGGTCAGCAGACTGCCTAGCACACAGAATGAAACTATAAAACCTGCATAGACATGTGAAACTGCTATTTCATAACTCTAAAAAAATGAAGAGTACAAGGCAGATTAGGGGGAAAATAAAATATCAATGAACTGCCAGTGAGTTTATCATTTCATTTGTCCTCTGATACTCCTCAACCTGATCTTAATGCAACCCAGAATCAGAGGGGGGCACTAGGCTCTAGACAGAGAGAGCTCCAAAAGCTCCTTCTAGTTCCCCTTTGAAGAGAAGGGAAGCAAATGCCTAACACTGAGAACAGTGTAGACATCTCCGATTTTTGTTTTGTTTTGTCTTTTCTTTCTTCAATTAAAAAACAAAGAAAAATATTCCATCAATCTGTTGTATACCAGCCCTGAGCCATCCATTGATGGTAGGAACTATAGCAGCAATGAAGGGGGCCATGACTAAGAAGGGGAATCTTCCATTCTGATGAAGGGAACTGTGACCCCGAGGAGGAAGCAAACCTCAGCTACTTGCAATCTCTTTCGCTGTCTCTCTGGGCCCACATGGGGACACAGCTCCAAAAGAACACAACAAAACAAGGAAATCAAATTCCCTGATGATTGGTCAGCGGACCAGAGGGAAGCCCCAGAGACCGAAAGAGTACTGAGGCAATCGTGAGGAAGCAGCTCAGAAAAGCCATCCTATAAAGTTGTTTATAAACTCCTCAGCTCCCCTCCCAGCTGTACACAAATGAATCTGATGCGTGTAACAAAATATGTTAGAAGTCAGCTAACAGTTGAACCAGGGCCTCGGCCCCAAACTATCCAATGGGTGGTTGACACTTGGCATAGATCCAAACTGAATTTGAAAGGTTTGATCACTACACTGAAATTGGAACTACTGCCCACAGAGTGTAGGCTGGAACTCACAGTCTTAAACCAACCATGTCAATTGCCTTAGAAAAAAAAAAAAAAAAACATAATAATATTTTTCACAGGATTGAAACAAGCTTCAGGGAATGATGACATAACAATTTAAGTATCCACAATACAATCTGAAATCATTTGGTATGTGGAGAACCAAGACTTCTCAATTCATGTGGGAAAAGACAATCAACAGATTCCAATGCTGAGATTAAACAAATTTTAGAATTAAGCTACAAAATTTTTAAAAGAGCTACTATATAAGTACTCCAACAAATAGTTGTAAATATCTTGAAATCAATAGAAAAATAGAAATTCTCAAAAATAAATAAACAGAAAAGATCTAAATAAATTATAGATGAAAGAGTCAGTGAACTTGATGACAAATGAAAAGAAATCAGTATGAACAACTGAGAGAAAAAAGTTATAGGACAAAAAGTTGAACAAAGCCTGAAAGGTATACTATTCATGTCATCGTAGTCCCAGAAGAGAGGAAAACAGAATGCAATGCCAAAAATTAATTTAAAGAAATACGGTGTTTCCCCGAAAATAAGACCTAACTAGAAAATAAGTCCTCGCATTATTTTTCAGGATGACATTCCCTGAACAGAAGCCCTAATGTGTCTTTTGGAGCAAAACTTAATATAAGACCATGTTTTATTTTCAGGGAAACACAGTAACGGTTGAAATATTCCAAAGTTTGGCATAAGATCTAAACCTAGAGATGTCTGAAGCTAATCAAACCCTAAATAGGATGAAAATAAAGAAATATATGCCCAGAAACATAATGAAACTGCTAAAAACTAAAACAAAGAAAAATATTGAAAACAGTCAGAAAAGTATGGCATTATCAATAGGGGAACAACAATAAAACTAATTGTGTTTTCTCATTAGAAATCATGAAGGCCAGTAAGAAGTGGAACAGTATTTTTTAAAAATTATTTATTTAACTATAGTTGTTATACAATATTACATTAGTGTCAGGTGTATACATAATTATTAGAAATTTATATTCCTTATGAAGTGATCACAACAATAAGCCTAATAACTATCTGTCACCATTCATAGTTATTACAATGCTATATACAATATTCCTTATGCTGGAAGAATATGTTTAAAGTTCTGAAAACAAAAGAAAACTGTCAACTGAGAATTCTATAGCCAGCAAAAACATCATTCATTAATGAAGGTAAATGAAGAACATACTCTGATAAAGGAAAACTAAGAGGATATGTTACCAGCAAGCCTGCTCTTAAAGTATTAGTAAAGGAAGTTCTGTAATAGAAATAAAATGATACCAGAAGGGAGTATGGACCATCAGAAGAGAAAGAAGACTCTCACAAATGGTAAAATCCCAAGTAACTATGCTTCTCTAATTGTTTGTAAGATGTTTGATCATTAAGATCAAACATTGTAAAATTTTCTGGCAAAGTTTCAATAGTATTGAAGTAGATGCCGTGTGTGTGTGTGTGTGTGTGTGTGTGTGTGTGTGTGTGTATATATATATATACATATATAAACATATATTTATGTTTATTTGCCTCTTTCATTTTATATATATATATATATATATATATATATATATATATATATATATATGTATAATTTAACATAGAGAAAAGGAAACCTGTATTGTAACAAGTTTTGTATATTCAATTTGAGGTGAAGGTAGAACACAACAGACACCTACGTAGGTGCAAATATACAAAGAAAGCTAGTAAAAGAATTGATAAAATAAACTGAAATACTATGTAATATTTAAATAACATGCAAGAACACAAGAAAGTGGGAAAAAGGTTTAGCATACAGAAAGAATATTTATAAAACAAATAATAAGATGGTAGATATATTTTAAAATATGTTAATAAATGTAAACTTTCTAAGTAAACCAATTTAAAGATATAGGTTGTCAGAATGAATTAAAGAACATTAGTTAATTACATACGTTCTAAATGAAACTTATTTTGAATATAATATTGGTTAGGTATACATAAAAAAGATGGATGAAGTTTTATCATATAAATACTAGTCAAAAGAAAGGAGATGAGATCAGTAAAAATGGCAGAATATGGGATTCCAAAAATTTTTCTCTCCATAAAAGCAATGAGAAAAGTGGCAAAACTGTAATAATGAACTTTCAGAATGCTAGCAATTAACCAAAAGCTGTAGCAACACAGGGAGTGTTAATTCGAGAAAAACAGGCTGAAGAAAGATCAGCAAAAAGCTCTGTGGTTTTTTAACTTGCCTTATTCTCATCCACTTTCCTCCAGTTTCATGGTTATCTTAAAAACCAACAGGGGCAATCACAATGAATATCAACATCCTGGCAGCCAAGAAGAGGGCAGAATAGGGCGCTCTTTCTAAACCTCATAACTTGACCTGTCAGGTAAAGTGCCCTGGAAAACCCCCTTGCAAGGTTTTAAATTTGACCTGGCTCAGAGATCTCCCAGTATGAACAGCTTTTTCTCCAGGGGCATTTGTTAAAAGCAATTAGATGCAACTGATAAAATGAACGGCTGCCTGAGGAAGTGGACAATAGTTATATGGAAGTAGGTAAGGTCTCCCCCCAACCCCCGCCCCCCAAAAAATAAAGCTTTAAATAAAAAGCTGGAGAATAAAATGATCATAGTGGCTTTGATGCTCCAACTTATTATTGGGAATATTAAAGACCACATGCAAACATAGGAGTACGTGCCCAGGTCTATGTGAATCTGCAGAAAATTCTGAAAAGGCCCTAAGCCTTATTTTCAGTTAACCCTTTAGAATCTGCTCAGGCAGGAGGTAAGATATATGAAAATCAAACTTTTAAAAGACAAAGACAAAGAGAGAACCATGAAAGCAACAAGAGAGAAGCAGTTCAACAACTTAACTGCAACCAGGGTTAATTCACTAAGAAGATATAACAATTATAAATGTGTAAATATGTAACAACAGACCTTCAGAATGCATAAAATAATAGAACTGAGAGTTCATAAAAATTTACAATTATAGTTAGAGATATCAACATTTCTGTAATATTTTCCCAGGGCTACCATAACAAAGTACCACAAACGGAGTGATTGAAACAACACAAAGGTATTGCCTCACAGTTCTGAAGTCTAGAAGTCTGAAATCAAGCTGTTGACAGGTTTGGTTCCTGCTATTGGCTATGAAAGAAAATGTGTTCCATACCTCTCCCCCAGGGATTTACCGGCAGTCATCAGCATGCTATGGTTTCTTCTCTCTAAATATGGAATTCTCCCTGTGTCTATGTCTGTGTTCACATTTTCCTTCTTTATAAGGGTACTAGTCTCATTTGATTAGGGGTCCACCCTATCCAGTATAATCTCATCCTAAGTAATTATATCTGCAATGGATTTATTTCTGAATAACATCACATTCTGTGGTACTGGAGGTTAGGACTTCAACATATCATTTAGGTGGGACAGAAACCCATAACAATATCTATCTCAGTAATAGATAGAAATAGTAAACAGAAACTCAGCAAAGGATATATAAGAACTGAATTAAACCATCCACCAACTGGATCTAATCAACATTCACAGAATTTTCTTTCCAACAACAGCAGAATACAGATTGTTTTTACACAATATATAGAATTAACAAAGATATCATGGGTCATTAAAAAACAAAACAGAACAAAACAAAACAACTTTTTTTTTTAATAATCCATGGGTTAAAGTGAAATCTGAAGGAAAATTAAAACTATTTGGAACTGAAAGAATATAAAAATACAATATAGAAAAATTTTTATGATGCTGATTATGCAGTATTTAGAGGGAAATTTATAGTTGTGACTATTTTTCTTTATAAAAAGAACACTGATCTCATGTCAGTATTTCTGAGTTTCCATGTAAAGAGACCAGAAAAAGAGAAGTAAAACAAATCTAAATCAAGCAGTTGAAAAATACTAATAAAGATAAAAGCAGTCTCATTAAATGGAAATAAAATAAGTAAATGCCTAGCAATATTGAATGTAGAAAAGAGAACAGATGCAATTTACCTATATCGGAAATGAAAGGTGATATCATTACCTTTTCCAAAGACATTGAAAAGAAAATAAACTGTAATGAGCAACTCTAAAAATATAAATTCATCAACTTAGGTGAGATTTATTAATATTTCAAGAAACTCAATTTACCAGAAACTCCCACAATATGAAATAGGTAATAATATTCCCATAACTATAAATAAAATTGTATTTATAATTTGAAACTTTCCAAGAAAGCTATCACCAAACCTAAATAATGTTGCTGGTGAATCCTACCAGACTTTAAAGAAGAAATAACACCAGTTCTACACAATTTCTTCCAGAAAATAGAAGAGAAAATATTTTCCAACTCATTTTATCAAGATTCATTACCTTGATACTGAAATCAGATATAAAGAGTAAAACATTCTTTTAAAATGTACAATCCAATCCCTCATTAACATCAGGACGTGACCAAGTGCAGTTAATCATGGAAATGCCAGGTTGGTTAATTGTTGAGACATTAGTCCATGTAATCTAGCATATTAATAGTCTAAATTAGAAAGCTCACATGATCATATCAATTAATGTTTTTTAAAATGTTTTTTAAATGTTGTGATGTTTTTATGATAAAACTATTTTTTCAAATTCATCATGCTTTTATAATAAATACTCTCAGTAAATTAAGAATAGAAGAGAATCCTCAATTTGATAAAGGATATCAACAAAACACAGATAGATAGCATCATGCTTAAAGATTAATTCTTTTTTGTTAAAATCAGGAACAGGCAAAAATATTCTCTACTCTCACCACTTCTATTCATCATACTGGAAGTCCCAGCTAGTGTTGACATAAATTAAAAGTCCTCATGATTAGAAGAAAAGAATTAAAGCCATTCTTATTCACAGACAAAAATATGGTCTACATATTAAATTCCAAGAAAACTACAAAAAAAAAATCTGACAATTAATAGTGATTTAGCTACTTTCCAGGATATAAGATCAACAGAAAAATCAAGTAAATGTCTTGTACATTACATGAAGCAATGTACAATTGGAAACCCAAATTAAATGATCAATATCCCCAAACAGTAATATTCATTTATCAGTGTAACAAAATATCTGTAAGATCTGCAGCTGAAAATTATAAAACTTGATGAAATACATCAACTAAGATTTAAATGAATGGAGAGATATGTTAATAGATTGGAAAACTCAATATAGTAATAATGTCAATTTTCTCAAAGTCATCTATAGAATTAATGCAACTCCACTAAAATTCCAGAAAAACTATAACAGAACTATTATATATATATATTTTTATGGTATTTTTATGGAAAGGCACTGGAACTAGAGCAGTAAAAATAAGAGAAAGTTGGTGGAATCACACTATCTGATGTTAAGACTTACTATTTGGTTAAATTAATTGGTACAGTGTAACATTGGTGAAGGAATAAATACATAAATAATGGAACAGAATGTAGTGCCCGGAAACAGACCCATACAAACACAGGCAATTGACAAAAGTGCAAAATAAATTTAATGAAGCTAGTAATGTATTTTCAACAAATAATATTGTCTTTAAAAATAATAGGAGAGAGAAAAATATTTATTTACCAGTGTTAGAGAAAGAGTCCCTAGACATAACTCCAAAAGTATAATCCATTAAGATATTGCTAAATATCTCCATCAAAATTAAAACCTTTCTCTGTGAGAGACACTGCTAATTGAATGAAAAGATAAACAACAAACTGGAGAAAATAGTATTTATAAATCAAATATCCACCCAAAAGTTTTATCCTTAATAGTAAACTTCAACAGTAGAAAAACAAACCGATTGAAAACTGGGAAAGACACTTGAATAGGCACTTTAGAAAAGAGGTTATGTAAATAATAAATAAATGTACAAAAACATGTTCAATATTATTAATTGAAATTACAACTACAGTGAGATAGACACAGCTGCACACCTATTAGAATGACTAAATAAGAACATATATTGATAATACAAAGTGCCCATTAGAATGAAGGGCAACTGGAACTTATACATTGCTAATGGGAAAGTATGCTTTCCCAGAAATGCTCCGGAAATGGTTTGACAGTTAAATGTTCACTTATCATATGACCTACCAATTCCACTCCTGGTTACTTATCCTAGAGAAATAAAAATGTATGTACCCACAAAAACCTGTGCACAAATAGGTATAGTGGTTCTATTCCTAATCACCCCACACTGGGAAAAAAAACACAAATTATCTTTAGACAGGTGAATGAATAAACCAACTATGGTATAGCCATGCAATAAAAAAGGAACATACTACTATGCAATCTCAGATAATTCTCAAGGGCAAAATGATTAGTGAAGGAAGCCAATCTTAAAAGTTAGATATCTTTTGAGAATCATACAGTTGACGCTTGCACGATGTGGGTTTGAACTGCATCGGTCCAGTTTTAACGGATTTTGTTTTTTTCCTCAGTAAATACAGTCGGCTCTTCCCATCCTCTATTTTACATCTGCTGATTCCACAAATCACGAATCAGACACAGTGTTTGCATTCCCAACCGCCAAGTGAAAACACTGTCTTCAATCTGCAGTTGATTGAATCCCAGGACAGGAAGGCGGGGTAGTAGAGTCAAAAGTCAGGGGGATTTTTTACAGCTCGGGGATGTGCACCCCTTACCCCAACATCCTGCAAGAGTCCACTGTATGTGATCCCATTCATGAAAACACCAAACCGTAGTGATACAGAGAGAACACATCAGCACTTGTGGGGATTGGGGTGGGAGGTAGAGTTTGACTGTTAAAGAAAAAATGAGGGAGTTTTGAGGAACTAAAAGAATTGCTTTGGCGTCTGATTGTGTTGGAGGTTAAATAAGTCTATATACCCATTAAAATTCATAGAACTATAGGCCAATAAAAAATCATTGTTTATAAATGATAATAAAAAATATGTTAAATGATAAAAGAAGCTATGATCTATTCCCAAAGGAAAGAGAAGTTTCTGGCACCAAAAGGAGGGAGAGAGAGAGAGAGAGAGAGAGAGAGAGAGAGAGAGAGAGAGAGAGAGAGAGAGAGAGAGAGAGAGAGAGAGAGAGAGAGAGAGAAAGGGAGAAAGAAAGGAAGGAAAGGAAGGAAAAAAAGAAAGGGAGGGGAGGGGAGGGGAGGGGAGGAGAGGAGAGGAGAGGAGGCTGGAAGAGGACAGGAGGAAGGAAGAAAGAAAAAAAAAGGTTCCTTGAAGATTGCACCATGATTTTCAGCTCTACTTGATTAAACAGCTATTAAGGGACAAACACATTCCATAGGAATAACATTGAGAACGACACAATTATGTAGAGACCCACACACACATATAAGCATGCACGGTTGATGATAAAACTTCTATGATTCCGAACATTGGCTTTCTCATCTGCATTAATTGAAAGAGCCATAAAATGAATACCATTGTATTATGTATAGATGCATACACGTTCCCGTCTGTTCTACATGCCTTTCAACCAAATTTCTTCAGTCTCCTCCTGCTGTTGATAACTTCATTCAAATCACTTGATGGGAGAATATAACATCTCTCATTTCAGAAACTTCTTCCAAATTAAAATTAAGAGTTATGAACATAATTTTAAAGATCCTTTAAAGATCCTTCATGTATGCCAGTGAAATCAATGAAGAAAATCTTATCCAGTTAAGGTTGCTTGGTTTAACGAATACAAATGCTATATTTTACCGGGTCATCTGAAATCCAATGGCTAATTTTATGTGCCAATTTGAGTGGGATTTAGGTGCCCACATTAAACATCGTTTCTAAGTGTGTCTGTAAGGGTGTTTCTGGCTGAGATTAGCATTTGAACTGATGGATTCAGTAAAGTAGATTACCCTCCCCAATATGATTGGGCATCATTTAATCAGTTGTGAGCCTGAACAGAACACATGGTGAAGTAAGGAAGAATTTCATTCCTCTTCTTCCTGCTTCATTCATCTCATCTTCTCTTGCCAATGGTTTGGGATTTACATTATCTGTTCCCCAGATTCTCAAACCTTTTCATTCAAGCTGAATTACATCACCAACTTTTCTGGGTCTCCAGTTTACATGTGACAGACACATCATGTGATTTTTCAGCCTCCATAATCACATGAGTAAATTCCTCATAATAGATCTCTCTCTCTCTCTCTCTCTCTCTCTCTCTGTATATCTAATATATATATATATATATATATATATATATATATATGTATATATATGAGAGAGATCTATAGATAGATAGATAGATAGATAGATAGATAGATAGATAGATAGATATAGTCTATTGTTTCTGTTTCTCAGGAGAACCCTGACAAATCAAATACTGCTACTAAACTAGTGTGTATATATATATATATATATATATATATATATATATATATATATATATATCTACACACACACACACACATATATATATATACTAGAATATACTATATATATATATATATATATATATATATATATATATATATACATACTAGTATATATGCACACCCACACGCATATATTGAAAAGCATGTATTGAAAGCATTATGCTACTGAAATAAGTCAGAGAAAAACAAATACTGTTTTGATCTCACTTATATGTGGAATCTAAAACAAAACCAGCCAACCAAACAACAAAAACTCATAGAAAAAGAGATCAGACTTGTGATCACACCAGAGGTGGAGGGTGTGGGGAGAGAAAATAGGATGAAGGTAACCAAAAGGGCAAACTTCCAGTTATAAGAAATAAGTACTAGGGATATAATGTACAACATGATGACTATAGGTAAAGCTGTTGTATGATATATAAAAAAGTTGTTAAGGGAGTAAATTCTAAGTGTTGTCATTACAAAAAGAAACTTTTTTCCTGTTTTTTATTCTCTTTTCTTTTTATTGTATTTATATAAGATGGAAGCTAGCTGAGCCTGTCGTAATAATCATTTAACAATACATGTAAATCAAGTACCTTCCTCACATGTTAGACTTACACAGTAATGTATGTCAATTAGTTTTCAATAAAACTGGGGAAATATAAGGAAAATAGGGTCCAGAAATGTAAGAAACTTTTTCCAGATTAGGCCATGACTTCAGATCTTTTTTTTCAAATTTAAATACCCTGACCCAGAATAAAGAAAAAGAAAAAAAATTCAGTGGCCTTTCTTTTGTCCTTTCCTCTATTCTATAAATTTCTCCAAACTATTTTCTACTAAAAATCAGTATTTATTTTTTTCCGTCTAAAATACTTCACAGACCTGATACCTCGGAGTTCCTTGAGCACATATGTCTATTATTTGCTTGATATTTGTCTTTTTTGAATTTAAAGATCTGCTACTGAATCATTTGAACCTAAACATATTTCAACTTTTTTTCTTAAGTGCTTTTCTCAAGAAGATTATAAGCTCCTTGAAGACAGGAATTGAACTGTGTTTCGTTTGGTTATCCCTTTGTATATAGCATATGACCTTATAGATATTGTATATCTAAAATACTCAGTTATGCTTGTCAATATTAATCTTGTTTCTGTGATGATGAAATTTTCATTTCATTATTAAAAAATAAATTCCAGAAAAAGGTATTTAAAAAAATACGTATGTGAAAATAAGCCATGTAGGTAATATATTGTTACATTTATCTTTAAATAAGCCTTAGGCATTCTCCCACACTTTTCTCACCATTGTCTCCATCTGTAATAATAAAACATATCTTCTGATTACAGCTATTTCTGTTATCTCAAGCCTGAATCTAATTTATTTGCTATTCAACCTTACTTTTCCTCTGTTACAAGATTTGTTTTTCCTGTAATGTAATCCAAGCTTTTGATTTAAAAGGTAGAAAACATTTTTTCTCAAAGATATGGTATTTTAAACTGAAAGGATAAATAAATTTAATGTAGGTTGAGAGTATTTCACAACAAAAACATGAAACAAATTTTAATTTGAATCCAATATTTTTATTAAATGTGTTTTGGAATAGATGAGTCCTTTGGGGAAACACGACAATATATACTCTGCCAACAAGCAGAAATCTCAAAAATGCTTTCCTCAGAGAACTTTCGAAATACTTATTTACAGAGAGCAAAAGATTTCTTAGAAAGTTGTGGTATTTCTAAAGTTGCATTGTATTTCTAAAGCTATGTATGAAATATGATGTTCCTTCTATGACACCATCATTAAAATTTAAAAGACTAATTTAGAAATCACAAAAACTATCAGGTAGATTTTCTTAGGGATTTGTTCTCTGGATACTCTCATATGCTGGTTTACTTATTAGCAGGAACACAAGTTTGTTTTACCAATGTACATGCTAATACCACATACATGGCAATAAATCACGCTATTTCCCTACTTATGTTTTACCTACAAGGCAATTTCTCAACTTCTACTTTTCTCCCCAATAGTTATATTGCTATTTCTTCTCCACATACAATACAAGTTTGATTGCTGGCTTAAATCCCCTGGTGAAATCATACTTTGGGGCAGATGCACTACACTCTGGAATTTGAACACTGATGACTTTCTTAGATCTAACTTTGCTGTTTTCATCTTCACAAAAAGATAGATTTAGTTAAATGATGAAAGTTAAAAGATGTGTCATTAAGGGCATTTAAAAACACAAGTCAATGTCCTAAATCAGAGGTTTAGAAATTAAATGCATGGCAGAGAGTTTGTTTTTTAATCCTCATGAGAAAGATAAATTTGATTCCCAGCCATTCACTGGGCATCCAAATAGGTGATACACTCATTTTCTATTTTAAGAAAAATTTGAATTTGACTCACTTTTTTTTTAAAGTACACAAATCAGACACAACACAGTATTACAAAATAGTTTGTGAAAAAAATACTTTTTTTTTTTCCTGAACACTTTTACCTCCAAAAGCCTTTTTAATTTCTTTGTTAGTGTTCTTTGGCATGTTTAAGGTTTGTTTGTTTTTGTTTGTTTGTTTGTTTGTTTGTTTTTACAGAGTAATGTTGAATTGCATTAGTTTATCCTAAAAATTGTTAAACCTGCATAGAGAATCAAATCTAAAAATTTATCAAGAAAAGAGATCCTTTTCTCCTGAATTATCAAGTGATCTATCTAAAATGTTTTCCCTAGAGATAGTTGGGTTGAACTTTTACCTTAAATAACTGTTCTAAAACCTCAGTACACTCACTTAAAATAACTCTGAATTAGGAAAATAGCCAAAGGCACAAAAAAAGTACTTTACAGACTTAGAGAATTAATCTCATTTAGCAAAAAGAAAGCAAATTAAACAACAAAAAAAGGACTAAAGTGTACACATATGAGTTGCACTTTCACCAGAATTCTCCCTTTTTTTGTGCTACATAAATTTAGAAAACAACCAACAGTTCATTCTCACCATTTTCTTTCTTCTCTCTTTCCCCATTTTCTTCTGATTTATTTGGCTCAAAATAATGCTCTCTTTTCTGTCATTATTCACTTCTTTCCATTTCGAATTTAAGCATTTCCCTAAGCTATTCTTATTCCACACCCTCTGAGACAAGACAGCCCCTTTCTATCCTTAAACTTACCATAAATCCTTTCTCTAGAGATTTTTATGTTAAAATGGAATAGAGATAAAGTACTAGAAAATCCTTTTGGAATATAGGAGTCCATTTACTACCTCCTTCTAACCATGTGTTTTTGTGTCCAGATGTCTTTTCTGGGGATGAGAATTTAATATTCATATACTAAGTTACCCAATCTCAAAGAAACAATTTAAAATCCTGAATCATTTATCGCAAAATCATCTTTTTAAATGTGAAAAGTATAACAACCTTCTTTCTCAGTGAAGTTAACTACCCAACTACTTTCAACTTGTTGGTAGAAATGACTTTTCTGGAGCAAGATACTGACTATATAAAAAAGAAACACTGTTCCCTTTTTAGATTTTATGTCAGTAATCACATCTGGGAATTCTAAGAGTAACAGTATGAAAAACCAAACACAAATATTACATCCAATCTATAAAGAAGATAACTTTAAGTAGAATACCAACCGTCAATTAATTTAAGCTGAAGGAGCTATAAAAAAAAAATAATAAAACATTCTATGAAAGAGGCTTAGATGTCAACCAATCCTTCTAGGGAATACATGTAAATGTCCATGTAAATCTTTATATCTCTATCTGTGTCTTTATCTCTAAATATAAATATAGATATTAATAATCAGTCAGAGCCCAGTAGAAAGAAAGAAATCAACTCAGTTATTTTAATAGAGACATTTTTATATAAAGTGTTGTTAACTTGCTATAAAATTGTTAATCAGATAACTGAAAAGCCAAAAAAAGAACATAAAGGTAACACAGTGTTAACAACTGCAGAAAGAAGCTAACCCCCTGACCCTTGTGCAGTCAGAGGGTAGAGGTAGGGTGACACATTGTTCCCCTGACCAGAATATCCCCTCAGTATGAGTTTATTTACCTTGTTACTTTTGTAATTATTTTTATCTTAAATCCTAGTTACAATTTATTTTATATTGACAATATAAAAAGGTACTGTATTAAATACATTCACTTTTATAATGTTTCCATACCAAGGGCAACTACATATCACATACATTTGATGAGAACAGGAAGTGAGTAGTAAGTTATATATGCAGAAATGGTATTTCATAGCAGATTATTTAAAAAGGACCCAAACTATTTTATACAATCATGACAATAGTCTCAGTTCAGAGCTGCGTAGTCATATTTTTTAACCCTTTTCTCCTTCCAGGGATCAGAGGTAATGCCCTCTTTGGTAGAAAAGCAAATATAAGGTATCATTAAAATTCAATGTTTATCTGATTAATTTTGTGGAAAGGATTCCCTTTTGTCTTCCTAACTCATACACAAAAGATAAAGCCATAATATAACTATAAGCTTTTTCATAATGTATTCTGAGCTAAAAAAAAATGGATCAGTTTCTTAATTCAGTGATCTGAATCTTAGCCAGTATCAGATGTTAGTAATTACTTTAAAAATTCCAGCGAATAAGAAGCTAAAGTAGTACAGATAGCCAATAGACAATGAAAAGATGCTCCATGTCACTAATCATCAGAGAAATGCAAATAAAAACCATTTCACTGAGATACCACCTCACTCCTGTCAGAATAGTTATCGTCAATGAATTAACAAACAAGTGTTGGTGAGGATGTGGAGAAAAGGGAATCCTCGTTACTGTTGGTGGGATTGCAGATTGGTGCAGGCACTATGGAAATCAGTATGGAGGTCCCTCAAAAAATTAAAAATAGAACTATTTTATGACCCAGCAATTATACTCTTAGATATCTATCCAGAGAAATCAAAAACATTAATTCAAAAATATATATGCACCCCTATGTTTACTGCAGCACTATTCACAAAGCCAAGATATGGAAACACTGAATTGCCCATCAATAGATGATTAGATAAAGAAACTGTGGTACATTTATATAAGACAGTATTACTCTGCCATAAAGAAGACTGAAATCTTACCATTTGTAACAACATGGATGGACCTAGAGGATATCATGCTAAGCGAAATTAGACTGAGAAAGACAAATACCATAAGGTCTCACTTACATGAGGAATCTAAACAACAGAATAAATGAACAAACAAAACAGAAATAGACTCACAGATATAGAAAACAAACTGATGGTTGCTAGATGGGAGTGGGTTTGGAGGGATGGGTGAGAAAGGTGAAGGGATTAGCAAAAACAAATTGGTAGTTATGGAATAATCATGGGGATGTGAAATAAAATATGGGGAATACAGTCAATAATGTAAAAACTATGTGTGGTGTCAGATGGATACTAGAATTATTCGGGGGATCATTTCATAGATTATATAACTGCCTAACCACTGCTCTGCACACCTGAAATTAATATAAAATAATATTGAATGTCAACTATAATTATATCTATATCTATATATATAGTCATGGGATGTAAAGTACAGCATCGGGGATAGAATCAATGGTATTGTAATAGCTATATACAGAGTCAGAGGGGTAGTAGACTTGGGCATATCATTTTGTGAGGGGCGTAAATGTCTAAACATTATGTTGTTTTGTACACCTAAAACTAATAATAATAATAATAATAATAATAATAATAATACTTTTTTTTAAAAAAGCACAAGCAAAGTAAGGAGAGGTCTTGAACAAAGTGTGTGGCTCCTTGAGGGGTTTTTCTCTCCACATTGGACAATTATTCTCTGTCTCAGAAAAATATATGAGGTAGCTACATATGTAACATATGTATAACATAATAGATGAAGTCTCTGTATAATGTGCTTGTTATCTCTCACACAGCAAGGACCATTTAACCTATGAAAAATCGCCATCAGATATCTTAGTGTTGAAGAGCTTATATCACATTCTCCATGATATCATATCTCATAAGTACAAAGATATGTAGGTTGTTGTTATGGTTATCGCCATAAGCAAACCTTGAGCAGGGACATCACACTCAAAACATTCCATAGGTAAGGACTCTGTTCTTAGAAAATGCCGTTGGTCTATTTTCCCAGGATCCAGGTCACTTGCCCTTTTTTTCCTCTTTTTCTCTCAGAACTCTCTCCCCCTTGACCATAATTGGAGATAAAATTAATCACAAAGGTCAGGTGCTTTAATTTCTTCTTTCTCATATTTAGACAACAATGGTTCATAAAAGAAAGAAGAAAGTTCAATCTATGCTTATATTGAAAGGAAATATTGATAGTCCTATTAAAAAGGAGAGTTAGCACAATTTGGTTATTAATACAGTTGACTGCTAAACAAGCAACTTTCCTTGACATCAGGCAAAGTTTGCTCTCTGTAGTACAGACTGTGTTACTATAGAAGCATGAGATATAATCACTGGAAAAATATCTTTACTTTTTAGGAAGGACAAAAGCATCTTTTCAAAGAGGTGCATCTATGGCTTTAAAGTAGACACCATTTTTCTCATATGTGGTATTAATGAAACTTGCCACTTTACAAAAGCTTTCAAAATTAAGGAGTAGGTATTTTAAATTTAATTTAAAAATAGTTCACAATACAATATATTGGTCACTTTTTTTAATGTTTTCAAATATACAAATCTTATTGACAAGATCATTTTTGTTAGTTAACTTCAATTTATTTTATTCCAAATCCTGAGGAGAACCCATTCCTAGACATACTTTTTATATTTAGTATTTTGAGTTATTGAGGATACAGTAATTGGTATTTGAATATTTCGAGTAAAAAGAAGTCAAAAATTAATTTGGAAAGATACCTATACTAAATACAATTATAATTTTACTAACAATTGTCACCCTAATACATTTTAATTTAAAAAATATGTTATTTTACCCTATTTACATCTGAATTAACTGAAGCTGAGATAAACTAACATATAGCCCTGCCCACATAACGCTAGTTATTAGAGAAAGGGTGGGAAGAGTTCAGTTTTCTCTTTTCTAGTGCTGGAAGAAAAATAAATATATTCGCACAGCACTTTCTATGAACCAAAGACTATGCTAAGTACATTTTTCATAACCTTAAGACCCTAATTTACTATTCTTTATTTACTTATTAAAAGTCTCTGAACCTCAGAAAGTTAGATAAAAAAATCCATGGCCACATAGTTATTAAGTTATACAGCTCGGATTCAGACTCAGATTGGAAACAACATGATACGCTTCTCACCCGGGCCGCAATACTTTCTTTTGCCTCAATGCGCATTGCATTGGCCAATCTGAAGCCGCGCTCAATAAACTTCTAATGCAACCTTGCCCAATAGAAGTCTGATGAAAGCCACAAATACTTGCAAATGTGTAATTTAAAAAATTCTCATAGTCGTACTTAAAAGGTAAACATAAATAGGTGAACCTAATGTCACAGTTAGAATTTATTTATACAGAGTTATCCATAATATTAGCATTTCACGTGATCGATATAAGATTATGAATGAGATACTTTACATTCTTTTTTTGTCACATGTGTATTTTGCACTTACAGAACATCTCCATTCAGACTAGCCACATTTGAAGGGTTGCAATAGTTACAGCTACAATAAATAAACCTGTGTGTGGCGAGGGGCTAGTGTTTCGAACTAGTAGAGTTTTCATGCATGCAGGAATATTTGCTTTCAATTTAGAACTATGCTTTTTCTTTGTATTTCTCTATAAGGCTTTGTCCTCCACGTGTACGTTTGATAAAGCTCACCGGCCAGAGGCCAGAGGATGAACACAGGCAGGTGCTGGCCAGCTTTGCCACGCAGTTCTGCCAAAGTAGCTAGAGGTTCACATGCCACCAGCCTTAAACCCAGTGCTTGTTCTCTCTCTCCAGCAGACTGCTAAAAACAAGATATGATGCCCAACCTGATAACCCAAGGTTCAATAAGGATGCTTTGGAAACAGTAGACATTCTACGGTAATTGAGATAATAACCAGAATTTAAACTGGAGCTTTCAAAAGTTATTCAGAATGTCTTGCCATATTGTTTACAGTTCTAATTTGCCTAAAATAGGTATTTATATGTCATTTTATGGTGAAATGGCCAACTTTACTTTTCTGTGATTTTTTCATAAACATGTATGTTCATCTACAATCTATTTTAAAATCTCTCTTAGATTTTCCTATTCAACTTACTTCCATATATATATATATATATATATATATATATATATATATATATGTATATATACAGTGTCCTGACTAGCTGATATTTCTATATCTTGCTTATTACACAAGCAAGTACTTGTATCTTCATATTCATAGGGCTTTGCCAATAGAAAATATTTGCTTAGTTCAGTTTCAATAATTTCCCCTCGTTGTGGAGAGAACTTCTGAAGAAACAGCACAATACTGTAAAACAGACATCTCACAGTTTCGCTAATGAAAACAAAACCCAATTCCTCCACTAACTTCAGATTTTAAATATTTTGGTTCCTCACATACACCATGCTGTTCTCCATCTGTATGTTGCAGATCATAATGACAAGAGTTGACCTCTGAATATTTCTTCTTTAATAAGGAGCATGTGTGACTACCAGTGTTTGTAGCCACACATGATTACTGAAGAAAAAAGTAAATGGTATTTTGAATAATGGAGCTGACTCTATGTGAAATAGATCCATAAATTCACTCGTATGCAACATGGAACAACCATCTCTGGATACTGTATCCTGAAGACAGAGATATTGTCCACAAAGTATAAGAGTTGGGACTTGAACTCTTCTACTCCCATGTAATACCTGCTACTCAGGCGGTGCCCAGGATCCTCAGGCAGACACCAGACACAGAGCTTCCCACACGAGCCCCCTACTTATTCCATTTTCTGCCCTCTATGCATCCAGACCAGGGGTGTCCAAACTTTTTTCAACGTTTTTTACCAAGGGCCATATGTGGTAAAATACACAAACAGCCGGGCCACTCACTCGAGGTGAAGTACGTATTGCCTCACCTGGTTTATTTAAGTAAACTAAATATATTTTTGGAATTTGCTGCAGGCCAATTAAAAATGGATTGCGGGCTGCAATTTTCCCACAGGCCGCAGTTTGGACACCCCTGATCCAGACAATGCGAAAGCCCTTGCCTTCAATTTACAACTTCATCCACAAATTAAATACACCTATCCTAACCCTGTGGGTCAAAGGCAAATCAGCTCATGCCACTGAACGAAAACTTCCAGTAACCTCCCATTGTACATAGAATAAAATCCAAACTTCTGACCATGGATTCCGAACCCAACCAAGTATTTCTGGCCTCTAAGTACGTCCTAATTTTATTTCCTTCCATTTTTTATCTTTATCCTTATTTTTAGCCACACAATCCTTGCTTCTTGTTCAACCAAGTGTACTCTCTCCCCAACAACTTTTCTCTTTATCTATAATGCCCTTCCACCAACCGTTAGGTTATTCACCCTTCACTTCTTTTTGAACTCTGCTCAAATGTCTTCTGCACAGAAAGTCCTTCTTTATTCACCATAGCTGGAATAGAATCTCTTGCTCCCACACCACTTCTGTTTTTTCTTCAGAGCAATCATCATTATCAGATGTATTCTAGACTATATAAGCATTTGTTTATATTTTACTATCTATATTTTCCAAAAGCTCACTAGGACAAAGACAACATGCATAGTAGTTGCTTGAATATATATGATTCCTAGTAATGCATGACTCTTAATTGCAATAATGAAGATAATAACAATTACCATGTATCGAATGTTTACTTGAACAATGCACTTACTTTATCTCATATATAGGATTTTTAGAAAAATGATCCTTTCAACAACCTAATAAGCAGATATGATATAAACCCTATGCCATCAATGAGGATATTGAGACCAGTTCCAAACCTTCTGTCTTCTCTATTTCTGTCTTCTCTATTTCTTCTCTTCTATGTTAGAAGCCACTACAAAAATCTTTTACCCTCATTCATAGTCACAGAGATCCAGAAAGCCTCTCAGATATGTAGCTCAGCGGTGGAGATTTTAGGCACCATGATAAAAACACCAAGAACATATTTTTAGATTGTAATGTCTTTAATTTCCAAGCAAATAGCATTATCTAGATGACTATGTTAGTCTGGCCACCTGTAATAGTGCCTCCTGAGAATAGGTTAATTTTTTTTTTCTTCTGTAATTGCATTCTTTTGGTTTTAAGAGGGTTCTGTTTTGAATCTGTCCTTTTATTCTGCCTCCGAATCTTTATTCTAAAATTAGTTTTATTTTGTCTTATTGTACTTGTCATTCTTATCTTATGGTTTTGAATGACTTCAATTGTTCAGTCTGACACATTAATCCTGCCACCTGGATTATCCACGTTAAAGTATGTTCTTGGCTCACCTATTATATAACTTGTTCTCACCCTTGAAACACAGCCCGTTGACAGCAGGCCTCGTCTACAAATATATTTAGAAAATGACTAGGATGTCAAATATTTTTTTTCCTTTTAAAAATGTTAATATGTTCTCCTGGGGCCTGATTACAGAATATTTTAATGCTTACAAATTTCTTCAGTGGCACAGTACCAGTTTGTTTCCTAGGAAACAAATGCACTTATACTGCACTGCACATATCCTTAATCACTAAATTCTGTAACTTCTTTGTGAATGGATAACAATTCCAAAATATTGTTTGTTTTTATAAGTTACCAGCTACAATATCACTGCAGGTAAACTTCCAAATATGTTATCAGTGAAAGATTATTTCAATTTACTCTACAATGTGAGAGAGAGGTTTTATGAAGTAATCTTAAGATGAAAATGCATATTCTTTTATGGCTGACTTACATACATAAATATGAAGTGAATTTGAGAGATGTATATGCTACTGTCTTCCCCAGTTTCACTCTCTTTTTCACAGAAAATGTAGGTTAGTTATTTCTCCATTGAAGAAAGTGGTTTGGATTTGGATGACTTTCTGTTCTAACTAAATATTAACTGAAAGTTATTAGGAGCCCATGGAAGGAACAATGCATTTTTAAAGTGACATTTTAGCATTCAAGCCATCCGTATTCCTCAATGTGAATATAATTTTTATCTAAATGATTTCAGAGGAAAATGAATTCATTTGACTACAGTGCTTCTAAGACCAGTGGGAAACTCATCATCCTAATATTGAATCTGTAAATCCTTTCCACTAGGGATGATTAACAGCTTTGTCAAGTGTTTATTTTACTTTAAGAAGACTATGTAATTTCCTGGTAAAAGGCAGGCAGATTTCAGTCTATTTTTTCCTCACATGTCACATTCATACCATGGGCTCGTATGATCTAGCTTACCTCTCTATTAGGCTTCTATTTTGCATGTTAAGATGATAGCATAATAAGTTTTCATAGTTTAATGAACATACATCAGTCTATCCTAAGATTCATTTATATTTGATAAAAAAAAAAAATCCTCAACAGTCCTGATAAGAAGCAATAACAGTGCATTACTTCCAGATGGCACTTTTGCTATACTACATGTGTGGTCTGAGCTACCCATGGGACAAAAACTTCTATCAGCACAATGATGGGCTAGTCATATTACTTTTTGTATTCAAAGCCTTGATGAACTCTACTCGGGACAGCTCCAAGCATTAGGTACATGGGACCCAGGTAGCTATACAAGGACATTTACATACTCGGTTCGCACAGGTATTCATTCACAAATCAACCAGGAAAAAAAAGCAAAAATGGGGGACAATTTATCGTACACAGGTTCATTATCAAGATGAGATTCGAATGGTGTCATTGAAGCATCAGCTTATTTACAGATCCATAATCAAATGGAGTCCTCAATAAAAAGTTATTTAAAAACTCTAGTATCCAAACATTCTATTTTCCTAAATAATAGTGAAACAAAAGACATCTTTTGCCTTTTAAAAAATTAAGTTGAGTTAGGTCATGTTGTTAACCATAAAAAAAAAATATATATATATATATATATTTTCCCCCCCTTGGGTCACTTTAGTCATTTTTCTTCATTAAATCTTGATTAAATGAATTCCAACCAATCAGAATCCTCACACAATAATATCGAAGAAAAACTTTTGTATACTTTTTAAAGGAAGTAAGCTAATAATCAGGGAAAATAAGCTGATTCAGCAGTGTTTTGTTTTGTTTCCCTACAGAAGCTTCTCAATGTCCTCCAGTCAGTTTTTATAATCTAATCTTTCTCATATAGTTTTGGACAATTATAATTCATATTGAAGATAATTACCCTAAGGTATAATTTTTAAAAAATATTTACAGACAACAAACGATTAAATTAAGCTCAGTATATTAAGGTAGAAAAACTGACAAATGTATTTTACAATGTTTTACAATTAAAATTTAATCTTATCTTCACCTTATTTTGATCAGAAATTCTGTTAACCAGAATACAACCCAGAAGCTAAGAATTCCGTTTGAGATTTTACTTCATGTCTCAAACCTAAACTGAAGAAGACCATAAATATATTTAAATTAAATTGCTTTCTATATAAAACAGGAGAGAAAATAGAAGTCAAAAAACATAAAGAGCTTATTTTGTTCACATCAAAATGATATTAGAAGAACAACTTAAGTTATATGCATATGTTCAAAAATCACCTGGTTTCAAAATCTAAATCTCCTTATACAAATCTGTACATAAAGATTGTCCTGGTATTTGGAAACGACAAACATTTACTGAATCATAACTTCCAAAATGTCATTTAATTAATGACAAATCATATTGAATTGTCTTCCTTTATTAAAAAAAAAAGAAAAGAAAAGAAAAACCACAATATGAACACACATGTCTTAATTATCCATGTACCATAACTTTATTCTACTTTGAAATAATATCAAGTATTTTCAGACAGTAGTTCATATTATTTCTTTTTAATATCTTGGTCAAAGTCTAAAATATAAATTGCAAATTAGAAAATCCTTTGAGAATAGAGTCCAGCAAGAGAACTGTTTCAAGGTAAGTTTTATATTAGTTTCACTCATTTTAATGAGCCTTTGCTAGAAACCAAGCAAGCAAATACTCTAGACTGAAGGGTTACATGCAAGTTATATTTTAAAGAAACCATCGTAAATCAGAGCCTCTATCTGCTTATATTATGAGGCTGACACAGCAACAGCATAAACTGGTAACTAAATGAGATTGCTTTTATTAAGGAAAAAAAAAGAAACTTCAAATTTGAATATCAGCCTAAACATTAGGTTTGAAATAGGCTAGAGATACCCTAATTCACAATACACTTTTATTTAAATTAAAAATTGACATGGTTCTATAATATATGACGTAGAACATATTTAAAAAGCGTATTTTTAAAAAAATATGTATGCCAGTTGATTAGAAAGCATGCATACTTGCATGCACACATACACACACACAGGACAATGGTAGAAAAACATCACATTAATTAGAAAGAATAATATGAGTCACTTTAATCCCTAGGATACTTGAAAAAAAATCTTGCATTCAAGAGACTGACTTTTCTCAGTACTTGCTAACTTGAGCTGTATGCTTATATCTACAAATTGTTCTTAGCTTGAAAAGGCATTTTAATGTTTGAAAATTTTGGTCTACGGCATTCATGTAATTTCTTCAGCCATAGGGCTTCATTCTCTTTGATGTGTGTCAAAGTTCTAACTGATATTACTACTCCTCCTGCTGTCTGCTGTTAGCCCTGAAAAAGGTTTCTGCCTCTCTAAAACTGATACCAATGACTGTTCCCCAGCTCTGAGAGAGAATTTTATCCATTTGTGTAATAGTGAGGCTCAGATGAATAATCTACTCTCCCGAATAAGGGACTCCACATTTAAATTTGACCACTATTTTATCACTTTCAGTTTTGGGTCTTTTTTTTCCCCCTCCAGGATTCAAGGTATCACAGCAACAAGTGTCTCTATAAATGAAATCACATCATTTCTCCACTTTTTGGCTAAGATCAGTATACATAAAATCACATTAAGCTCAGAGGGAATCTAGGCAGTTTCAGGGACTCCTATATGATTATATGATTCATATATATATATATATACATACAGGACCAAGTCTCAAAACAAACTTCAAAAGGATAAGAACACTTTATTCTGTTACTCAAATATTTCTCCTGCTAACAAACAAGAAAACCTCAAGCTTAACCAGAAAAAGAACAATATATGCTAAAATATAATACTTGATAAAGTCATAAGAACTTACTTCAAACTTCATTTTAAATGTGGTGATAAAAAACAGTTGAATTTATTTACTTATTTATTTTTAAATTAAAATTTATTGGGGTGACAATTGTTAGTAAAGTTACATAGATTTAAGATGCACAATTCTGTAACACATCATCTATATATCACATTGTGTGTTCACTACACAGAATCAGTTCTCTTTCCATCACCATGTATTTGATTCTTTTACCCTCATCTGCAAACCCCTTACCCCCTTACCTTCTGGTAACCACTAAACTATTGTCTGTGTCTATGAGTTTAAAAACAGTTGAATTTTAATAGATCTCTAATGATTCTGACGTATTAAAGTAGCTACTCTGATACTTTTACTTAAAAAAACATATTCAAGTTTTCACTCCTTGACACTGTATTAAAATGGAAAAGGTTATTTTTTCCACCACAAACAGCTGAAATAATCTTTTAAAATCATTTATTTCTGATTGGTGGTTGGAAGATGCTAGACTATAACAAAAGTGTTTATTTTAAAAGAGCACTATTATGTAGACATTTTCCAACACACTTGACATTTATCTTGATTTTGGAACGTAAAATATACCAAACATCTCAAAATGTATGTACTGTAAAGGAGATTAAAATTATTTTAAGAGAGATTTTTGATATAATATTAAAAATAAAAATTGACTGATTAATGGATTTCTAAGTTAGAGCCATAAAGAAAAAGCACTTTCATTCCATATGAAACTTTGACAACTCTAGTAATGCTCTGTCCCAAGAATGAAGAATCAGTGGTAATTACTTTCATCAAACACAAAGAAACAAAGCCTTCAATCTTATAATCCAAATAAAACCCTGAAGAACTCCAAGATACATTGAAGTCAATCCTTCAGCTGACGAGAAATCAATGGGTGGATAAGATTGCTGTGATAACTCTGGTGTCACTTCATTTTGACTTAGAAAAGGACTGGAACATTTTGCACCATCTAGCAGGGATAGCAGGCGAGATTTAAATAATCAGTGTTTTGGGGGACATAATAAATAACGCATACTGCATATCAAGTCAAGTAATACCATAAAATGACTAACATTGAAATTTCTACAGCACTACTTATCTATTTTATGGAAATAAGGGATAAAGAGAAAGTTGTAAATAACATATATAGATAAAAATCAATTTTCTCTTTTATACTTGTTATTTTTCACAAATATGTATAATGGGAAAATATTAATATCTTGCATATATAATGAAAATACCCCTGAAATCCAAAATTTTGTTTTAAAGGTCTCTCAGTAAATTACAGTCCTTTGGTAAAGATCTTGTCATCAATCTTAACCTATAAATTGGCCAATAAATTTTCACTTTGTCGATCGCTCTTTTAAGAAAATGAATCTTAAATAATGTTTCTTTATTCTTCATTGCAAAAGCTAATATCTGTGGTGTGCTGATATTTATTTAGCAACCAGTTTGGGGGGAAAAGGAAGAAACTTGATGTAGTATTTGACAATTTTCATGGTATAAATATCCACCATTGCTAAATTCAAACTACCAGCCAGTTCTGTGCAGCACTAAATAATCCCTCATATAGCAAAATTATTTGTATAGACTATAATATACTATTATATTATATTAACATATACAATTTGGTAATTTTAGACACATGCACACACTCATGAAACCATCACCGCAATCAAAGTAATAAACATATCTATAACCTGTAAAAAATTTCTTGTGCTTCTTTTCTTTTGTTTTTCATATGGTAAGAACCTACCCTCTTTAATGTGAGACCTACACTGTTTAATTTTTAATTGCACAATATGGCACTGTTTACTATTGATACTATGTGGTGCAGCAGATCAGTAAAAAATATTTATCTTGTATAATGGAAATTTTATACCCATTGAACAACAATTTTGTATTTCCCTCACCCATCAGCCCCTGACAACTGCCAGACTTGGTTGAAGTATTTCTCTTCCCTTACTTGAATTTGAATATACTTTTTATTTCTGTAAGATCTTTTTTATTTCTGTAAGGTCCGGGGTATTAAAATCTCCAATTATTATTTTGAACTACCTATTGCTCTCCTCTTTTTGTGGTCAATTTTTGCTTTATCTATTTGGGATATGTTCTTAAAGCATGGATCATTTCATCGTTATAAAATGTTCTTTATATTTTGTAACAATTTTTCTCTGAGAGTCTATTTAGTCTGATAGTAATATAACACTCCAGCACTATTTTATGCATGGTATGTCTATTCCCATATTTTTATTTTCAATCTAATTTGTTAGATGATTTTTTTTATTCACTCTGCCATTATCTACCTTTGACTAGAATATTTAATAGATTTATATTTCATGTAATGACTGGTAAATATGATTTACATTTGTGATTTTGCTATTATTTCTATGTGTCATATGTTATTTTACGATATATGTCATATACTATATTCTCTATTCCTCCATTACTGCATTTTTTTGTCTTCAGTAGTTTTGGTATTATACCATTTTAATTCCCTTGTTTACTTTGTTTTATTTTCCTGGTGTTTTTCCTGGGTCTTACAATAGACACCTTAACTTGAAATAATTTAGTTTTTATTAAAACTAATTAACTTCTGGATTTACAACAATATGACCTCAATAAAATTCCATTTTCTTCCCTATTTTGTACTTTTAGTGTAATACAAATCAAGTCTTGATTAAACATAAGCTTATCAATATAGTTCTATAAATATGCTTAATGAGACTATTACATTAAATAGGAAAGGTGTTATAAACAAAGTGATGTTTATACTATTTTTCATATTTTAATGTAATTATGTCTACCATTATTCTTATTTCTTTGTATGGATTCAAATTATTATTTAGTGTTCTGTCATATCAACGTGAAAATCTCCCTTCAGTATCTCTTGTACGGAAAGGCTGATGGAGATATAGTCTCTCAGTTTCTTTTTATCTAGAAATGTCTTAATTTCTTCTTTTTCTTTTCTTTTTTTTGAAGGGTACTTCTGCTGGATATAGGATTCTTGGTTGAAGTATTCTTCTTTTACCACTTTGAATACATTATTCTCAGCCTACTTCCCTTACTAGCTCCTACTGAGAAGTCAGCTGTTAATACTTCAGAATCATTTGTATGTCATGAATTATTTTTCTCTTGCTGCTTTCAAGATTCTCTGTCTTCAGAATTTGACAAGTTGGTTGTGTTTTGTGTATTTGTGCATAACTTTTCTACATGGAATTTGTTAGCTTCTAGGATGACACATGGATTTTTTTATCAAATTTGCGAAGTTTATAGTTATTATTTTTTTAAATATTCAGTAAGAAAAAATAATTTTAAATATATACTACAAGAGACATTAACTAATTATTTGAGGAAAATAATAAAAATATATCACACCATAAACCTACTTAATTAATGTGGATTAAGTGTTAAATACGATAGAAGCCCTAAAATATAAATTTAAAAATAAAATGATTGATTGTTTCTATAAACTTGAAGTATGGAAAGACATTCCATGAAGAATGTGAAAGGTAGAAACTATATTGAAATAGAAACAAGATTTAAAAAACTTAAAAATCTTAAATCACATACATCTTATCCATGTATGTATGTATGTATGTATGTATGTATGTATGTATGTTATACAGTCAGGCATGCTTAACGAAGAGGATACAATCTGAGAAATGCACTCTTGGTAATTTTGTCATTGTGTGAACATCATAGAGTGTACTTACACAAACCTAGATGGTATAGCTTACTACTGTAATTGCATCTGTTATACTTTTATACATCTGGCAATGCAGTAGATTTATTTACATCAGCTTCACCACAAACACTTGAGTGATGTGTTGTTGCATTACAACATTATGATGTCTAAAACATCACTAGGCAATAGGAATTTCTTAGCTCCATTATAATCTTATGACACCACCTTCATATATGTGTTCTGTTGTTGACTGAAATGTCTATGTGACACATGACTATATATAAAATTTAAACAAATATGAGAGTTTAATAATGACTAGCTTATATTTTGCAACATATATTCAATATAAGATACACATTCTTAAGGTGTAAAGAGCTATCAAAATTTTTAAAATAAAATCTGTGTACAGTAGAAAAGGATTTAAGGCCATGAACAATTCATTCATGTACACACACACACACACACACACACACACACACACTCCAATTAGAAAAGTCCAGTACTATAGTTTCATGTTCCCAATATAATTAAAGGATAAATGTTGAAATTGTAATAGTTAACAGTGTCAAGAAAAGCAAACACAAAGTCTTTATGTAATGCTCTTGGAGCTATGAAATAGTAAAACTCATAACCATACGGGTCAAATGATGAAAGAGAAATTATAGGGTGAAAGGGATCAAATATATGGTGATGGAAAGAGAACTGACTCTGGGTGGTGAACACACAACGTGATATACATGATGTATTATATAGATATATAGATATAGATATATAGATGATATAGAATTTTACACCTGAAACTTATGTATGTAACTTTACTAACAATTGTCACCCCAACAAACTTTAATTAAAAAAAAAAAACTATACAATGTTTTGAACAGAGTAAGATGAATATAAAGAATTACTACCAGCAACAATGAACTGGCATAAGGAGGGGTTGGTAGTAAGAAATAAAGAGTATGGTAAAGAACATAGGAATTACACACACACACAAAATCAATTCTGTCAATTAAGTTTGCGAACTCATCCTAGAAAAAGTGCTAGATACCTCATTGCTGAATATCATTACGGTCACCTTCAAAGTACTTCCTTTGGGAAGCTATGGACCAATGTCAGTGCCTAGTCCACCCTTAAAAGCTATTTTGGAACTTTGTCTGTAGAATGGCCATCAGAGCGGTTGTATTATTCTTGACGTCCTGAATATCATCAAAATGTCTTCCTTTCAATATTTCCTTGATCTTTGTGTAAAGAAAGGAGTCATTGGGGGCCAGATCAGGTGAGTAAGTAATGTGTTCCAATACAGTTATTTGTTCACTGGTTAAAAACTCCCTCACAGACAGTGCAGTGTGAGCTGGTGCATTGTTGTGATGCAAGAACCATGAATTTTGGGTGAAAAATTCAGGTCGTTTTTGTCTAACATTTTACACAGCCTTTACAGTACTTCCAATTAGTAAACTTGGTAAACTGTCCAGTTGGTACAAATTCATAAGAAATAATCCCTCTGATATCAAAAAAGGCTAGCAACATCATTGCAACAAGTTCACACACTTAATTGTCAGACCTCGTATGTATAGCTAAAAAAAGTATATACATTTTTAAAAAGGAAAAAAAGACTGTATTAATTGTAATACTCAATGTATACCAATAACAAAAGATGAATACAAGTCACATTTGATTTCTGCAATTACAAGAGGTGTTCAAAGTGGTTACCATCAGTGTCCATACACTTCTGATATGCCAAACTACTCATTGAGCATAGATAACATCTCTTAAAATGTGTTTACATTTTTTGGCACCATATATACATATATATACACGTATGTATGTATGTATGTATGTATGTATGTATGTATATACAAACTGTATTTCCCGAAAATAAGACAGGGTCTTATGTTAATTTTTGCTCCAAAAGATGCATTAGGGCTTATTTTCAGGGGATGCCTTATTTGTTCATGTACAACAATCTACATTTTTTCATGTACAACAATCTACATTTATTCATGTACAACAATCTACATTTATTCAAATACAGTCATGTCATCTTCTTCTGGAACTTCGTCATAACTCTCCAAACCCAAGTTCCAACTTGAATTTCTTGTGACTCCATTTCCTGTAGAACCATTGGCCCCAATCTCTCGTGTCCAGCAATAGAGCTCTCCTTAAATGAGCACTTCTTGTCCATGTAGCCTGCTCATTGTGCGTTGGCAACACAGCTGTCAATGATTTTATCCCATGAATTCTTCACCCAAGTCATGACCTCTTGCAGGCTAGGCCTCACAAAGTTTTCACACTGATTTCTCTCCGTTCTATTTTCAGTGTAGTCATTGATTTCCATGAGCAAGTGGTCCTTAAATGGCTTGTTTATTGCAATATCAAAAGTCTGGAGATAGGCAGTTATACCTGAGGGAATCATTATTTGATCGATTCTTCTCTCTGCAAGGAAGTTCTTCATGTCTTTAGCGAGGGAGGTGCTGGCTGAATGCCAGACTAGCAGACCTCTTTGGCCACCTCGCAAAACAATGGCAGCATTAAATCGACCCATTTCCTTATAACTGCTAGTGTGCACCAGGTTTTCTCAGTTTCAAGAACATAAATGCCTGAAACAGGTTCAACTTTATCTTGCTTGCCCTTAGTGATGACTAGAGGTGGAGCTTTCTTTCCATCCAGATGAATTGCCAACATACAGGTAACACGTGCACTTTCGTAACCAGTGGAAGGAATGTAGATTAACAAGGCACTCCTCTGATCAATTGTCGTTTGAAATCCTTGGCCCATAAACACTGCAGTTTCATCCATACCAATCATGTTGGAGAGTTGGTATTTTAAAAAGTTGATGCCATCAACAAAGGAATTGAATGTGAGTGCATGTTTAATAACTTCAGTATCTTCCAGCATGAATAGTGTTGTCAATCTTAGAGATAGTTTATATAGAAATAGTTATATGACTGAAGGAAGCCATCCAGGCAGTGTTGTGATGCTGTGAATTATTCTGGGGATATTTCTAAATATGGTGCCATTGCAAGGGCAAATATTGAATATCAGCCCTGTACACAACCAAAGCCTTTGGTTTCCTGTCAGCAATCCATTCACAGATGATGTCTTCCAGCTCAGGAAATAATGGTTGCTGACCTGATTCACACTTACGCTTCTTAGCATTTCCCTAATCCACTTGTTGACTGAGGTAATCGTATTCTTCTCGCCATTTCTGGACCATTCAGAGGTACAATTTATTCTCTTTGCAGAAAGCCGTAAGAGGGCTCTGGGAGCCTTCCACGATTCCTTTCTTGTACTCCACGGAATAGCTCTTTCTTTTGCACTCATCTTGTCTGGGGGTCAAAATACTATTCCCTTTAAATCTACCATTAAATCAAGTGTTAATTGAAGACAGAAGTTGGCAACAAAAATGATGAAAGTTAAGAATGATGGTCCACACAAAGCGTTGAAAAATTGCAGGCACCCAAATTCAGAAAATGTTTCTTTATTTCACACAAGTGCATTATGTTACAACACATGACGTATTGAATTATAAAGATTCATATTAGACACAACTATGTCCCTTTGTTATCAGATACGTATGTGATTCCTGTGTTGTGTCTGTACTCTGATTGGTCATTTGGCAATAAGTCTCAAGTTCAGCTGTTTACATAGGTGTTTACCTCTGGTCCAAAGGAAACTGCTTGGATATTTACAAATACTAATTATAATTTCTATTATCATTTATTTTAAGCATTAATGTCAATAATATCATTAATTTATATGTAATTATATATTAATATTACTATTTTATAATTCAATATATCCATTGTGTGTTGCAATGGATGTACTAAATGTATCCATCTGGCTGACGATCTAAACTGGGGCTTATTTTTGGGGTAGGGCTTACATTATGAGCATTCTGAAAAATCATGCTAGGGCCAATTTTCTGTTTAGGACTTATTTTGGGGGAAACACGGTATGTGTGTATATATATTGGGGAAACACGGTATGTGTGTATATATATATATACACACATATATATGGCAGATAATATAAATATATACTATGTATAATATATAATATGCACACTATGTAATGTATGTAGTAAATGCAATGTAATGTAATATAATATAATGCAATATAGCTACAACCCATAGTAATGTGATTCTACTCTCTTTCTACCATCTGGCTGAGATGCAGATCTCATGAGAAAGGATTTGGCTGTAGCTCACTGTATGGCAGAGAAGTCACTGTGATGCTGCACCTGTAGAATTTGTTGGAACTTGCTAGAAACCCATCCTTTAGGGTGCTGAGAAAAGATATCCAAAGGGCATTTTCTCAGCACATGCAGTCTGTTATACACTCATCGGAGGGGATTTCGGAGGGATGATGCTGGCTTTCATGTACCACTAGGGCTGGTTGCTGCAGAAGTAACACTCGAAATGTTACACTATGATGAAAGTGTGAAGTGATGCTAGAGAATCTGTATGCACTGCAGGGCCTGGATCCGGAGTAAGTAGTGGCCAAGACTGAAGAAGCACAGTGCTCTGCAGGAGACTACCACAAAAAGTATACTGCAACCAGGGATCAAAATTCTTTCCTCTTGCAGTCTCTTTCCAGTGCCCTCTATTGACAAAGCTTAACACCTGATCAACTGACAGAGAAAACCTCTTTAAAGGGCCAGGTTCATTTTCACAAAGCAGCAAAATGTTTAATTTGAAATTGAGAGGCAATAGATTAATAAGTGGCAAACCATTGTTCTCGGTGTCTTACAATTATGTTTAAAGAGAGAGTTCATTAGTGCATAATGGTGAAAATACACAAGTATTAAAGATAGAATTTTCCTACTTTCCCAGTTTGCCTGAGGCTCTATGTCTGATATAATCTTGATATCTAATTCTGCCTCTATAGCTCATTGAGGTCATGCAAATTTTCTTTATTCATTGTGAATTATTTCATATTAAGTTCATAACTCCGCCAATTTTCACAACTCTACGGGCTACTATGCAAATTGTATTCTGTGGAGAGGGTGCCCCTTGGAATCATAAAATTCTCAATCCACATGTCCACATATGTTGACACTGCCAACTATATATATGTATATATATATATATATATATATATATATATATATGTATTAAGAACGAATATACCTTTTTTGAGTATTAATCCCTCATATATAGTATCAGTTGATTATAGACTAAATGATCTGAAAACCCTTAAATGTTTTACCATTTCTGATTTTTAATGATATTTATAATGACAAATATTGACAGCATGTACATAGGGACACACCTCATCACTATGTATTATAACAGCTTCTTTAAAAGAGATATCCAAAATAAATAGGTAAAACTGCACATTATAAATAATAAATTTTCATGGTATAGTCACATCACCATAGAGGACATTACAACGCTTTTAAATTTTCCTGAGCACACCAAACTGCTTATTACTGGGCACAACCCAGGCTTATTGATAACATACAATGCTCCAGTGAGCTCCAAGACTACAGCATTCCAGTTGGTACTGTGGTTGTCTGTTACGTGGCAGAGGCCACTTTCACAACTGTGCATCATATGTTCTGTTCATCCCACCATCTGTAATGCCTTTTGAATGAAATAATTTAATAACTGACATAGAATTCCATTATGCCAGCTGTGGCTCATACTAAACATTTTCAGGGGCCATTAGTTAATTATACCATGCCAAAAGAAATGAAACAATTTGGCTTTATGTAACATTTCATGAGTGCTTCACATGTTAAGGAAGAACTTATCTAAAATGGCCACATTACCCAAAGCAATATACAGATTTAATGCAATCCCCATCAAAATCCCAATGACATTTTTTCAAGAAATAGAACAAGAAATCATTAGATTTGTATGGAATCACAAAAGATCCTGAACAGCCAAAGCAGTTCTATGAAAAAAGAAGGCTAGAGGTGTCACACTCCCTGACTTCAATGTGCACTACAGAGCAATAACAGTTAAAACAGCATGATATTGGCAGAAAACCAGACACACAGACCAATAGAATAGAATTGAAAACCCGGAAATAAACCCACATAAATATGGACAAGCAATTTTTGACAAAGGAACCAAAAACAAGCAATGAGAAAAGAAAGCCTCCTCAATAAATGGTGCTGGGAAAATTGGAAAGCCATGTGCAAAATAATGCAACTAGATGGCTATCTGTCATCATATAGCAAAATTAACTTTAAATGAATCAAAGATCTAAACATAAGATCTGAAACTATAAATTGCATAGAAAAAAGCATAGGTACTAAACTTATGGACCTTGGGTACAAAGAGGATTTTATGAATTTGACTCTAAAGGCAAGGGAAGTAAAAGCTAAAATAAATGAATGGGACTATATCAAACTAAAAAGCTTCTGCACAACAAAAGAAACCATCAGCAAAACAAAGAGTCAACCAACCAAATGGGAGAAGATATTTGCAAAGAACATCTCCAATAAGGGGCTAATATCCAAAATATATAAAGAACTCGTACAACTCAACAACAAAAATCAAACAATCCAATTTAAAAAATGGTCAGAGGACCTGAACAGACACTTCTCCCAATAAGACATACAAACGGCCAACAGACATATGAAAAAATGCTCAACTTCACCAGCTACTAGGAAAATGCAAATCAAAATCACAATGAAATACCATCTACCACCTCACACCTGCTAGAATGGCTATCATCAATAAGACAAGTAAAAATAAGTGTTGGAGAGGGTATGGAAAAAAAGGAACCCTCAAATACTGGTCATTGGGAATGTAAATAGGTACATCCAACATGGAAAACTTTATGGAGGTTCTTCAAAACATTAAGAATAGGATTACCAAATGACCCACCAATCCCTCTTCTGGAGGCTAATCCCAAAATCTGAAACCATTTTTCCATAAAAAAATATATACCCCTATGTTTATTGCAGCATTATTTATGGTGGTCAAGACATGGAAAAAACAAAATGTCCTTCAATATATGATTAGATAAGGAAGATGTGGAACGTACACACAATGCAATATTACTTGGCCATCAGAAAAGATGAAATACTGCTCTTTGTGACAACATAGATGGATCTTGAGATTATCATGCTAAGTGAAATAAATCAGACAGAAAAAATCAAGAACCATATAAGTAACTTTTTTCATATGTGAGATATAAAACTGAAAGCAATAAATGACAAACAAACAAACAAAAACTCATAGACACAGAAAACAGTTTAGTGGTTACCAGAGGATAAGGGTGGAGGGGAGTGGTAGAAGAGGAAAAAGAGTGTCATGGTGATGGAAAGAGAACTGACTCTGGATGGTAAACACAATGCAATATATAGATGACATATTATAGAGTTGTACACTTGAAGCCTATATAATTTTACTAACAAATGTCACCCCAATCAATTTAATAAATAACTAAATTTTTTAAAAGAGAAAGAACAGATCTTTCATTTTCTATCGAAAAGTTGCAGAAGATATTTATATATCTGTGTCACACACACACATTCTGCAAATTTTTACATCTAGAAAAATTTATAAAAAACAATTCTTCATGTTCTAACTTGAAGACAGAAACTGTCATTTTATTCACTGTCATTTTATTTGTATATGTAACCTAGCATCAGAGATTTATAAACACTTAGGTGCTATTAAATACCCAACATATAACTTTTTAAATTAAAATAATTACCCAATCATCATATTATGGCAAATGTGTCCTCATCCTAGGGATTACTAACAGAAGTTGAATATGAAATAGCAAAATAATATTGGGCATCTCTTCCATAAATGGCATCCCCTAGTCTTTAAAATATTTTTATCTCAAATTGTGAAATAAGTTTTTAGACACTGGAAAAATGGTCATCCCAATAAAAAGATAGTCATATTAGCTGGAACCTATGTATATATCTGTTTCCTAACCTCTTTAATTCTCTATATATTTAAAAGATGGGTTTAGTAACTTTACCTCTGAGAAACCCCAACAAGATTTTGCTTACTTTTCAAAATGGATTCTGTGTGTAACAAATACTTCCAGCAGTTTGAAAGTGTAAAATTGTTGATTCCACCTTTGAAACTTTATACTGAATAAACCATGCATGTACATATGAATAATGCACCGATAAAAATATGTCTAATTAATTTACATTTACACAGCTACAGAGGTTTGTTTACCTTTATATGGCCAACGGTGTCACCTTGCAATGGTGGACAGGCAGTTACACACATGACTCCATGTTGCTGCAAGCAGTCTGGAGGCAACAAAAACACATTGATGGAGACAGAAACAGGAGAATCCCACCCTGTCAGAAGATGAATGAGCTGAACTTGCCTGATGTGAACCCTGCCTAACACAGCAAGGTGGAATCAAAGAGTGAGCAACTTTTGACAACCCATGCTTCACAGCCCTGGCCACTGTGGATGGCCATGATTATCTCCAGACAAAATGACTGTGAGTAAAAGGCTTACATACACTTAAATTAAACACAGCAGGGTTTTAGTAATCTCTGTTTGCATTTCACTTTCTGTTAAGAAGGAAATTGCTTGGACTTGGAACATTTCATTTAATGGCATTTTTAGTTACCTTTTGTACTTCTAATGCCATAGTCTAAATTCACTCCAAATTACCCAGTAAGACACAGGAAACTTTTGTCCTTTTTTATTTATTTATTTATTTTAAATTGCAGTAGCTTCCTTACCAATTTTACTAAATTAAATGTGTTTTAAAGCATCCCAGTTCTTGAAACTTAATTATCCCAATCTGTGTAAAGTATAGCAAACAATACAAACCCCATTTATGTAATTTATTTTGCAAAAGAAAATAATGGAATGCACTTGTGCTAATGATATACACATTTTTGTATTTTTCTTTTTCCTTTTAGATAGCAACTTAGCAAAACCATGTCATTTTGAAACAAAAGCTTTAAGGGAATTTGGAGGATTTGGTTTGTCCACATAATGCTTTTAGGAGAAGGAAGTAAACTGTATAATATTATGTGTCTTTGGAATATTATGAAAGATTTTGTTTCATTTCCTTTCTTTTATCCTTCCATCAATGACTATTATTGACAGTCACTCATAATAAGCTGTGAGTAAAGATCATGGCTTATAATTATGATGTGCAAATAAGAACAAAAATGTGTGGTACTTCAGTAGCTAAAGCACCATCCATTCTATCCCAGCAGAGTAAAATTTAATTGTTAGGCCTTATAGGGTCTAGAAAACTTTGGTTTAGACTCAATCGAAAGAAAATCAATCATTCTCTTTTCTATTTAAAAAGAGTGTTTTGAAATCCCTGACTCCATGATTATGTATTATTCATATTGATCCTCATTAATGCAATTCCTTAATTGTTCTCATTTGCTGAATTTCACTTTCAGCATAATTTAAATTATAGGTTAATTAATTGGCATATATTGTGCTCTTAGAAGGTGAGTAACTAGACTCTGGCCCCAAGATTGTATTGTTAGATGGGACAGTGAATGGTTGAAAGATGCTGCCATTCAGAAAATCAGGACACTGACTCCTGTTTAGCTCAAGCCAAAACAGAACAAACAAAACAACTTTCTCTACAAAAAAAATCCACAAATGAAAGTGAAAATAAAAATAAAGAAATAATAAAACACCTCAAGCAAGCAAGGTAAGTATAGGTAAATATGCAGATATGTATGCTTATGTGTATATATATATATATATATATATATATATATATATATATATACACACACACATATATATCTTTCATCCTGTATAAATATAAATTCACATAAAAATAAATATTATAGACACAAATATGTGTAGATCAACAGATGATTAAGGAGGAGAGAATATTTAGTTATTCAAAGGCAGATGTCTATCTGACTTATACATTGAATTTAAATTGCAATAGGAGTAAGCCAATTACCCCCCAACCCTCACAAAAGTTGTGAGGGTTGGGGTGGGGGTGCCTGTGGGTTTTGATTGTGAGGTCCCCATGGGGTAAAGCTATGATCCTAGGTCTCAAGCCTCCTAACGATACTGTGGAAATGTGAGTAGGAGCCCTGTATCCCATCCCTCCATGCCTCCTACTGTCCTTAGTGAAGAACTTTATGACTTGGCTATGTGGTTTCCATGCTAGAGGAGCTGAGATCATAATCTGATTATTCAGTGCCTTGTTGAGCAGCATCACACTAGAAGTATGAGGTATATCAAGTTCCTAGTGCTTCCTAACCACAGTTTACTCACTTTGACAATCAAAAGTTGATAGACTTTTCATATTGACTTGAATGCACTTTTTGTTTGCTGACCCGCCCTCTATATTGTAATCCTAATTAATAAAGTTTATACATGTTGTCCCAAAATATTTTAACTGTTACCAGGGCAGTGACAATGTTCCATAAGTTCTTAAATACTTAGGAAACAGATTTTTCTCATTCTTCATTGATTTCACAGGGATGAGATACTTGGTGAGAGAAGGTACACCACCTTGTATATCAAGCCTTCTGTTTCCTTAGTGGTAGACTAGTCTACAATATACAAGGAAAACAAAAATAATTTATGTATTCTTAAAATAGTTATTATAATCTTCTATGATTATAAACAAAGTGATATTCAGCATGTCATATATGTATTTTTTTCATATGCTGATTGTTCCTGAGGTGGTTGAAGAAGGAAATCCAGGTGACAAGAACCTGAGACCTCTCCAGTGTATCTTTCTGAGCAGGGGACACCCAGTGTCCTCAAGTTTATTTATCCCATAATGACGTATTCCTGAGAATGATATCTAATTTGACACACTTACATACTATATCATATTATGGGATTTAACCTAAAATTTCTCTCTTACCTAGTTTCACAAGTAAAATTCCAGTAGAATCATGAGATTTTAAAACATAAAATTTTATGGATTGGTTAAACAAAATACAAACTGTCCAAATGTGAAATATGATCATGCTTGTGCACCCATATAAAAAAAGCAATATATAAAACTATGGAGATATATATATATATATATATATATATATATATATGTATATGTATATATATATATATATATATATATAGAGAGAGAGAGAGAGAGAGAGAGATTGTATATGCACATATATATCATAATTAAAAATTATACCTATGTTACTAAATTAAAATTAGTTTTCCCATTAGCTAGCACATGTTTATTTATGCAGAACTCAGAAGTTCTGAATTTCAACTTATCCTCTCAGGTTTACAGACATGTAAGCATATTATTAAGAACTGTGATTATTCAGCACACCAACACTCAGGTATCACCCAACTTCATTACTACCTGATTAATTAACCTGTTTAATGTGTGAAAGTTGTCATCTTGTCATTAGAATCCATGAGGATAACTAATGAGGAACTATGAAATAATTTGTTCTTCAATTAAAAAAAACCTGAATGAAGAGGTTTTATCTCATTATTCTTGTTTCTTGTTATCACCTATACAAAGCCAAGAAGATTTTTGCAAAGCTTACTGTCTAAAGAGAACAGGCTATGTAACATCTCTGGGAATACTTCACAGATCTTTAATGAAACATGGTGTTATTCAACAGCTAAAGGTAAGCCAGAAGTTTCTTGGGGTAATATATTCATTATAGAGCATGTGAAAACGAGGTACGTTCATCTCTTACCTGGTGTTCAGATTTAAATGAGGTTTATTGATAAGAGGAGACAAGGAGAAGTAATCTAGTTCAATTTAGGTTTGTCTAAAGAGACTTCAGGAAAAATATCACAACAGGTAATTAGTATTAGAGGACTATTAAATTACAGCATTTCCATATATTAAAAAACATAGCCTCAAGCCCAAATACCCCTCAATGTGATTGATTTTATTCAGTGGCTACATTGTAGCATCACTCAAACAGGAAAAAAGATAGTAAAGATATTAATTTCAGTTGTTTTTTCCCTTCTCTGCAGTCATGAGATCATCCATATCACATAACAATGTTGAAATATCAAAGGTACTCTCCTAACCTAGAACTTCTTGTCATATTTATAGATTCACCTTCCTCCCCAAAAGTTATTCATGTATGTCACAAATGCCAACGAAGTAAATGCCTCTTGTTTAACATTAAAGAAGCCAAAAGTTTTTCTTGGAGGCAAAGTGAATAACCTTTCTTGCACTGATTATTTTACATCCATCTTTCCAGTTAGAAAGAGTTCCGTGCTCTGAACCATGGCCGAATATAGACTATAGAAACCATCCAATGTAAAGTTAGGCATAAATGAATACAGATGTTAATTAATTGGATATCCCGATTTAAATTCTTTGAAATATATTCTGGATCATGTCTCCTGCTTCCTTGTATAAGTTTTTTTCAGTTAAGGCCACCCACATTTAGTGAAGGAAATAGTCAAAATTTTATAAACCACATGCATATTTTTCAAAAATCAAGATTTTTGTAAGATAATTACGAAGTTTGAAATAGCAAAATTTAATTAATCTACTTTAGAAAAAAGATCCATATCTGTTTTATACTCTAAGCTAAAATGTCCCAGAAAAAAAAAAAAAAAGAAAAGAAAGAACAGGCTGCTGGTTGGTAGCACATTCTAAATATTTTTGTTTTATTTCCTGAAAACATTTCCATTAGCACATAATTAAAATTTTAGAACCAAGTCCAGTATATATTTAATGATTATAGTTACTAGTGTTTCTTGAACATCAGTGGTGTACCAAACTGAATGTTAGCCATTTTACATGCAGACCTCATTTATGTCTTACCATTATCAAGAGTTTGTTTAATCATGTCCATTTACAGATGAAGCAACTGAAATCCAAAAGTGTTTAAGACCTTGTCAGATTTTATATTCTGACATCAAATTCCATAATCTCACTCACTGCACTATGTTTCTTCCAATAAACATATAACATAGCATGGAAAAGTATTTTCATAATAAAATCTATTAATAAATACCTAATTATACTACAACATGTGATTACTTATTTGTTTTTAAGAAGGTGAAACAAAATTTAAGAGTTAAAAAGTTTGATACAGTCAACTATAAAGTAAAAACAATAAAGACATATTTAAAATCAATTGCATACATTCTTCAGAAATTATATGTCATAGTTTAGCATTAGTAGAAGGTAATATTGTGAATATTAAAGTAATTAAAATTTGCCAAAAATAGAGAACCAAGAAAACAATTCACTAAACATAGAGGTATGAGGAAAAAACTACGTTATCATTTTAATAAGGTATACCCTGCTAAGTAAAACAAGAAAAAGAAAAAGAAGAGGAAATGAAATAAAGGAGGTTCCTATCAGGGCAAACTCTTTATCTTATTTGTGTAAGATTAGGTATTTAAACATTATACCAGTCCAAAGTGAAGGGAAAGAAAATGACCTAAAACTTTAAAAGCATTAATATCACTGCAAGGTAAACAGCAGCTGTGTTTAAAATGATTAGTAGATTATCTGTGCTTTCTTTTTTGAGTAAAAATTTAAAGTTTAAAAATCAGTGATTTTGAAAAGACAATTCTTCAAGAACAAATACTCAGATTAATGCAAGATGAAAAAATAAGTGTAAAATTATATAATGATCTTTAAGTCCAATAACGTGAAAATAATGGGAAAATAATAGATAAAAAATACAAATAAAACTGAATAGACTTAAAAATGAACCTACAGATAGACTATCTTAAAGAGAGTAGTGGCAATGGTGAACACAGTGTGATATATAGATGATGTATTGCAAAACTGTACACTTGAAGCCTATGTAATTTTTCTAATCATTGCCATGCCAATAAATTTTAATTAAAAAAATAAAAATAAAGAGAGTAATGGCAACTTAATAATAAAAGTAGTGTGCAAAGAATAACAGTGTCCCAAATCCCTACGTATATTTGATACTAACATATATTTTATATGCTAATGTACAACCAATCAGTCATATGACCTTCATCCTACTGTGTTCAGTAATGTATTTATCATATATTAGGACTCAAACATATATCACACATGCCATCAATTAGAAGACTGTCTCTATTGATAACTAATATGAAACAATAAATGAAAAAAAAATCAAAGTTGGTAATTGCCAGACATCACTGATTTTCATGTACGGATGTTCCGCCAGCTTTTACTCCACCTAAGATTCATTTTATAGGGGTAATAGTTACATCACTGAATTTTGATCCTTTTATTTGCCAGTCTCCAGAGTATCAGGAAATGGGTGTCTCTATTGAAAGTGTGATTGGGGAGCTCTGAATTAGTGGCATTCCTGGTAATGCTTTCAATTTATTTTTATGTCAGTAGTGAGATGCATTACTATTGTTTAATCTTATCTCCACTTCAGAACTAGAGGGAGTATATTTATGTGACTTCCTTCCTTTGTTGTCCCCAATAGCAGGGGTTAGGTTCTACCTTATTCAGCATTCATGGAAAGGAACAGAAACAAGAGTAAATCAAGCTAAAAATAGCCATCGCCTCCTCACATCACTGCTTTGAGTCCAACGAGGCTCCTCCCATGTTGCCTCACTGCTGTGCTAAGATTCAGGCCTGAGCAGCCCTGTAGGAGACTACATCACCATCCTAGGGTCTCTGACATGGTCACTTTCACCAACAACAAATGACAATGTTGAAATTCAACTTAGCTAATTGATAAAAAATGAATAATGAGCAGCATGGGAAACTTCCTCAAAACTGTCACTCCTTCTCCACTATGAATTTATATAGGAAACATGGACTTATTCTATTTATATAGAGAACAATCTCCCACTTTTAAAGATATTATTTAAGAAACACATTTACTACTACCAAGAACGCAACCTGGGAAACGGAATCATGATTCTAGACTCTTAAACCCATCACACAGGAAATCCTTATAAATGGTATTCTTTAAAATATAACTTTACTTTATTAAAAAGCTATAATTATATTTAAATGAAGCAGGGATTATATTTTAGAGTGTTTTAAAGTTTCAAATGTTCAATAGGTTTTTAATCATAGAGATGTAAGCTTATAAAATTTTTCTTTATATTCAGTTAGCCCAGGTTAATTTCCACATTTTTATAGAAATAACATCTATTATCTGACTGAAAGATTGATTATTCCTTTTTAAGAAAATAGCAATAAAGCTTAAGAGTCGGTAGCTTTCTAAATTGTATTAATGATAACAGGTATGATTATGACAAATGTCTAAATCACTATCAGTGCTTAATCATTGTGTCAGGTTTTGAATGCTGGGGACATAGTTGGACCATGTTTCAGTGGCCTAATTTGTGCTAGATATTTTACGTACTTCACTTTTCACAGCACTATGCATGGTAGAAAATATCATCCCATTACATAAGTGAGAATATAGAGGAAAGGTATGTGTCTAATTAAAAAACATAGATATTAATTGATGAGCTGATATTTGAACCCTCCACAGTTGTCAATTCTAGACATCACGTGTGTTTATTGGTAGGTTGTTTTCTCTCTTTAAACCATGCCATTTCCTATCAGTGATATGTGAATAGAAGATTATCTTAAGGAGAGGAACTCTTTCCATCAGGTGTAGTGGGTGGAAATGGCAAATGTGACCTGATAGAGTAAATGTGTTTTGTGGCTGGCAGAACTGATGGTCAGGTGCAACATCGGAACACAGGGTCTGGAAATGTAAATTAACTTCTCCAAAAGCTTTCTACTCTGACATTTCAGATTCCTGACAACTTGTTACATTTCTCCTCTCCCCTTGAAATGCTGTTTACCAAAAGAATATAATCGTAGTGTCTAATTCATACTCTACTTATTAAGCAATCGTGGACTTGTCATTAAACTATTAATTTTAACTTAGAAACAAATTAAGTTATTTAATACAGACTTCAACTCTTTTACTTTTGATAAATCATTACTTTCAAAGCCTCAAAAGTATTTTTATTTTTTATGAAAAAATATAAATTATAATGTTCAACTCTATGACAATGATATTGTGTATGTATTAAATCATGGAGATTATCATGTGTTTTTAAAATTCCCATATTTATATTTCCTTTGACGTAATGGTATACCTTTAATTTGAAGTGGTGGAATCTCAAAACAAATTGCAAAACAAATCAATCTCCAATAGATAAATGAAAAAATATGCAATTAAGCTAAAAATACCGTCCGCCAAGGTGCTAGTTGGTTGTGTTGCTTAGCTACCCATGACCAAACAGGCTGACAGCACCATGAACTCTCAGGCTGAGCTGGGTATAATTACCAACCAGGTTTCCATTTCATTAAGTTCCAGTTACAAATGTTGGGAAATTTGAAATGTACATATTTAGAAGATTTCATCACAGTAAATGAGAACAAAATTTACTTCTTAAAAGAAATATTTCATGGTGTGTCTATGGGCAACTTAACTAAAACTTTCAATGGTGGAAATAATGACGTTTTTGAAAGCAAATTTCTGTTTTTAAAGGAAATAACTATATTCAAAGAGTAAGGGGCAGGAAATGTCATTATATTTTTATCATGGAAATTGCTTTTCATTTTTGCTTTAAATACAAATAAAATTACAAATGGAAAAGACCTGCTTTGTCTTCTTGAAAAGCTACAAACAAAACATTGATTTTTCTTTTCCATCAGAGGTAATCTTCATGATTTGTCCTAAATTCTAATGTTTAAATGGAGGTTAATTTCTCAAATATTTTAGATGATTTAGCAGCGTCCTATGCAGAGAACACAGTAATTCATTTCATCAGACAACACAGCCCATTAAGAAATATTACCAAGTCACTACTAACAGGCAAGGATAAAGGAAACGCAAAGATTCATATCCCTTCATAATTAACACACAAAGCTTTGAGTGCAGATTACAGTAGGATTATGGTGAATTAAAGAAGTACATTTGATGCTCATTTTATAGATTTTCTATTGCTCATCATACTTATCTGAAATATATATGCATTCATTTAATTTCATAAGCACATAATTGTAACAAATAGCTGAAATCCATTTATATCATCTGAAAGTAAAAAGATTATGTTTCAAGCATATTTGCATCCATTTACAATCTAATAAATGAGATAACATTTTAGTGTTCCATTTCCTCTGTTCTCTGTAGAGAGAGAAATTTTGTTTCTCTGATCTTTGCTCAATTTGTCTTATTTTATAAATAATTTTAAAAAATTATCAAAAGAATGCACGCATAACATAATACATCCCGTAGTACAAACACATTTATGGAGCAAATAAACAGTCTCAGGTTTCTTTTCTTTTCCAGTCCTACACTCTTTGTTTTTTTTAGTAGTTGTGATGTTTTTATGGAGATGAAATTTACATAACGTAAAATTAAACATCTAAAAGTAAACAACTCAGTGGCACTTAGCACGTTCACAACGTTGTGCATCCATCATCTCTAAGTCCACATCATTTTCATGGCCCTAAAAGAAACCTCATGCCGTTTCCCCCAACCCTGGCAACTACCAATCTCTGTTTCATCTCTGTAAATAGGATTTACCTATTCTGGATATTTTATATAAGTGTAATATCACCATATTTGACAGTTGTGTCTGGCTTCTTTCATTTAGCATAATGCAGTAATTTTTATTTTAATTCTTCTGGAAAGTATTCTCGTAATTTTTTGACAATATACTTATCTCTCTTGTCAGAAAATAGCTAATGATTTTTCATATAAAATAAGAGCATTCATCTTATATTCACAATTCTCTTTTCTCAGTCCTGTGTTTGAATTATTTTACTATTTTTAGTTTTCTTTTCTATTTGTCGTTATTATAATTTAAGGGATGTATACAAACTCATATTTCTTCTCTCTTTTAATAGCATCTTCTGACTCCACATTTTGCAAATTGGAGGTATTCAAATTCCTACGTTTTCCTCTTCCTTTCTTCATTTTTGGTATATCTTACTTTTTCTCAGTTACACTTGTACTTTTCCATTGTAAAATTTTATGCATTTATTTCTTCTTTAAATATTCAATGAGGACTCACATTTATTAGGGACTCAGTTTATTTTAATTAACTTTATATTTGGACCATGATTTTCTTATATATTTTCCTTGTGTGTTATTTTCCTGGGTATTTGTAATTCACTTTTTATCTATCATCTGACTATCATACCTTCAGTTTTTTTCCAATCTTTCAATCAGAAATTTCTATTCTTCATGACCTCATTTTTCTTTCCCTTCTCCTCATCCTCCTCCTCCTCTTCTTCCTCTTTCTTCTTCTCCTAACCAAACTTATCTCCTCCTCCCATCTGGAACATTTGCCTTTTAATTTGTTATAGATCTTTCACATCATGTTTCCCTTCGTAGATATGCAGAATTGCACTCATTGTTTCCTGGATTACATACCTCCATTTTGGGGGTGTACTCCTTTATTTTCCTGTACTTTACTTCACATATCTCTCTATGAAAATGCATTGGAGACAAATTTTCTGTGGCCTTGTATCTTAAAAATCTTTATACTTTTACTTGAATGACAGTCTGTCTGGGTATAAAATATTGAACCTTTTTGTGCCTTTTCTTTCTATTATCCAGTAGCACTGATGAAAATTACAATGACAGTAGGATTTATTTTTTATAGATAACTTCTTTCTCTTCTATAGTTTTCAAGATCTTCTGGTTATCTTTAGTGTTCTGAAATTTTACAGTCATATGTGTAGTGATTAATTCTTTTGTTCTCAATGAGCAAAATAACAAGGGAAATTCTTAGTGTTTCCAATGCATAAGTTTTCCCACATCTCTTTTTTCTCAATTTCTGTGTGTGAAATGAATCAGATGTTAGAGCTCTGAGTTTTGCATATTTGTCCTTCATATTTTCCAATTATTGTTTTTTTTTTGAATTATGTTATTTTTGCTATTTTCTAATCATATTAAATTTTAACATATTTTTTTAAATCTCAACAGCTTTATCTTTTTGCTTGATTCTATTTTTTTTCCTTTTTCTGATATTACATTTGTGTTTCCTGGATGCAACTAAAACTTTGTTAGTACATTAGATACTTGCTAAGCCTTTCTTTTCGTAGAGATTCTATATGAGAACCATGAATTGATTTACTCTCCCACTTTGCATAGCATTGAGCGGTAGCCATTTGTGCAGGTTTTGGGGCTGCAATTCCATACATGTTGAAATAAAAGGGATGTTATTTTAGGACACAAAATTGCAGTAGAAAAAATTAGTCTCCAGACTTCTTGTCTAAATTAAAAAGTAGATTTTTTTTTTTTTGGCCTGGGCATATATTATAATCTATATTCTTATATCTATCTATCTATCTATCTATCTATCTATCTATCTATCTATCTATCTATCTATCACCGTCTATCTATCTTGGAATGTGTGCATGCATACTGAGAAGAGAGAGTTGTTATGGGGATATTGCCAAGGCAGTTGCATATTAACCCCCCTTGAATCTCTACTGGGCTCCCTGGCAATCCCATTAACTTGGAGGCCAAAGCTCCAAGTTAATGGGAGATTTTATTCTCAGAGAATAAAATTCTCAGAGATTTTATTCACAAAAACTTTTTCCAATATCAGAGTGACTTAACCTCTCACCTCCTTCAAGTTTTTGCTCAGATGTTAGCATCTCAATCATGATTATATTCCAATCACTCATTTAAAATTGCATTCCACATACCCTTCAGATTCCTTTCATTCTATGGAATATTTTTCTATTCCATGTATCACATTTTAACATATTGAAATATACTTGTGTAACTTACTATATAACTTACTTATTTTTATGTTTTATGCTTCCTCGTTTCCTAAATGAATAGACTCTTGCTTATATATTTGAATCAATATACATTTAAAAGACTGATTAAGAAATTTCTTAGCTATCACTTTTACTACTAGAACAATGTTAATGGAAAATTACCAGTTTGTTATTCCACAATTTAGTGGAACAAGAAAACGTGTTAGCACCTTTGCACAGTAGCACATTATAACTAGAAGGAAAGTGGATCACCTTGAATCACACTACTAAGAGAAGAGTAGCTCTTGTTCATATACATTGCACATCCTTTGGCATTGCCATAATTATTTTTTAATTGAACTTTTCTGGTTAATATTTCCTTAGGATACTATTTTTTCTTGTTTAAAAAAATATTGAACTATATCCAAAAGGAAATATTGGGATTGGATCTGTTCAGTAGTTCAAAAAAAAAAAAAAATGTGTTAAGAGGAATTGGATAACATCCTAATGGAATTACATAGAAAGCCCCAAAGTATTCATAATTTGAAAGCCAGCAATAAGGAAATCTTATTCTGTCAGCTAAAATCACCTAGCTGGGAAAGTAAGATCAGGTTCTATATGTTTATATACCCCTATGGGAAGAATGAATTAATTACATCCCTCACTTAAAGTCAAAGAAATTGAATTTCTGTTAAAATATTGGAAAATGTTAACAAAATATGCAAGGCTATCAGTTATTTTCAATGGTTAATTTTTTTTTCAAGAATTAGATTAGCTATTTTGTAAGGTTGAAGAATTCATTTCAAATGGATACGTGTTTTGTTTTTATGTTTTGAATCAGGATCATGTTTCTACAAGTGAATATTACATGACATTTAAGTCTTTAAAACGTTTTGTTCTGAGGAATAAGGTGTCTCCATATTGTGTGTGTGTGTGTGTGAATCCTTTCTGGAAAGATCAATAGATTTTTAGTTGAAAAACAGCCTTTTAAGCTTAGGATACACACACACACACACACACACACACACACACACACACATATTTTCCCACTTGTATTTTCCTATTGTATTAATCAAAATTTCACACTCAAAAATTTAAATATTTCATTGCCCTTCCTTTCAGTGGTCAGTATAAAAATTTAAGCATTGCTTCCCTTTCTTTGTCATTAGAAACAAGTAAAAGGTGTATTTGTAGTAAGAGAAAAAAAAAAAGCTATTATAATAGTCTCCTGACAAACATAATAACAGGTAACCTTTTTTTTCATTTTTACCAAATTGGCATAAATACCTAATGTGTGCAGAATATTTCCCTGCTCCTTGTAATTTTTTTAAAAGAAGTTAGAGACTTTTTGCTTTCCAGAGACTTAAAAGTAAAATAAATAACTTTAATTAAATTATTTTTGTTATTATATTATTTATAATTTTTTACTTATTTTTAAAAATAAAATAAATGAAGAAATAGAATATTCCTGGAATTGGTTAAGTTCTCTCATATTGCTCCAGGTTTCATTACTCGGTTTTTCCTATCTTTCTTCCTGCACCTTCTTGTTCTTGCTCAAAATAGCAGATGCATGAGGGAAGTTTGTGACTTGAATTACATGTGTTTTCAGGAAACAGCAGAGGACGTTGCTGCTACCACGACTACTGGCACAGTTACATGTTTCTTAGTTCTTCCTCTCCTATGGCATTTTGGAATGGGAGAGAGCATCTTTACTAGGGTGACTTACAGAAAACTCCTGTCATGGGTGCCTCTAGTTATCAAACCTAATGTTCTTGCCAAATTGGAAGCACATTTCATAATGGAAAAAAAAGAGGGGAAACTCACAAGAAACCAATAAATCTAAGCAACTAAGCAATGAGAATATAGAAAAAAAATAAGGAAGAAAAATTTCTCCAAATCCAAGGCAGGTTTGACTTCTGATAAAAATAGAAAAAAAGAATGATTGTACAGGGCAGAACTTCAATGAATGACTGGTTTTAAAATTTAAAGGTATACATTTTTGAGTTTGAATAAGTTTTATTTTTGAGATATCATTGCTATTTATGATCAATATGAGTGCATAGAAAACCTTTAAATGTATTTCTGAAAAAATAGCTTTATGTAATATTTTGTAATTTGCTTCAAAGACTATTTAATAATAGCTACAGCTAACATGCAGTAAGGGTGACTCAAGTCATTTCCATGTCAGTTATTCATTTATCTCTGAAATTCTTTGTGTAAAAACAATTAATGAGTATGCACTATGAGCTTTAAGCAATACGAATGAATTTAGTAACTATCCCATTAGGTTTTCTCTGAATGTATATATGTACATTGGGAGAAGAGGAGGGAGAAGAAAAGAGCTTTGGAGGAGACGGCTGCCACAGTAAAATAAAATTGTTCTGGGATGCTTTCCCAAATGAGAAATTAAGGGAAGGAATAATAATGATAATAATGATAATAATTAAAGAAGGATGTGAAAAAATTTACTTAAGTTCAACAAAAACTGCTAAGAAACTAATAGGATGAAATTACTCATTTCTCAAGAGAACAATTGTAATGAATATGAGAAAGTAGTTGTGAAGCAATTCTCTTAGAATCTTCATATCTTAAACACGTGATCACTTTAGGATACTAAAAATCTAGTCTTAAATCTTGAATAAGTGCTTTTTGTGGGAAAATCTGTTAGCTGTAGCCTTTGGACTTACTTTTTCTCCAAAATTAAATAAATGTCAGGGAAGTAATAGAATAGTAAAGAAGTTGATAACAATATTAAATATATTTTTTTAAAAAAATCTGGGTCACACAATTATATGCATTGAATGAAACTCATTGGTTTAGGTACCCATGATTTGAATTTTTCGCTATGTATATTTTACATAAAAAGAATTTAAATATTGAAATCTAGCTAATAATATGAGTGTCAAAGTAGTCAAGAAGAACTATAGTAATATCTGTGACTTACTTTGAAATGTGAAAATATAATAAAATGGATTGACGGATGATTGACAAAGGGATGATTAGACATGGGAGAAAGCAAGAGTAATGTGTTAATTGTACAATCTATGTGTTAAACATATAAAATATATTGAAATATACAAAAAATTATTTCAACTATTCATTATGTTTGACATTTTTATAATAAAATTAAGGAAAAAAGGAAAAGGTTCTAAATATCCATTAGTAAACAAATTAAAATGTTTCATGTTCGCATGTTTTAATGTTTAACAAAATCTTTCCAATGTTTCAAGTACAAAGATTTAGATGTGAAAATAAAAGTCCCATTGAATAATGTAATTTAATATTTTGAATTGAAGATGGTGGGCTTAAATATATTTTACAAATCATGATCTAATATCTTTCACAATCAGTTCAATAAACCCACACGTCATTGTGGGTTGGGTATGAAACTGGGAGATATTGAGTGGGGCAATATGGATAAGGAAAGTGGAAAAGGACAGAGCATGCAGCACTCTCTCGGATGAAGCTCCCCATAAGACCTGAAGCCCTTAAACACCAGAGGAGAGTGGTCATGTGGTGGCATCCTAACAGAAATCATAATTTCACAAAGGAACTGAGTTTGTTTCCATTTAAAATTGTTGAAAAAATAATGATTTAAAAATAAATGTAAATTTTATAAAACTAAAATTTCCTCTTGAAACCTGAGCAATCTTACTATTCTGAGCTAGTATGATTCTGGATATTTGCATAGCTTACTTGCTTGTTTGTCTTATGAGATTTTTGGAATCAGAAATGGCTCTGACATATCATAGTAAATTTATCTGCAATGTATATTACGTACTAAATTAGATCACAAATGACCACATAATACATTTGAGAACTACACTTGTTTATGTTTCTATAAGAAGTATGTCTAAGATATTATTAACTATATGTTTGTATTTTCTAAGTGTATAAATATACTAATCTCCCAGGTGTATTTCTTTATGTTACATAAAGATGAGTTATAAACCTGAACAGATGAGGAAATTTGAGAGTTTGATCAATGAATTCAATTATGGCCCCATTGTAAGGATTTCTGTTCTTTGTTTACAATGATACATAGTTGTCTACACACCAGATACGGCTCTCCAAATCTCTTCAATAGATGAAAAGAATACTTCAGAGCAGGGGTTCTCTCTCTCTCTCTCTCTCTCTCTCTCTCTCTCTCTCTCTCTCTCTCTCTCTCTCTCTCTCATTTTACAGCTCTTCTGGGTCCCCAGCTGATTTTCTTCTCAAGGTTAGTTGCTAATACATTCCTAGCATCTATGCATTATTAATGCTCACTGTTCTCCAAGGTGGCAGTGACAAATAGGAAGCAAAATCTACTGACTAGTGGGGAATGTACTCTTTAGTCATGCTTGAATTTTTCAATTCATTCTGCTTGTTGAGGATTTTTCAGTAGAGTTTCTGTGACAGAATGTGCTTTATACCTCTCTTCTTCCTTCACTCTTTTTGTTTTTCAATCCAAGAGTCGTTCAGTTCGCCAGAGGAAGTCTTAAGCATCAAGGCTTTGAGGAGGAATAGAGCAAAAAGCATCTTTGATGGTTGCAATAGCAGAAAGGTCATTATTTCTCTTTGCATGTGATAAGTGGCAGTTTTGACTCCAAAAGGACTATGCAAGTAGTCAAGTAAATTATGCTGTTTTTATTGTATTATGATAGCTGTACTATTCCAAGTAATAGTACCAAGTGTGTGTCATGAGAAACATTGATTTTTTTAATGTGCAGATTTGTTTCTTCATATATAAAATTCTATTCATTTCACAATATAAGAAGTGATCAGTGAAGTATATTCCAAGACAGTTATTGGGTACTATAAATCCCACTAGCAGTTCTGTTACATTTGTTTAATTCAGAATTACTGTATTTAAAGTATTATACCTTTGTACATATTATGATGAGCTTCTAGAAAATACTTTTTCAGTGCATAAAAACTTAATTCACACAAAACACAAGCATTGGAATTCCCCCAGCAACTGGAGTTCAGAGCAAGTCCTTTCTACTATATTTCCCTAGTTTGAAGAGGGAATAACAATCCTTAACATTAAATGGTCAATTACAACAACATCTGTATCTGTGAGTTTCTAGTATTAATAAATACACTATTTATATCATGGTGATCATTAATTCTTGGGTGAAAGATATTAATATTTGGATAAATAAAAGGATAGCTAGAACTAGAGAAGCAATGGTAGCACTGTGGCCCTTTATATGTAATTTCAATTTCTCTTAAAGGAACAGGAAGGTACAAACAAATTTTTGAGTGTATATTTTCTAACAATTATTTTGCTAGATGTTTTTAATATATTATCTTATTTAAATATGACAAATATTTCATGATGTAGTTGTTATCAATGCTGCTTTACAATTAAAAATAAAAACTGAAATGGTATAAATAATTTAGAAAGGGTCTAGAAAGTGACAAAACAAAAATGGAACAAGTCAATTCAATGCCAGAACCCATGATTTTTACATTACACAATTGCTGTCTTCTTAGATTTTGAACTCTTGCATTACAATATCATTATATGTAATTTAGTTAGTTGCTTAGTAATGGTGATAGAACCAGAAGGTAATGGAGTCACTTGTAGGTAGATGTCATTGACTTCACCCATTTAGCAGAGTTTTTAAATGTGGATAATTGGCTCAAAAGTATGATTTTTATAGCACAAATTCTATTAGAGCACCGTGTGTGCTGGGGATGAACACATATATTGAGCCATGAAAGAATCAGTTGAAATAAAAGGTGCTCTCCTGAAGGTGAATATTAAATTAATACACATAATATACATAATATACACAATATAATATACATAAGCATAGAATCAGATATTTCACAAGTGTTAGAAGCGATAAAGAAAATCTATTGGATTTTTCAAACATGTAAAAAAAGTAAGCTGGGTATCCTAAAGGGAATGTGAAGTAATAAATGGATAGTTAGTTACATGCCTCTGAAGTACTGTCCTGCTTGTCCCCGTGACTGATTTAATCCAGGTATCCCAACATATATCCACAAATCTTCCACAAACCATACGTAAACTGTATGAAGCGCAAATACAACCATCTATAACTCACATATACAGCATAAGCAGAGGAAATCATTCAGAACATGTTATATAATTGTAAGACTAAACACCTGAAATCAGCAGTGATCTCTGACACCTTGACCATATTGAGTTAGGTTTATGTTGCATGGAAAAGAAGTTATTACTATCGATAGTGGTCACACAACTCAGATAAGCTCACCTCCAGAATCACTTGGTTCTATCCTTAGTGGGAAAAAAGAAAAAGCAAGAACAAGTCTGACAACATATGAATTAGAACCCTGACTGCTTCTAAAGGAAGGGGCTTGAAAGTGCACAGGCCCTGAGGTAGTAATTCTGAGAGAATAAACTTCTAGAGCAGATTGAAGCAATTGGGAAGGAGATGACATACTTTGGAGATTTGATGAGGAAAGAAAAGAAGAAAGTGAGCAATGGTCATTGAACGTAAGGTAGAAACAAAAAAACAGATCATAGACTTAGCAGCTGAGCCAACCCATTCCCAATAGGTGGTGTTTATTAAAGAAATCAAACTTTTCTATATCAATAAAAGAGAGTTCAACTGAAGTAAGAAACCTGGTACACTGCTCAAATCCCAATCTCCTTTCCATATTTCACTTATTATTGCTGGTCCAGGAAACTCTACAATATTTGAAAATGAACAACAACAAAATGGCAAGAAACACTCATACAAATTGATAAAAGAAACAAAACAGAAAGTAATCATCAAAGTTATTCAACTGATCAAAATATTAATGAAAACCTCAACTATGAAAGAGAATAAAGCCATAATTCAATCACCAACATAAATTAAAAAGCATGGTTTGACAGATACGAAGTATACACAAAATCAGAAAGCTAAAACTCAGAATAAAAATGATTATAAAACTAAAGATATAAAACTAGAGTTGATTAAGTTCATTTAAAATTTCAAGAAAAAGACAAGTGTCACATAAATGAAGACTAAATCACAAAGTGCTCATGGAAAAAATAGATTTGATTGAAAATACGGTAACAGACTTTGAAGAATAAAGCAATCAACATAATGAAAACAAAACGAATAACTTACAAGTGTCTAAAAGAAAGTGATAGAATAAAAGGAAGAAAAACAAATTATTTCTAATCTTTCTAGCCTAGTCCCATCAACTTGCACATTTCAATAAAGATTTTCTTCAAGTCACGCTAGCTGGTAAGTAGGGAATTCTAGTGTCATCAAATAGGGTTTTCCTGGATCCCATGGCTAGGCCAGGCTAAGGTTGAAAATAATACCATTATTAAAAATAACTGAGGTGGAATTTAGGAAGGTGAATAAGCTATTTATCCAAGCACTGATTGCACTGCACCAAGTGACGTAAATTGTTTAAAAACTAAGATTCTATTATCAATAGTTTCAACTCTCATAAAGAAGGTGGAATGAGGATACAACTAAAACACCACACAAAGTAATTCATTGCCTATGGGTAATAGAGATTAAATAATACTGCAAGTTCAGAGGTAGGAGAAACCATTAACTTCTGGAGATAGAATAGATCGTCTATTCCTAAGACGTTACAATCGCTTAAAACTTTTTGAAACTCCAAATTTGGAAATGCTTTTGTATTAAAAGCAAAATCATTTTAGTCATGTTCCGACCAAAATACATATTTCCCTTTTTGTTTTCCCATATTTTTTTTTTGCTAGATGAGACTCCAAATATTTTTATTCTGTTTTTAAAATTCAAATCCACTAATCACAGTATTGAAAGAGGTTATCTAAATGGTACACTACAGGCTCAGTGAGGACAGACGAATTTTCAAATTTATTTAAAATAGAGGCATTATTGGGGTAATATGGATACAGTGTCTAATGGTTGTGACTCACAACACCACATCTCTTTTAATATATACATTACACATGTATTTTTTATATCTATAAGATTATATTCACACATAATGTAAACTAAATAAATCATTGAGAGTGGATCCTTCCTCCAAGAAACCTATGTCTCTCAATAGTCCCTCTCCAACAAATAGTTGGAGTATTTTTTAAACAAACAAACAAACAAACAAACAAACAAACAACAAACACATAAGTTGAAATCATGCCCTACACTAAAACCCTCTAAATGTTTTCAGTGAAGTGTCACACCTTCAAAATGCTATACAAGCAAGCTCCTGCCCAACATCAGTCACCACTCTCTCCATGGCCCTTTTGATGACACCTTTCTAGTTACACAGCCTTCTTGATGGTTTGTGAATTGGCCAAGCTTCATCCTGTCTGAGAGCTACTGCCCCAGCATGCCCCACTGCTCATGAGGCATTTCCAAAGATCTTTGTATAGCTGTCCCCTTCTCTTTAACAAACATTAACTAAAACTCACCTCCAGAGAGAGGTCTTTTCTGGTCACTTTATTTAATGTAATGGCAACTCTGCCCACTTATTCCTTCCGGGTCCACAGAACTCTGTCTTTCTTTTACCTTATTGTACTGTTTCCATAATACCTACCACAGGAATATTTGAATAAGAGTTTACTGTCTGTCTTCACTGCCGTTAAAATGTAAGCTCTATGTCTGTCTTGTTCACTGTATATCTGCTATATCCGCATTGCCTAAAACATGTTTGTCAAATAAATATGAATCAATGAATAAGTAAACAAAATAATAAGTAAATAAATGAACGAAGGCAATGGAATTTGATATATCTCACTCAGCTTTCCTCTTTTCTGGTGGTTACAAGAGATGAGGAGCATCGCCAAGGCAAGGAGAAGAAAGTTCTGTTTTTCCTCTCGATTACTCTTGGCTTGATTACAATTGAAAGGGTGACTACAAAAAAAAGCAGTTTAAAAATTTATATGAACTCAATTGTCTAATGTTCAGTATTATGTTACCTAACTGACATGTTCTTCAATCCTCTTTCTCCAACTAAACATTCATATAGAATGAATTATTTGATGTTAAAAATGAAAGAGGAAAAAAATACATGGATACCATTGTGTATGGTTTCACACTCATTGATAAGTAAAAATACCTGCTGTTTTGCTACTGGCAAACAGGCATAGGGAAGCCAAGAAATGTAGAAGTTGTTACAGAATAAAATGACAGCTGGTGGCTATTTCCCTAAGATGGATTTGTTTTAAACCATTTTTTTTTAAACCAAAGTTATGCTACTTTTCTTCTTTCTACATTGTGAAGGCTTGAATTTTCTTCAACTCAATAAGCAAAAGTAACAGTTACTAAATAAATGGAGATATACCATTCAAGTTTATAGAATGGCAAATATAAAGACACATATTGTTTATATTTTTTTGTGTGATTGGATTTTCTTGCAGTGATTCAGACATTAGGTAAAAAAGGGAAATTATTGCTGGCCAGATATAGATAGAAATGTAAAATTAAAGAACAGAAACAGAGTTAGTATATTCTTTTCAATCCTCAAATGTTTTTGTTTTTTTTTTATTTAAAATTCCCAAATATTAGTTAATTAGCTATGCATATTACTTTTTAAAGCACTATGGTAAAAAAAACCCTGATGAAGTCCATGACGAATAAAAGAAAATTTACTTAATTTTTAAAAAGAAAGGAATAGTTATTATTGCTGATAATAAAAAGCAATTTGATCTTTTTGCTATTGTTCAGGTTTTGTTTGTGTGTGTGTGTGTTTTTTTGTTGTTATAGGTACAAGTGATAGCTAGTCCAGAGGCATTAGACTAAGAGGCCCCTTCATAGCCTATAGTTCCTCTCCTGGGAAAAGCAGCAATAAAGAGAGAAGGTTTGGAATTAAAAATAGCAAAGAAGTCTACACTCAAAAGGATTAGAGAAGCTAAAATATGGATTATGGATGGTATAAGTTATCTGCAAACCATGAATGACTATCTGTACATATTTCTGAATGCCAAAGCCATACATTTCATTCCAGTGAAGGTATTGTAAGGAAGCATGTCTTTGTTGGTAGTGTTTCTTTTCATTGTCGTACTATCCCTCACATAGAATCTGTAGCTATATCTCACCCAGACACTGTCCAGATTGGTTCCTGGATAGATTCTCTTAAAATCTGCAATATGAAAGAAAGAAGAAAGGAAGGAAGAAAGGAAAGAATGGAGAGAGGGAAGAAGAAAGGAAAGCAGGAATGAAAGGAGGATAGAAAGAAAATAAAGTTAAAGAGTTAACAACCACAAAATCCATGATTTTATGAGAAACTAGTCATACAAACTTTTGGAGAAAATTTCCTACTCAGTTTAATGAAGTAGCTTGATATATATTTACCCAAAGTCTCATTCTGTAGTGGAATCCACTCATAAGTGTTTGAAAATGTTATAAAACTTGGCTTGGCCGCTCTTTCAGAACCCCGTTCGTGCGGACTTGAGCTTTTAGGAAAAGAAGAATATCGTGACATTACGTAAAAGGCTGACAAGCGTATCAGCTAAATACGCTAAATGTGGTAGAGTCTGATATAGTTTTCTTTTAAATATATTTTTACTAATTATCTCCTATAACTAAAATATTAGCTTAGGGAATAAACTATCTATGGAAAATATGTATTTAAATATAAAATCTACAACACTATGTGATTGCACTTCGTTTTCTGCCTTTATTCTGCACCAGTAAAACTCACCACGACTATCACATGTTAGGATGAAGTGCCATATCCCCAGAGCCCAGCTCCATTAGGTACACATAGATGCTTTGTCACTCTGGGTCAGCTGTGAAAGAGAAGAAGGCACAAGTGCAGAGAGGCCAAAAGGTCTTTCTCCCTAGGTAAAAGGCTTCTAGTGGCATCACATTCAAAGCATGGGCTATATTTAGGGTAATCATAATTTATGGTCCACGCAACATAACTATTTTAGAATAAAATAGGGCATTAACAATACACCAAGAAAAAAGTACTAAACTAGGTGTGTCCCAGGCAAATTGGGTATATGGTCACTTAATTATCTCATGATGTGACCATAGAAAACTCCATGGTTTTAACTAAAAGAGGGTTTAATTACTAAAAAAAAAAAAATGCACAGTTCAGAGAAAATATAGATGAATCAACATAAGATCACTAGGTCCCAGGAGAGAGACTGAGATGAGAAGAGGATATGTTTAATTTATGCTTTCTATTTAAAATTTTACCTTTGTATTAAATGTAAACATTTAATAGTCTTACAATTTCTGAAAAATGATTGGGTTATATTTTTTCTTTACTCTAAATATTAATTTTCTATTCAGAAACATTTATTAAGCTCTAGAACATTCATTTATGCAATTCTTCATGCAATTATTGACATAGAATTATTAATACTTTACTATGTCCAGGAAAAGTTACAAGTGCAAGGTCTACAAATATGAGTTAAGACAAAGTGACTGTCCTCAAAAGGTCACATAAGAGCAAGAAAGCCAGTAGCAAATACTGTAACAGGTATATGAATAACTGGTATACGTATGTGTATATGTAATACTGTAACAGGTATATGTTAAAAATTTGCACAGTATCTTATGGAAGTTCCCTGAAGAAGGCAATATCTGACTGACACGTTTGCATGCTGTGAAGTATGAACCAAGGGGACTCACACAGACTTGATTTTTCCTCCTAGAACTGATGACCAAAATTTACATAACGGATGAAGGGAGAGGACAGGAACCACAAATAACGAAACTATTAGCTGAATGCATGACAAAATTAGGGACTAACTAGCAAAATATTGTATCTTAAAAGTGTATAATATAGATATTAAAAAAAAAGGAGAAAGATGCTTCCCTTTCCAATGTATTTCTCAACTTCTTGCATTTGAATTATCCTAATGACTTCCCGAAGTTGTTCACGTTTGAAACTTGGGCTTTAAGAGGCTTTTCAAATTTCCCTATGGCTTTAGGGACCCCTGATATTTCAACCAAATGAATAAGACAGGGATCACCTCTTGGAGCATGAAAGACTGCATTGGAAACAGTCCTGAGCCCTAGCCAACAATCAGCTAACTCCCAGCTGCCCAGCATCTGACTGTAGAGGCATGAGTGAGGCCAGCAGAAACCAGAAAAACATCCAGCTGAACCCAACACAAATTGCTGAAATGCAGTCATTAACTATTAAGTTGGTGCAACAGTAATTGCGGTTTAAAAGGTTGAAAATTGCAAAAACTGCAATTACTTTGCAGCAACCTAATAAACAAATGGGTCATTGTTTTAAATCACTAAGTTTCTGAGTAGTTTGTCATTAAGCAAAAGCTAACTGATTATATATAGTATAATATATATATATATATATATATATATATAAATATAAAACTATATAAACATATGCATATACAATATGTACATATCATTGTTTACATATTGATATGGAAGAAAATGAATATGATATGATATGAATAATTATGTACATACAGGTATAGTACAGGTTTTATATATTCATGTATATTATGAATACATACATAGGCATGTATGTCTATATGCACGCCCATTGAAATATGTCTAGATATACACCATATATCTATAGACATATATATATATATACATACACATATATATACATACACAATACACAAATTACTTTAGTGTTCTTGTTGAAATCTTTATTCCAAAATTACACTTATCAAAATGACAAATAAGATTCTTTTGTAGTCATTTTGTAATTTTGTATGATTCGTTTGTAATTATAAATTATGCAACAAATTATTTGTTTGTTGTTTGATCCCACAATTCCCAAGCACATTAGAACTCCTTTTCCAAGGATCAAATGAAGCAGGCCAAAGTTCAAGGAGTGTGTTTTATCATGGATGCAAAGTCCTGCATTCACTTTCTTCCTGAAACTTACCAATAAGAGTTTCCACCAAACACTCGCATCCCCAAAATAGCACAGATAGGTGGCACAAGCATTTCTTATCTTGGCTATGTGGTCCTGCTGTTGGATGCATTTGTAAATGGGGAATGACTACCAAACAGAAATGCCTAGGTATCAACCACTATTGCTCTAGCTGATGCAAAATAATTCTAAATGACTATTAAAAGGAGAGGGAGGAGCTCAATGAGGGGAGAATGTATGAGTGGTAAAAGAAAGGCCTTAGGGATCCTCAAGTTGTTTTCTTTTTCCCCTTCCAAAAAAATTAATGGAAAGAATTTTCTTCCATATATTCAAGTAACTTCAGATGTATTTGGGTTAATATGCATTTTTTGAAAAACTGTTTATATTATAAGTCTCTTTGTAAATTTATTTGATACAATATCTAAACTCTACAATTTGAGATATAGGAATTTTGACTGGAAATTCAGGGAGAAGAGAGAGGAGAAAAATATGTAGAAATGTTGCATATGTATGAAGTTATTTACTTTAAGTTTAAAACTCCCTAAATGTTCTATTTTGGGAGTAAATGAATAAGAGTATATTCAGACCATAAGGTTGAATATTCCAAATGCATAATCAAAGATAAATTAGGATAGCCAAGAGACAGAAAATAAAAATTAAAACATCAAAACAGGACAGAAAATAAATAAAATATTGGAATTATAAATAGCCCAACCCTGAGCCTCTTCCCTCCTTTCTCCATCCCCTCTCTCCATGAAAAGAGTTTTTTGCCCATATATATTTTTAATTGACATGCTAGTAACCTTCAAATTTGTATCTCTTAACCAAAAATCTCTTCTAATCTCTGTGCTTCTATATCCATTTGAATAGGTCACCTTTAAATTTCAGAAAGGCATCACAGACTCACTGAGTTATTAATTAAAATTATCATATTCACATCCAGATCTGACTATCTTCCAATATCTTTATTAGTGAATGACTATATCATACATTTAATACTGTGAGTCAGAAATCTAGGCATTATTTGTGATACTTGGTTTTTCCTTACCAGGTCCAACATTTTATTGGGTCCTATCAATTTCACACCCTAGAACCTCTGAAACACATTCACTTCTCTCCATTTTTATTGCCATTTACCTAGGCCAGCTCTTATTATATCTTGTCTGAATTGCTTCCATGGCCTCCAGTATTCTTTCTATGTCCACTCTCAGAACTCTAATCATCCCTCTCCACTGCAGCAAGAGTGATCTTGTAAAAACACAAATATGATCATTTTTCTGGTAAAAATCTTCAATAGCTTTTCGATTTTCTTATTACCGAGATAAAATATTTATTATGGTCTGTATGACTCTGCATGAACTCAACCAGGCCTACTTCTCTAGCCTATCCATCACGCGTTTGAATTTCGATGTTAAGGTATTTAGGCAAAGCAGAGAATGAAATGTCTGCAGTTACCCAGTGATAACATAAATTCTAGGTATGGGGTACTCCTTTTTCCTCACTTTCTTGCTTACTTGGCTGCTACCCATCCCTCACCTACCTCCACCGCTAATTCCTACTTACTTTTCAGATCTTAACTGAGAAATGACTTTCTCAGTAAAACCATCACATCTGAGGCTAATAAAGGTCCCTTGCCTCACTTTAACTTTCATATTACACTTCCTTCGGAATGATTGTCACAATTTTCAATTATATACTTTCTCTATTGTTAGATTAATATCTGTCTAGGTTGATGTTGACCAATATGGTAGTCACTAATCACATATGAGTATTTAATTTAATTTAACTAAAATTTAAAAATACAATTCGCTTAGTCACATTAGCCACATCTCAAGTGCTCAGTGGTATTAAAGAAAAATCAGAGCTGGACAGTAGTTAAATTGGTAAGAAGATTTTAATCAGAACTACTGAAATAGGGGAAAATAAATCTCAATGCAGACCAGGACTCGATTCTGAATATAGCATAGGCAAATGAGAATTTATAGCCAAGATGCAGGGTGTGGGGGAAGGGGTCAGTGAGAGAATATTTCTGGATAAACTGACCTAGCAGGATTCTTGCTGAAGGCAAGCCAGGGTGATCAGCTGGGGGATTGCGGAGAATGTAAAACCAGATTAGATAATTGAGCTGATCAGACATGGAAGATGGGGGATTCTAGCTAACCCAATTTAGCAGGATTCTTGCTAACATTGGGCACTGGAGAGACAAACACAAAAGTCTAAAATTTCAGCCTTATTTGAAAAGTTCAGGAGCCTGATTAGAGTTTGGTCAAGAAGAGAATCTTTGTCAGTAGCCACATATGGATGGTCACTACTGAACTGGACAGTGCAGTTAAAAAACATTGCCATCACTGCAGAAATTTCTATTGGGCATCAGAAGTTTAGATTGTAAGCTCTGTGAGAGCAGTCAATACCTATTTGCTCAGCAGGTTTCTAAGAGATGCCCAGTAAATATTGGTTGTTTGTTTTTGAAGAAAAATCTTCTCCGGGCTTCATTCCAAGTTTTTTTTTTTTTTTTTCTTATAAATGACTTAATTAAAATTTGTTTTACTGGGTAGGTTCAATTCCTAAAAGATTAATATTTGCTCCTCTGTTCATGTCATCATGCCTTAATATAATTCACAGTGATGATCCCATCTTCAGTCCAATACTGTCCTAAGCTCACAATTAAAATTTTCTTAAATCTGACTCTAGGTAGTTATGATTTAGTAACATCTCAGGATTAAGAACTTCAGTGGTTTAAGGGCAAACAATTCTCTTCACGGGTTCCTAAATCACATCTGCCTCTCCTTTTAAATTGCAATATTACGTTTTTTTGTGCGTGTAGATTGATTATGGGCTAGTTGGCTTTCATCCATATCTTTAAATCAAGCAGGTACCTATAAAGCTGACAGATTGCAGGAGGAATTAGAAACAAGGCCGGTGAAGGTATTCTTAAGTCATTTTATTTATAACCTTGAATCAGGATACCTTTCAGTCTATAACCTCTTCATGAGGGACTGGAGGACTGACTCCACCTGGAACTATCATTTCTTTGTTTTTACTTTTACCGCAATATCAAGAAGTTTCCACTAAAACATTGAGGACTTAAAAAAACAAACGAACAAAAAATTGAAAAGAAAGACAATCATTTGTATGAGCATGGAGCCAGATTCCTGACCACTTTGAAATAAATTGAACTGTCAAAGAGGTTCTGGAGGGTTTATATCTGATCCACCACCTAAGGCTAAACACAGTCTGGCATCTTTCATGGATTGATGGTAGAGCCATGGTAAACATTCTGCAAAAACCTCAGACATTGTGTTGCCACGGAAATCTAAACAATTAGAGTGTATAAGATGCCAATAAAAAAAAAAAAAGATTAACTTTAGCAAGTAAAACTCTACCTATCAGTGCCGTGAGAGGTGGTAAAGTTTCAGAAAGGAGTGTTGGGAATATCTGTTAATTCCATAGAATACAGCAACTCTTTTTAGACCAGGTATAAATAAGAGGTATTTGTTCCCAGCACATCCTCAAAATTATCCTCAAATTATCTTTTCTTTATTGACATAGAGCAAAACAATAGGATTAACCAGAGGATAGACAGAGAGGTAGGGAACATCAGGGCCACTCAAACAGAAAAGCCAATCACATTGAATTAATGGCTATCCAACAGGGTTTTCGTGTATTGAAAGGAAGAAATTCAGTACTTAAGAAAATGAAAATAGAAATCTAAAATACAAAAAAAAAAAAAAAAAAGGAAATGAAGAATCTTGGACCATCACAATTCATGATCTATATTATTCTTTCCAATTAATACTGACTATCTTGCCTTAAGAAAATTAACATCATAATATAGATAACATCAGGGTACTTAACAGTGCATAAGATAAGGAGAATGTACATCATAAAACTTTGGAATTCTTAGTCTAATCAGAGAAAACAGTATGTGTTTTTTTTAATTAAATTTATTGGGGTGACAATAGTTAATAAAATTACGTAGGTTTCAAGCATACAATTCTATAATATATTATCTATATATTGCATTATGTATTCACCACCCAATCAGTTCTCCTTCCATCACCATGTATTTGACTCCTTTATGCTCATCTATCATCCTCCTGCCCCCTTACCCTCTGGTAACCACTAAACTATTTTCCGTGTCTTTGAATTTTTATTTCTTTATTTGTTTGTCTTGCTCCTTTGTTTTTTTCAGTTCTATATCCCACATATCAATGAAGTCTTGTTTGCTTGTTTTTTTCTTTTGTTATATCTTTGCTTAAAATGATGAAGAGTTAATATCTAGTTCATTCATTTCAGTTAGCTACATAAAGTGTAAATTAAACAACACTGTTGGTTATTCTACAGTGTCATTTTATTCATTCTTAATTAGCTTTACAAAGTCCAAATTAACAAACAGTGATAACAAAATACGTTTTAGACAACCCTTATGTATTAAATGTATTAAATATTGTCTAGGTTTGGCAGCGATAAGGGAAAGAAAGAGGAGAGTGAATCACTGAAACTTGTAATCAAAGGTCTAGTAACATTCATCTAACAACCACTCTGACAATATGGTGCCCCAGAAAGCTTATTTCTTTATTAATATTTTACATGAACCTGTAGGGCAATACATAAAGTTAAGAGTATGGACTTTTGAATCAGGCAGTACCAGCTTTAATCTTTCATTCTGCAGCTAACTAGATAAATTACACAACCTGTTTTTTACTCTTTCTATCTATAAAATAAGACTTCTCATTTTCCAGTGTAATTGATAAGGCTTATATAAGTTGATAAGCATAAAAGCATCTATTAAGTTGTTGGTCCCTAATAGCCACTCACTAAATGAAAATACTACGTCTGAAAAACAGAATTATGTTTTCCTATTGGAAAGTTATTAGATAACATGAGCATGAGCATGACTTATGATCAGATGACTATTGAAGTTATGCAGTTAATTAACATCGTTAAAAAAATACTTTAGGATCAGAGGAAATGTCTCCTGGGAAACCATATTCATCAGTCCCCTCACATCCAACAATTTTGTTTAATATCTGAATATTTCTAAAGTTATAGACCAAATCTGTGCTTTATTAAAATTGATTTTATTCCAGTAGCTATCTAGGTATTTGAAATTATGAAGAAATAATTTAGTGGTATAAATATATCAAATGTAAATTGGAATTAGTACTATTGTAAGGCTGAGGAGTATTTTCCAATTTTAATAAAAAATGTTTCTAGGCACAGTTTACTTTTTCAAAGCCTGAAATCATTGTTTCTGGCTAAAACCTATGCATTTGGGAAGAGCTAGTAAATAAGTAAAATTTTTATACATGGTTATGTCCACTAGATTCTTAAAATTACACAAAACCAAGTATCATGTGGGTCATTTCTCTGAACTGCCCAATATTTTAGATGTACTTAGAGCAACAACAATAATGAATATTTAGCAAAGAGTTGAGAACAGCTTTAAAGCAGATTAATTTTAATGTATATGGTTAAATACTTTAGTATACATATATATATATATTCTTTAATATATATACTTTAACATCTATATATATATATATATACTGGGGTGCCAAACAATGTATATAAGTGGGCACTTTGTTCAACGTTGTTCAAATAGTAGTTTACCATAATCAGAAGTGTCTGGACGCTGATGGTAACCACTTTGAGCACCTCTTGTAATTGCAGAAGTCAAATGTGACTTGTATTCATCTTTTGTTATAAGTTTATATTGAGTATTACTATTTTAATACAGTTTTCTTTTCTTAAAATGTGTATACTTTTTTGGGCAATCCTCTGTGTGCGTGTGTGTGTGTGTGTGTGTGTGTGTGTGTGTGTGTATTCTGAATGCAGTCTTTGCTACTATTTTGGAATATTGGGTAAAACTATATTTGAGAAGTTTTTGACAGAGACATATTATGACCCCAGTAGTTTAGAACCGACATTCATAGATTGTGTAAAAATGTAAATTACAATGGACCTTATTTATGCTGAAAAAAACATTGTGCCCTCATTATTTGATTTCTCAAGCAACATACTGTGGGCTATATTACTGGGAAAATGATTTTGCATAGACATACAAACTAATATTGGTGCGGAAAAAAATGTCTCTTTGAGAATTGCCTACTTACCGAGGCCCCAACTCAAATAGGACAGGTTTTGGCAGAACAATTTGTGTTTTTTAAATGAAGCAACTTTGTGCCAGTTAAGTTTCCCTTGTTTCTTCTTTTTTACTTAGTAATTAAGAAAGGCCAAGTTCATTTTATGCTTAAACAAAAACATTGCTACTGCCATGAGAGCTAGCCCACCAAGTATTGTCTTGTAGTTCATTCTGTCAGTCACTGATACACCCAGAAAATGAGGGAATGATTGGTAACAGCAATGCTTACAGTCAACTATTGTGGCACAATTCTAATTGATCTGCCTTGAATATTTTCTTTTTTTTTATCTATAAGATTTAAAATTATCTAAATCTGTCTACTTTTGTCTGTCAATCTTAGCATACTCATCTTTGTGGCCAATGTCACGCCATCCATTTATTACTCTCTGTTGTTTGTTTGTTTGTTTGTTTGTTTGTTTTCTTTTTGCTTTTGGTCTCTAATTTGTATAGTCAGTTTTCCACTCTTCAAGACTACCACATCTATCATTCTGTCATTTACTGCTGGTGTGGAACCCTGTCAAAAGTATTTTCAAGATCAAATGTTTTATGACAAATTATGTAGTTTGTTAAAGAAACATTTTTATATATTATGAACAACATAATTAGTTTTATGACTTCACCTACAGCCATAGATTTTAAAGGTGAACAGAGTAAGTATAACATCTACATTCTGGGGGGAAAAATAATAATGATTGTATGTTTTATAGTTGGGGTGAATAAATAGCTAATATCATTAGAAAGGAGGGCTAAAACTCTCCCAGGGCTACTTTTCCTTCAGTCTCTAAAATCTATTTCTATGTGTGGATCCTCTAAATATCCACAGCCTATACATGACATAAACTGCCTTTTTTTTCTTAATGGAGGAGTGAAATCAGTGAAGATATTGAAAAGTGTCCCTTCTCTTCTCTCACAAAGTTATCTCCCATCAGGAAGAGACCAAAGGTTGAAAACCACATTTTTGAAAGAAGATATCATGAATCAAGGAAACCTATGTATAAAAGCACGGTTTCATAAAGTAATGGCACGACAGAGAAAGATCAGGAAGAAATGATCATTCAAATCCAATCTATGAAGTACTGATATTATCAATCCAATAAAAGTGAATGGAATAAGTTATTTCACTTATTTTATTACTTCTTAGCTACTTTGAAATCTAGTGAATCTCTTATGAACATGATTTAAATTTAACGCTTTACTCCTTCACCATTATTTAAATGTAGACTTCAAGTCTTTAATCTTGCTGTCTTGAACACAAAATTATTTTGTATGGGATTTTTAAGCAAGACTACCGTAAATCTCTTTCGTGAAAAAACACGATGAAGCAGAAAAGATCAAAAATGTATGGGGAAGTTTTTTTCCTCTTTTTGAAAGCTGATGCCCATGGCTTTCACTAATTGAAAATTTTCTTTACAAAAACAGACCGGTAGGCAGCCTATTTCCAGCTGCCAGCATTAACTGCACATCACTGTAACTCCTGTTCTTAGAAACTTACTAAGAGATCAATGGAACTGGATACTGACAATTTGAGGTGAACTTCACTAATTTGTAATGACTTGGGTGTGCAGAAAAACAAGTAATTACCTAGCAATTGTTTTTCGTAGTTTCAAGTGATACAATTAACACTATCATTACCCATGAATAAAAATAAGAAACTATTTGGTGGTCATTAAGATTGTAAACACTTATGGTTCATTGTTACTGAGGCTTTTCAATGTAAAAATTTTCATGAACTAACTCTGTGTGTGTGTGTGTGTGTGTGTGTATGTGTGTAAAACAATTGCTATCAGTGTTACAATGCGAAACCCTAGAAAGTGTCCTCATTAGAAATATCAAAGATGTTATTAGATTAAATTTTAATATCACTTCCAAATATTGTATCTACTATAGTCTTTATGAATCTGCCTAAAACACCAAAAATAGAATAAAATTACTGAACTAGTGTGCTTGTGTTTGGGAAGGGACTTTGTTTTATTTTTGCTTTTATTATCTGAATCAGAGCTTTAGAATTTGTGAATATTCAAGGAGAGAATAGTTATGAAGCTTATTTTCTCAATAACAAATAATTAATTTGTTTAAAATAGTAATGAATGTTAGTAAATTCAAATAAAAAGTTAATATTAAAAACAAGAGATTCAAGATAACAGAGATAAATACTGTTCCTGCTTCCTCCTTCTGTGAAGGCATTAAAATTACAACTAAATTATAGAACAATCAACATGGAGAACCATCTGAAGTCTGGCTGAACAGAAGTTTTATAACTAAGGATATGAAAAAGAAGCCATATCAATACTGGTAAGAGGGCTGGAGACACTAAACAGGCTAGGCCCCAAACCTCAGTGTGGCAGTTAAGAACTGGGAGGGATATCTTGGCTACAGAGCTTCCCCTGGTAGAAACGAGAGACTCCAGCCCCACCTGATCTCTCCAATCCAGTGTGCTGGTGCTGGGAATAAGAGCCCCCACAACACTTGGCTGTGGAAAACAGTTGGGATTCCAACCATCCAGGTGGACCAAAGGCTGCAAGAAACTCAGATATCCTGTTAAAAAGCCCAAGGACAGGCTCACTCACTGGCAGGCACTCACCTTGGGTTACAGCAGAGGGACAGTAACTCAGGAGCCAGGAACGGGGGTGTCGGAGGCTTACTAGGGTCAGGCAGCAATGTGTGGTTTCAGAGAGGGAGCATGGGTAAACAGTTGGCATTTTCGCTGTGTGGGGTCCTCTTCCAGTGGAGTCAGCAGGCGGGAGCCATATTTGCTGGGTTGAGCCCTCCCCCACAGACCAAGTCTGAATCTGATTGGTCTGGTGATCTCTAACACTTCACCCTGCTGACTCACCAGGACCCTGCCCCACACAACTCTCCTAGCTTCAGAAGCACTTTCTCTAAGAGCAGCCAGCCCTGCCAGAATTGCAGTCTTTCTTGAAAAACTATTGGAGTCTGTAGGACTCAGGTGGGTGGCAGCTGGCCTCAGACTTTTGCTGAGTAGCCCTAAGCTGAGCACTATTACCAAACCAGAGTCTACATTAATCTGTTGACCACAATTATTCCCACTCTAGTGACTCCATAAGACTGTCTCACACGATTCCTGTGCTGTACAAGGCTTTATCAGTGGCTGTAACCTTATGGGGGCCAGCAGGTAGCAGCAGGATTTGGGGTGTCCTGGTTTTCTGCGGAGCTACCCCAGGCCCAGTTCTGGTGGCAGCTGTCCTCAACTCGCATTATTGCCTTTCACTGATGCCTCCAGGTTGAGCACAGGTAGCAAACAACTGTAGATCTCTTTGGAGCTCCTACCAGGTAGTATTTGGCCTGTCACAGTCAGTTAGTGACCTGGGTCTCCATTTTAGCCCCTCACAAGTTGCTCCCAAACCAGCCATCCCATTAGCTCCACAAGGAGCATACCCAAAGGGCAGTCTCAACAGGCACCAGGGCCTGCTGAGGCAAATCCCACATAGTGGGATAAGCCCCACAACAGCCTATAAGTTCTGGATGTGGCCAAATCCCTTAGCCAATGAGCCTGAGGGTGAATCCCACTTACTGATGTGCCAATAGAAATCCAGGTTCAAATATTACAGGAGGGCACATGCAACCCACACAAGGGACACTCCTGGAGCACCTGGAGCAAGGCACTGGTGCCAGTACAGACTGTTTCCTAATACCAGATGAAATAGACTTTAAAACAAAGGTTATAATGAGAGACAAATAAAGACTCAGTAATCCCACTTAATGTATTTATCAGAAGAAACCCAAATACTACTTCAAGGAGACATGTCATTCCATATGTTTATTGCAGCTTTATTTACAATGGCCAAGATGTGGAAGCAGCCTGGGTTTCTATCAATAGAAGAACGGATAAAGAGGAGGTGGTACATATGATATATGGAATATTGCTCGACCATTGAAGGGAATAGGTTTATGCCATCTGTGGCAGCATGGATGGACATGGCAGGTACTGTGCTGAGTGGCATATAAGACAGAGAAATACAGATGAAATGTGATTTTGCTTATATGTGCAATCTAAAGAACAAAATAGATAAACAAAACAGAAACAAACTCCCAGATACAGAGAAAATATTGATAGTTGCCAGATGGGACGGGGGTTGGGGGTGAGTGAAAAAAAAGAAGGGATTAAGTACAAATTGGTTGTTATACAATAGTCGTGGGCATATAGGGTACAGCATAAGGAATATAGTCAATAATATTGGATTAACTATGTATGGTGTCTGATGGGTACTAGATTTGTTGGGGTGATAGATGGGAGGAGGTTGTGAGGCAGGGTGAAAAAGGTATAGGGATTAAGAAGTACAAACTGGTACTTACAAAATAGTCATGGGGATGTGAAGTTATGCAGAGGGAACATAGTCAATAGTATGGTGATAATTATGTATAGTACCAGGTGGGTACTAGACTAGTCAGGGCGATCCTTTTATTTTTTATTTATTTATTTTTTTTAAATTTTATTTGGGAATATTGGAGAACAGTGTGTTTCTCCAGGGCCCGTTAGCTCCAAGTCATTGTCCTTCAATCTAGTTGTGGAGGGCGCAGCTCAGCTCCACCTCCAGTCGCCGTTTTCAGTCTTTAGTTGCAGGGGGTGCAGCCCACCATCCCATGAAGGAATTGAACCGGGCAACCTTGTTGAGAGTTTGTGTTCTAACCAACTGAGCCATCTGGCCGCCCCAACGGGGATCCTTTCTTACATTATATAAATGTCTAACCACTATGCTATACACCTGAAATGAATATAAAGTAATATTGAATGTGAACTGTAATTGAAAAATTGAAAAAGGGTGATAAACATGAAGGGCAATAAGAGATCCAAATTTCCAGGTATAAAGCAAATAAGTCATGGGGATGTAATGTACAATATGCGGAATGCAGTCAATAATACTGTGATAGCATTGTATGGTGTCAGATGGTCACTGGATTTATTCTGGTGATCACTTCTTTAGGTATATAAATGTTGAAAACTATGGTGCACACCTGAAACTAACATAATATTATATGTTAGCTATATTTTAATAAAAATCTTAATATAAAAATGATAAAAATTGTTATGAGAGGAAAGCAGCTCTATCAGACATGTAAACATACTAAAAATCCTCTGTAATTAAAACAGTGTGGTGTTGGTGCATAAATTTTCAAAAAGACCGATGGAATAGAATACAAAGTCCAGAAATACACCCAAGTAGACATGGACATTTAATATATGCTAGAGATAGCATCTCATATCACTACAAAAAAAAAATGGACTTTTTCATAAGTGCTGCTGGGACAACTGTTAGTCATTTAGAAAATGATAAAAATAGATCCAACCTCCACACCATACACAAAAATATATCCAATGAGTGAATCAGAGGACTAAATGTAAAAATATGAAAAGTGATCACTGATTAAGGTATATAACTGTCTAATCACTATGTTGTACACGTGAAACTAATATAATATTGTACGTCAACTGCAATTGAAACAAATTGTAAAAAAATGTTTAAAAATTGAAAGGCAAAATCTAAAACAAAACAAAACGAAAAAACCCTGAAACCATGCAAGTAGTAGAAGTAAACACCCTGTTTCCCCGAAAATAAAACCTAGCTGGACAATCAGCTCTAATGCGTCTTTTGGAGCAAAAATTAATACAAGACCCAGTATTTATATTTATTATATTATATTACATTATATTATATTATATTAATTATACTAATTATATTAATTATATTAATTATATTATGTTATGTTATGCTATTTTATATTAATTATATAAGACTGGGTCTTATATTAATTTTTGCTCCAAAAGATACATTAGAGTTGATTGTCTGGCTAGGCCTTATTTTCTGGGAACCACGGCATTCAAAAAAGGCTTTGTGACTATGACTTTTAAATTCAAATGCAAGAAAGGAAAAGACTCATTAAAACAAACAAACAAACAAACAAACAAACCCTCTAACCACTCAAAAATAGCCATAGAGATGTTTTGGTGCAATTCCTTTCAATCTGTTGTCTAGGAAGAAGGCGGCATCTCTATTCTCCCTATGACAGCTGAAAAAATTCTTTATACCATACCATATGGAAGCACATGAGTCACTTCCCCCTCAAAAACCCCCGCTGTGGGCCATTCACACTTGAAGCAAACTCCAATATTCTTTCTTCATCCCACAGAGCCCTATGTGATTTAACTGCCTACTCACCCTCTGACCCCAAGACTCTTACAGGAAGCTGTGAGAGTATCTATCAGTAGTTCCATATCTAGCCCATCAGTTCTTCACACCGTGACCTACAATTTCCTACTATGGAATCATCTAAGGTGACCAAGTTGCAGTTCTCCTGTGACTGTCCCTGTTTTAAATCTGAAAGTCCCACATTCCAGAAAAACTTGCAGTTCTTGGCAAACTAGTAATTCCTAGAATAAGGATATTAATTACATGCTCAACGTGTTAGTTATTGTAGACATACTAGCCTTTGAAACATAGTTCCGTTACTCTTAAGTTGTGTTTCATAGTGCAATTTATTGATTTTATATATTCCCCACGAATTTGAAATATCATCAGTACTAACAGAATCAAAATGAGATTTTGTTTTAAAGCTGTTTTTGGCTATATATTTTCACCCATTAATCTATACTGTGGCTTTATGTTATATTATATGTAGGCATAGAAATGTCCCTCACACTATTTTTATTTTCAATGTTATTTTTGCTTACTTATTTTTCATATGAATTTCAAAATAATTTTGAATATTGGAATAATAATTTGAATTACATAGAAATGACAACTTAATTTGAGAAAAAATGTCAATAGACATATTGAAATTCTCCACTCAAGAACATATACATATCCATGTAATTTTTCAAATTATCTTATGATTTTTAATAATGTGTTGAGGAATCTCTATATATAAGTTCAGGGCTTTTCTTTTTCTTTTTTTTTTACATCAAATTTTGTTTTAAATAATTTTCCATTGATCATTTGAGATATTTTAGTGAATAATTATGTTAAATAAGATATTTTATTTTATTTTCAGTAATGCTTGTATTTTTTCTTATCTCATTTACTTGACTAGAATTCCAGAATCATGTTATTAAACAATGACTACAATGGCTACCTTTATAATGCCCCTTTCTTACTACAGTAATTTAAAATAAATCAAATCACAACTAAGACTAAGAAAGTCAAAGTGTTGTGATTTTCCACTTAATGACTATATATTTTTTAACTGTTTCAAAAAGGGTTCCTTTTTTTATGTGTTATATTTTTATATAGAAACGGCTTTTTCTAGGCAGTTTATCAAGGCAGTAAATCGAGGCATACATTTAATCAGCATATTAAGAAATCCTATACATGTTGGGATCTTGTTGCACATAAGAAATTCTCTGCCAATTTAGGTTAAAAGCTCTGCTGATTGGTAAAGATTCTCTCATCTTAGCCCAGCCAGCTTCAAATTCTGCTTATTCTTCCTATGATTGCTTCTACTTCTCAGGGCAGGGAATAGCGTTGCCCCTTTAGGAAAAAGCCTCTTTTTTATTGATACCCTTTTCTTCACTAGTTCCACTGAGTATCTATCCATGCCATTGGATCCTGGACTGTCTGTCTTTGAATTCTATTTGCCTTCCTGTAAGAGAAACAACTTCCTCCAAACCTTCTCCAATAAAAGTTTTCTATGTCTAATCCCATCTTAGTGTCTGTTTCTTGGAGAATCCAAGCAAATATGAGTGGTGCTGAGAGTGTTTTAAATAGAGATGATGATGGGGCTCTGGGATGGGCTTTCCCACAACCTGACTTGCAAAGAGGATGCTATTGTGAGTGTAGGCGGTGCATGGTAATTGTCCAATTGCTAAAGACTTTACCTGAGGTGACCTAGAAGGCGGGAAAAGCTCTTATAGGTGTGATGATTCAAGTATCTGAAAGTTAGGAGGAAAAAATACCTACAAAGACAGCATAGTTGGCTGCTTTCTACTAGGTTCTACTAGCCCACCTTGCAGAGGGCTAATAAGGGACTGAGGGCTATCAACAAGCAGTTAAGAACTAAGTAGAAGAGCAAACACATAAGATCTAATATTTCAAGATGTGGAGCCCTAATGATGTTTAAATGCTCAACCAAAATAGATTTGCTAGGCTCAATTTGGTTCTACGGTTGGGAAAACCGAGGAACATGAACAATAGAATAAGAACAGCTGGATGGATGCCCTGGTGATGCTGGCTTTTGAGACCTCCAAGAAGCCTTGGAATTTGCAGAAATTGTCCATACTTACCTAGTCAGAGTTAGCACTTACCATGTACTGAAAAAACTTCTGAAGCCCCTCCACTACTAGCCACCTGGTGCTGTATTGAATAGCTATCTCTATCTCCTCTCCTGGATGCTAGACAGAAACTAGGGTTAAACCCTGTCCTTGGGAAGTCCTAGGCCTCATAAGGGAGGGAAGAAATAACCACTGAAGGAGCTGCAAAAATTAACTAGCACATTCTGGCAAGAGCCAGGGCGGTATCACTGGGATTGGATTTTGAGGGTGCTTGATTAAAGGGCTAGACTTGATAAGCATAACTTCAATAATTTAGAGGTGCTGTCTCAGAAGATGGGATTTAATACTTTGGCAAGGACCTCAAAGAATAAGGTAGGCTGTAGGCGAGGGTGGCATTTGGAGGCCTGAAAAAAGTGATGACCAATGAATGAGGAATGAAGTATAAATACTCAAATGGTAGAGGAAAGAACAGGCTGAATATAATGGGTCCGTTGGAATACATATATTACAAGAGACCAGGCAACCAATCAGAGGATTATGTTCTGCAGGAGGACAGACCATTTCCCAAGGCTGATGAGAACCCATCAGAATTTCATTGGTGGATCTGTTCCATGAGACAAGGCTTGAGATAGGAGAAACCATCACAGAGCTGGGCTCATTAATATTCATAGGTATGATGAGATGCCAGTGAGAGAAGCCAGGTAGCTGTGCTTAAAGTTTCAGGCATGAGGTGGCCAGAACAACTATAACAGTTGACAATCTGACAAGATAGGAGATGTGGCCAGGGCCTGCAGGGAGTTGTGAAAATGGTTAATAGAGTATGATTTCCTTAGAGCCAAAATTGCCAGGCAGGCATAGCCAACATGATGGTTGCCTGATATCTATAACATACCAATCAGAAGAGTAAGAATCTGAGGGCAGTCTCTCCAATAAAGTCATGATCCCTGTTCTGTTTCCCGATCTGAACCAATTTTCAGACTGAGAATTCACTGTTTGAAGTGATAGCCCTAGGGTATCTATTGACAGATTATTTTATTTTATTTTTTTACATAGATTTGGCAAGTGGGAAAGAAATAAAAAATCTCTCATTGGATTTTTCCCCTAGGGAAGCCTAAGTGGAAAACTGAAATTGCCTTCCTCTCCTGGCCTATACAGTACTTCACAATCAATGTTGCATCCCTAATGTAGGGGCGTTGGGATGGCAGGGATTAGGACCAAATAAAGACCAAAAGGACACAGGGGTCGTGGTCCTATCATATCCCCTCTTAATTTTCTATTTAAAATACAGTAGAAACTAGAAAATAACCATAGACAACCTCAGACTTAACCAGGTAAGAGCCTCTCACATCCACTGAGCTAGATGTCGTATCATTGCTACAGCAGATTAATAATGCCTCAGATTTCTGGTATGAGGCCTTTTATGTGGGAAATGCATCCTTTTCAATCCCAGTCAAAACCAAGGACCAGAATCAATTGACATTCATACGACAAAAATATTCATTTACAGTTTTACCTCAGGGATACATTGGTTCTCTTCGTTCTCTCATATGAGATTTGGGCATCCTAGTTATCCCTTCAACTATCATGCTTATTGGACAAAGCAATAAAAGAGATGGCTAGTCAACTGGCCTACTTGGTAAGATACTTTCACTCCAGAGAGTGGGAGATAAGCCCTAGGAAAATTCAGGAAACCATGAGTTCAATGAAGTCTTTAAGGTCTCGATGGCCTGAAGCTATACTGTGATACCATCTTTCTATGGTGGAAAGAAAATTCCTTCATCTCGCATCCTATTCCAAAAAGAAATAGGCCTTTTGATGTTTTAGTGGTAGCACATTTCACCCTGCACTTATCATCATCTGAAATTATCTCCTTTATTTGATTATTTACTTATCATCTGACTCTACCAATTACCTGTAAACATCATGAGAGGGAGGGTGGGACTGTTGTATCTCCAGTATGAAAAATTGTGTCTGGCTTAATAGCATACCAAGGGTGACATGGTCGAAGCAGCATATGTTGGATACAGGCAAACAAGGATATTTAAAATTTAAAACCAAAATTATAAACAACTACAAGTTGATTTGCTTTTCGTTATGTTCATGCACCAGCAACTGATACCTTACTATTAACTAAAGACCATGGTTTATTCACATTGCCTTAGTTTTTACCAAATGTCCTTTGTGTTCCAGCATCCCATCCGATACATTACATTACGTCATCATGTCTCCTGGCCTGTGACAATTAGAAAGAGGTACTTTTAAAAATATTTCAAATGTACCAAGTGTGCTAGTGGTGGTCAGCTGACCAACAGATATTTCAAACTATTTCTAGGGGTGTTGGAAAAAATCTTCGGTCAGCAAACTATTTTTTAAAAACTTTTTAATATGAGAAATTTTAAACATATACAAAAGTAGACACGAGTATAATACACATTCACATGCTTCATTACATACAAATTCTCTCTATATTTCTCTAAATGTAAAGACAAGTTTGTAAACTATAGCATTTTGGTAGAATGTTTGTTGCAAAGTCAAATTATAAGATTTTACAGCCCTTACAGACACTCAAATACTCCCAACCATTCTCACTCCTACCACAAAGAGATTTAGGTCTTTAATTTGTTTTTCTTTTCTAATTTATTTCTTTTGCTATCATTCATATGTACAGTCTTCCTACTGTATATGAAAGGTGAACATTTTGTTTTACAAAAACAGGGGTAATTATGGTATCAACTTGACTGTGCAGGCATCAATAATAATAATTATGAAAACTATATAGCAGGCAAAAGAGGTTATTGATTAATGTTATACAAAGTAAACACAGTATAAAACTGCACACTGTGGTAGCAACTGTGTAAACACATACTATATATGCACGTAAATGAGTTAGAGGGAAACAGAATAAAAATAAAATCAGTGTTCCTGTCATGTGGTGAATTTAGAGTTGATGAATTGATTAATTGATTTTTTTTTAAATAAGCAATTTATTTAGAAATAATTGTATATTCACAAGCTGTAAGAAATAATACAGAAATATCCCATGCATCCTTCATCAGTTTCCTCCAAAGATAACATCTTACAAAACTGTATACTATCACAACCAGGGTAATAACATTGTTATGGGCAATATACATCCTTCTTTAAATGACAATTGTTTTAAAACTAAAGATGCATAAAGGAAGTGATGATTATTTCTGATTGCTCTGTAAGCATCACTGAAAACAATTTTGCCACAGAGAGGAGGGAGAAGTATCCATCTGGGTATCAGAAATATTAAGTACACACTCATCTGGCCTTTTTTGACAGTTACAGAAACCCAGATAGTAGGACCTTATGCTAGTAAGTAAATCAAAATGCATATTTACCACTTTTCTCTTTTCAAATTGATTTAACAATTCTTAATTTCTTGTGAAAAATGGTTACTTGATGTTCATTCTCTCTTGAGTGTTTCCCTCTGACATTTTAGCTCAGTGATGAATATTCCATGCCTGATCTGCAACATTATATATTGACAGCAAAGACCCTGGATTCATTCTCTGACTTTCTTCATTCATGTCTCACTCTACTTCTGTTTCACCTTGAAAAAGAAAGTAAACCGATCAGTTCTCTAAATAAAACTCCAAGACAGCTTACCCTATGTACATTTAAGGAATCATACGAAGATTCAATTTATTTGATTCTTAATCTGAAAACAGATGGGCACTAAATAAAGAAGGATATTGCTATATCGTCAATCACATCGATGGAACTTGAAGTTGTTGACTTCCCACTTTAAAAAAAAAATGAATACAAATTACAATGCAAATTAAATGACAAATGCAAGCCCATTTGCAAATTAAAATACTACCATAAGAAAATATGAAATAAGACAATTAGTCTATCATAGGAAAGGTAAGATATCGGTAGATGTTTATTTATGCTCATTTGGTCTTCGAACTAATAATCAAGGTCATAAGGTTTGAGTTCCCCAGTTGAAAACTGTAACATAGTTTTTAAAATGTTCCTCAGAAGAAATACAGCATAATAACAGTTACCGTCATCTTGCACATTGGGTGAGCTACATGCAAATTAGTCAAAAATTATGGTTGACTAAGAATTGTATTTAACAATTGAATGTCATTTCATACATGGATTATCATAAGGCAATTGAAAAAGTGGTATTTAGTCATCTTTAGAGAGACCAATGCTAAAAATGCAACTGAAGTCAAAGTGGATTACTTGTTGAATAGAATGAGGTTCAAAATCCTTCCTATTACTATGAATGAACGTTTAGAGTTAATATATATCATGGATAGACTTTGGGGCTATAGAGAAAAAAATAAAAATTCTAGAACTTTAATGAATTTAATTATGGTTTCTTAATAATTTCATATATTTTTTCCCCAAATAAAACTCAAAAGAGCACAGTTTGGATTATTTAGTATTACATTGACAAATAAAGTGACCTAAAGTTCATTACAGGCTTATATATTTTTTTTTAATTTCTGCTCTTTTATGTCTATATGCAATATTATTGTACTCTCATCACATTTATTTTGTTTCCATTAAACCATACTTTGGGAAAATAACACCTGTCATAAGGGACATCTGTCTTCTACTTTACATTAAGTGAAATTTGGAGGGGGTATTTTATTTTTATTCTAGTCTATTTTGTAGCTAAAAGCTAATAACATCAGACATCAGAAATATTTTGATTTTAGAGATACCATCTTAAAAAGAAGCTTCTTTCAAACCTTTTAACCCTGTAATAAATCCATGTTTAAACTGAAGATTAATCCTGGGTATTTTCAGAAATGCCAGTCTCTAAAGAGATGTAATTGTTAACATCCTAGGTATATACAATACAAATATAGGTATATAAAATACAAATAACTAGGTATAAATTTAATCAAGGAGGTGAAAGACCTGTATATTGAAAACTACCAGATATGAATAAAAGAAATTGAAGAAGACATAAATAAATAGAAATATATTTCACGCTTACTGACTGGGAAAACAATATTGTTAAAATGTACACTACCCAACACAATGTATGTACAGATTCAATGTAAACTCTCTGAAAATTCCAGTGGAGTTTTTCAAACAAACAGAACAAATAATTCTAAAATTTGTATGGAACCAATAAATTCCCTGAAAAACCGAAGGCATCTTGAGAAAGAAGAACAAAGCTGAAGGTATCACACTCCCTAATATCAAATTATATTACAAAGCTATAGTAATCAAAACAGCACTGTATTGGCATACAGATGCACAGATCAATGTAAAAGAACAGAGAGCCCAGAAATTAACCTACATACATGTGGTCAATTAATTTATGACAAAACCACCATGATTATACAATTGGGAAAGGGCAATCTTTTCAAAAAATGGTGCTGGAAAAACTGAATAGCCACATACAAAAAAATGAAACTGGACCACTTCCTTATACCACACAGAATAATTAACTCAAAATGAATTGAAGACTTAAATGTAATACCTGAAACCATAAAAACTCTTAGAAGAAAACATAAGTAGTAAGCTCCTTGACATAGGTCTTTGTGATTATTTTTTGGACTCTGACACCCAAAGCAAAACTATATAAGTGAGACTATATCAAACTAAAAAGCTTCTGCACAGCAAAGGAAACCATCAACAAAATGAAAAGATAACCTACTAAATGAGAGAAAATATTTGCAAATCATACATCTGATAAGGAGCTAATATGCATTATATAAGAAGAACTCATACAATTCAGCGGAAAAGAAAATCTGATTAAAAAATGTGCAGAAGATCTGAACAGAGATTTTCCAAAGAAGACCTACAGATGGCCACAGGTACACGAAAAGATGCTCAACATCACTAATTATCAGAAAAGTGCACATCAAAACCACAATGAGATATCACTTCACACCTATTAGAATGGTTATTATCACAAAAAATAACAAGTGCTGGCAAAGATGTGAAGAAAAAAAGGAAACAGTGCATTGTTGGTGGGATTGTAAGTTGCTGCAGCCACAAAGAAAAACAGTTTGGAGGTTTCTCAAAAAATGAAAAATAGAACTACCATATGATTCAGCAATTCCACTTCTACGTATTTATCCAAGGAAAATGAAAACATTAACTCAAAAAAATATAAGCACACCATCTGTATTGCAGCATTATTTACAATAGCCAAGATGTGGAAACAACTTAAGTGCACCAACAGATGAATGGATACAGAAATTGTGAGATATATATATAATCTGTGTCCTATATTAATTTTTGCTCCAAAAGACGCATTATAGCTGATTGTCCAGCTAGGTCTTATTTTCGGGGAAAAACGGTATTAGGAACATGGGGACCTCCTGGAGCTATCAAGTGAGTAGGCCTTGGCATTCAAAGGAACCCATGATAGGCTTTGGGTCAGGATAGAAAAAGTTATTGTAAAGTGAGTGTTGAAAGACTTTGAAACTTCACCTACTTCATGGATGTGTTCAAGGCTAGTACTAACAACTTGTTTCCCAATAGAAAAGAAGTGTGCTGTGCTGTCAATTAGAATGACTGTTCACTACCCAAATAAGTTTGGTCTAAATCGGGGAAGAAAAGTTTAACAACCTTTCCCCAACCCAGTTTCTGGAATGAGATGTGAGATAATCCTTCCACTTCATAAAACATTAACTTTCACAAAATGTTTTCCTTTTCTTCAGAGAGAGAGAGAGAGAAAGAGAGAGAGAGAGAAAGAAGTTTCTATAACACTGGAACTTCTTTTGCACAGGGATTGCTTTTTCTTTATATGTCCAATATTTAGTAAACTGCTTAGAAAAGAGTAGACACCTGATCATATTTAGTGTTGAATAAATAATGGACAAATGAGAACTTTATTCAATAAGGACAAGAGTCAAATTTTTAAGACTGGATTAGGACCACAGTTGTTATGTTGAATTGATCCCTTGTGTTAAAACTTACAGATAGCCTAAGCAAAAAGGTGATTTATCACAAGGACATTGAGATATCTCTGAAAAAAAATAAAATAAATGAAAACTAGAACACAAATTCTACTTGAAATAGCTAACACCTGGAATATAGCCTTCCTTTCCAGTATGTGCTCCTGTGGCTACTTTGTCTGTTCATGTAAACATGGACCAATATTGTATGATATATATTCAAGTATCAGAGCGATACTAATCTTTTTGTCTCCAAAATTCCTTGGACAGTGATATATTGCTTGGTCTTGGAACAGGTGCTCAGACCTGTGTGTGAAAGACATATTGCATGAGAAATGGAATAATGTCCATTGAGGCGTTGAAGGTCAATTCATAGAAAATAAGGTGCTGGACAGACAAGCCAAAGATGGTCACTACACAACTATTTCTAACCCTTACATTTCATCAAGTAAGAAAATAAAACAAAATCAACAACCAGGAAAAGTGTTTGGGGTTGCTGAGTTGGAATTTGAGGAATAACTGAGCAATGGCTGGCAGAGATGTCAGATTCTGGAAGCAGACATATGTTTTCAAACCCATGCTCAACCTCTTACTAATTGTGTAACTTAAGTATGTAACTTGATCTCTCTAAGCCTTGGTCACTTCATATATTAAAACAGGATAAAAATAATATGTACACATAGGTTTGAGTTTAATAAAATGATGCATGTGCCAGAATGTAATAAACATTTTATAAATATTAGCAGTTATATTCATAATCATTATTATAATCATTGCAATATCCTGTGAAAAGGCTAAAGATGGGAAGAAATATTTATTTATTTTCTTGGTGCTGTATGAAAATTAGAAAGAGGATAACACTTTGCTTTAGATCAACTAAATTGTATATATAATGTATTCTAAATACACTTAAAATATGCACATGATATATACATATTTAGAATACTTTGGCACACTACTGAGAAATGCATATATTTTATATTTTTATATCTACAAACACACATATGGAGACAAAATGCATTAATTTGTAGGTAACGTTAAATTTGAGGAAGTATCTAACCTTTCTACTCCTTTCTTTTTATGTGTCACTGTGCTACTGATACCTTATTCCAGAACTGTTAAATGGGAGAGAGATGAAGAGAAAGAAAAGAGAAAATTCAAGTTAGAGTGTAATAAAGTTGCCAGATTGTAGTCATTATATACCTTAAAATTTTAATTTGCAAAGCCACCTCAAGCACACATCACAATCTGATTGTGATTGTCATATAATATTAAATTTTAATTAAAAAAATACCACAGTAACATTCATTAATTCAATTTCTTCCTCATTATGCTTCTTAAAACACATCTATTCATCTACTTTATTCTCCTTTATTTTTCTGGACTGAGCTGTAAAAAATTATGGATCAGGTACAAGTACTGTTTCTCAGTAACGCCTGAGAGTTTGTCTTCACAATACATAGTATACTGGGATGCCACCATTGGAGGCAACTAGAAGCTAGAGTTGTCTTTTTTTACCTAGGAAGAAATACCAGAGAAGACAAAGTACAGAAGTGGAATGGTCATTCACATGAGATGAGTGAGGGAAAGATTAGATCCACATTTTGTAGTTATTTAAAGCTGAGTAAATTACTTAAGAATCCAGGGCAGTCATGACTTCATTTTGAAAGAACAGGCTTAGCCTAAACGATCACTTGGATTTCATTCATATCTAGTATTTTGAATGTCTGGATCCTTATTTTAGAAGAGTAGTCTCTTAAATAAAGTATGAAAGAAGTCCATTCATTAAATCAGTAAATTCTCATTGAGTATCTACTGCATGAGAGGTACCAGTGAAATAAAGGAGAATAAAATACTAGCCCTGTAAAGTTCATGAAGTTCATAAATATGGTAAGTTCAGTTATATGGATAATTCTTTATGGTAGCACATGGAAGGAATGTTTAAATTTGCTCTATGAAAGTCAAGAAAAATTCATGTAGAAAATGAAATTTAACCAGGGCCTGAATAATAGGTATTGCTTTAGTGAATGAATCTACTAGCAGTGGAAGTCAAGAATTGGAGCTGTCCTTGACTCCATCCCCTTCCGTTCCCTCTTATCCTATTTTTTCCTTAAGTACCTAAGACTTCTTCATCCTTTTCTCTCTCTTTTTAGTACTCCAATCCAAGTTCAACCTGTTGTCCTTTCTCACTAGCCTAGGGAAACAGCCTCCTAATGAGTTGACCTGCTTCCAGTCTGACCCTCTTCCAGTTTCCTATCTGCGACCAAAGGGATAAAGTACAAATTCAATCACCTTCCTGCCTTCCAAAGAAAATGGCTTTCCATGGGTATTTGGATAAGGCAAAAAATATTCTCTCCAGATTCCATAATTCTTTGAATGGTCTAGTGCCTGCCTATCTCTATTCTTCATTTAAATCTTGCATTTTTTCCTTGTAGCTATCTCTCTTCTGGGAAAAAAACAAACAAACAAACAAACAAAAACAAAAACAAAAACAAAAAAAATAAAACCTCCTATGTCTTCTGTTCTGAAAATATCAAATTCTCTTTCACTGGAAAGGTTTTGCACATGCATTCTCTCTGCATGTGCAAAACCTTTGGAAAACCATGTGCAAATTCTCTCTGGAAGAGAAAGTTTTTCTTTCCTCTTCCCATCTTAGCCACTTGCCTTCTCATCTTCATATCTTAGCTCTAAAAATTATTTTCTCAGATGAGATTTACCTTAGAAAGATGTGATATTCTTGGTATCCAGCTGGTATCTTGGTATCCAGATAACCAGCTGGTTAGTGTGTGTGCTTGCTTGTGGCCCCTACCACATGCCCTCATTCATTATTCTCTTTCTCTCATTGCTCTACTGTGAGAAATACTGGCCCCTAAAGATTTTGTCACCTAGGCTCCCTTTCTTCTGGCTTCTAGGCTTTTAGCCAATGGGAGAACACACAGGAGATTGGATAGTATACCAGAAGTGATGTATGTGACATGGAGAATTGTCATGATGGAGGCTGATTTATAGCACACTTTGAAACACACATTTTCTTAAGCATAGCTCACACCCAACTGACTGCATTGAACAAGTTGAAACTTGCCACACACATTATTAAGGTTTATCATGCCACTTCCCATATTGAAGATTCCTACCTTTCTGTTGGATGATGGCACTCAGCAGCAGCAGTCACTATGTGTTTGATCACAACTGAAAGGCTCTGTGTCACCCATTGTTTCTGGTACATGGCCATGTCTGTCAAATAAAAACATTAGGGTGTGTCCTCATCCATCTTATCCATAGGATCTGGCACCGTGGGACTTCTGGCTCTCCCCCAAAGTCAAAATGACCACGAAAGGTAAATGTTTTGAATTGATTCAGGATATCAAGGCAACCACAACAGCATGACTAAAGGCACTCATGAAAGAGGACTTCCAGAATTGCTTCAGAAAGTGGCAGGAATTATGGGATAATTGTGTCAGAAGTGAGGAGGAATATTTTGAGGGGGATTGATGGCAATACCGTGTTTCCCAGAAAATAAGACCAAACCGGAAAATAAGCCTTAGCATGATTTTTCAGATGACATCCCCTGAACATAAGCCCTAATGCATCTTTTGGAGCAAACATTAATGTAAGACCCGGTCTTATTTTCAGGGAAACACAGTATGTCTTTTACTGTAATATTTTTCTTTTTAATTTAAACATTCACCTTATTATTTGATCACTCGTAAATTAATGTATTTATAAATCAGAGAAATAAATGTTAGTTCATGGTAGTAAAGTCTAGAATTCCAGAGAGGGTGTAGCCCCTCTTCTTATCACAGAAGGGCATACAGAACTGATTAGTTTTTCAGGAACGGTGTAAATCAGGTTTTTAAAAATTATATTACTGAATACCTATATTGGGTTATTTGCAAATTTTTAACTTAATCTTAAATAATAGCATGAATTCTTAAATTTCACTGCCATATTAGCTTCTTGCATTTCAGAGAAATAATGTACATTCTTTCTTCTAAAATCAGTAGGAAGTCACATTGGACATGCCATTTAACCTCAGTGCCTAGATTGCTCAGCAACTTGTAAAAAGGACCAAGAGTAACTCCTAAGTTAATAGACAATTCATCTGAAATGAAATGGAGCAATACAACATGAGGACAAAACTTACAGTGGAAAAAAAAAATGGTATAAAAATGAAATGTATTCCAGAGGCCAGAATCAAAGTTTGCCGATGACAACACACTCTAAAAAAGACTACATTATATAGTGGCCAGGAAAGTCAAGGGAAAAAGAAAGTGCTGTAAGGAATGTATCGGTTCCTCTTGAGCCGTCCATCTACATCGGATCAATAGCTCTTCCAACCATGGGACATTCAAGCTTTCAGCTTGAGAAATTGAACTTCTCAAAATAAGTCAGGGTTGCAACACAAGTCCATCATGGTGTGTCACAGAAATGAAATGAGTTGTCTCCTGCTCGACTGATGGCTGACATCAAACCAGGAGGAAAACAGAAGAAAATAAACGAGACGTGGGTTTTGAAAAGTTGTTTCAGAGACTTCTGAAGGCAAGTTTACTCTAAGGGTTCCGGCTCTATGTATGAAGCACGTGCACAACTCCCATCCCAGTAATGAGAACCACAGCATGCCGAAGAAGCCGTGAGGGGAGAGCGCCCAGAATTATTTACTGCAGTAATGTTTTTGTGTAAACTCTAAGTAAGAACCCAGAACTTCTCAGACTGAGGTGGGGAACAACCATGGAATGCCCAAGGATTGGCAGAAAATGACAAAGGTGAGGTATTGAGAACAGGTGATTTTTCAGTACGAAGTGATGACATGGATATTACACAATGACTGGAACAACACATGCTGGCAATAGCCTATCCTGTAAAACAAACTTCTAAGAAAAAAAATCAAAGGCTGTTCAAGATATGTCCATGTTGCACAGCTAAAAAAAACCCTGCAGTGCCTACAAATAGGCCAACAAAATCAATGTTTGGTAAAATTGCTAACAGAGATTCACGTTGATAAAAGGGGTGGGGGTGAGGAAGCAAAACAACTTTGTTATCCATGCTACAAGTCCTTCTACTTTGCTATTATTCAGGCTTTCAAAGTGATTGAACTGAAAATGCTTTCCATCAATACATACAGATGCCCCGGATACATTGGAGACCTGTGAACTGCGATTCCTTACATTCATTGCATCGGCTCTTCTTTCCTTAGCCCAGAGCAAGGAAAACAGGGTGGGAAGCAATGAGCATCTCTGGCACCAAAGGTGAAAAATGTTATGCTCAGAAATATGATAGCTGTATTGCCTCATGCAATCTCAGTCAATGCCTTCCAGTTAGCAGCCATTTTCTGTAAGAGACCCTTTACCTTTGATACCTGCTGGAAGGCCAGTGTATATCAACAGGCCATGATATATCCTCTCTTCTTCTTCATGCCCTTGATTTGATGCTATCTGAATAAAGGATTTTATTTATCATTACTTCAGTCAAGTCATCTCTAAAACGGATCTTTCTCCTACACAAGATGATATTGGATTCTGGAGCTTCTCCAATCAGTCTATGAATCGATTGACAAGAAATACAAGGATTTGACTTTAAAATATTAATGTATACAAATTCCCCTCTTTCAGGTGCCTGCTGTGCAGTAATCATGTGGCAGCATGGTGAATACAATGCAGCTATGTAATGTTTACTGAATCAGCAGTCACTCTGTTATCTAATATATAATTTTGTACAGAATTCCTGAAATATATACAGTATTTACTTCAGTGCAGCAGGAGTAAGTTTGAAGTACAGCTATAAATTAGTGTTCTGAAAATTGTAGTTGAAATATAATGGGACACACTTGGAAACATATACTAGTAACTATATCCTTGTAATGTGTTCACAGATGTGATTACATACATGGAAATGTGATTTTGTTTTTTAAGCATGTAACAAACTCTTCTGGTATTTTGCTTAGTAATGGAGATTAGAGCCAGGTACTTTTTATACACCTTTGATTCACATAAAACTAATGAGTTGCTAACTTTTTTACCAATCTCTCTCTCTCTCTCTCTCTCTCTCTCTCTCTCTCTCTCTCTCTCTCGCTCTCGCTCTCGCTCTCGCTCTCGTTCTCTTTCTCTCTCTCCTATCACACAGAAGCAAATTTTATCCTCACATTTCTCCACAAATAAGTACAATGTTAATGTTATAGAGAATTTGAAAAAAAGTATTTCAGATATTAACTTCATGTCTATACGTTTATAATTTGAGGATTCTCCTTGAAAATAAATGATCTTTGTTGATACACACCTTCTATTTACTCACTTTTTCTTTGATTGATTTATACTACATATTCATGTATTTATTTGCACACTGTGCAGTTGAAAATATTAGCATATGATACATACATACATTATATATATTTAATTGCTTAACTGCTTGATTAACTAAAATACTGCACATCTCCTTTTTCTCAAGGAAAAAATTCTAAATTGTCTTTAGGCTTTGATAAATTGTAAAATTCATGTTTCAGGTGAGGAAGGCAGTCCAAGACTGTGTTCTAACCTCAATAGTTCTCTTCATTTGAGCATTGATGAGCAGGACCTAGGACAGAAGCCTGTAAGAATACATGTGAATATTTTTCATTTGTTGATTTGGGAGAGGGTGGCCAGTTTCAGGAGGGAGCTCACCCTATGTCATTGGCAGATGAGACCTGTGCCTTACTGGCTCAGAATCAAAGTGATTGGATTAAGACTGAGAAGAGGAACCAATTTTAGGCAAGTGAGTAAATTCTTGCTATTTTAGTCTATTTTACCTAAGGGGTTACTGTCTTCTAAGTGTAGTATATGAAATATTAGAGGTCTGTCATCACACTCAGCAAATCATATATCTTTAAGTGAATCTATTCTAAAGCAAAAATTCTGCACCTTCCTGGATGCCTTTGGATCTCCTCAGAACCTAGGTTTGCAAAGCTTAGAGGATTCTTTATCCATTTATCCAATTCCCTTGTCAGGTAAGATTATATACAGGAGACCCTCAATACCCAATGATAATTGGTACCTGATAAACATGACCCTTAGAATAAGTTCCTCCAAAATGAGAAACACAATTTCATAAGTAAAATTCACAATTGTACTTTAAAATAGTCTGAAGCAATTCTACTTCTCAAAACAGATTTATTTAAACTTCACTGATATGATTATTTTTTGTTTATTTTTGAGATACAATGAAACTTTTATATTTCTTATAGTTGCAGAAGAAACTACTTGAAAGTTGTCAGCTCAAGTTGATTTCTTCTTTCAGTCATCTCAATTACCACAATTTGATGCTAGGTCTTCATCTTCCTTAGGACAGGGAATCATCTAGTTATTATTTATTTTATAGAATTTCTCCCTGTCAGCATCCAACAGGGCTGTCAGTTTGTTATACTACTCATTCATGGGATTTCGCCAACAACCTTCAGTAACCAATATTTATTTTTGGCTTTATGGAGCCATACCAAATTTTCAACATATTCTGTCCGCAATTATATGCACTACTGTCTCTCTGAATGCTCTTTTTCTTACCCCATCATCCATCCTCTCTTTTCCCTTCTTAACTCTGCCAAGCCTCACTTTTGCATTTTATAAACTTTTCCAGAAACTCCTTTATGATCTTTCCCCACCTGCCATCTTGGGTAACTTGGCAGCTCACCTCCTTTCTGAGATCCTTCTTGTATCATCTATTATACTGTATTTGTACTTTTTAATTGCTTTTCTCCCCCTAAATAAACTGTAATGTCCTTGAGGAATGGAACTAAATGTTTGAGGCTTCTATATCATCATTTGACAATGAGCCTTGCTTGAAGTATTTGTTCAATAAATGTTTGCTAACTAAGTAAATAAAGACATTGCCCACCCACCCCTACTCTTTCCCCACTGAAATCTACTAGTCAGTTTTAATAAAGTGACTAATCAGATTGAGAGAGATATTTTGAAGACAGTGATTTTCTAAATAAAAATATAAGAGCAGACAGGTGCATAGTAAAGGCTGGATTAATTCAAAACGGTGCTTGCGCATTAGGCTGATTTTCTACCCAGGTACAAGTTTTCCAGATGTAATCTTCATAGTTAATTAATAGTCCTGGCAATATTCTTCAGAACTAGAAATGACAACTAATGCCACGATGATATAGAATCATAAATTAATGAGGAGGAATTAATTTGTCTTTTAAAATTGCTTATGCTAAAATTGGAATTTTGAGTTTTTTGTAGGTATTTATTTGTTTAATAGATTATTTTAGACTGAAAGGTTGTGACATAGAAAGTTGTGCGGAGATATGGTTACAGAATAAAGGGTTAAAAAATTGGTCAGTGTGAATTACTTAATTTTTTTAGCACTTGTCTCTTTGTCTGAAAGATTCCTGTCCAATGGATCAATTTGTCATCAAGAAGGTAATCTATATTTACTTTGCGGCAGGTACTGTAGCTCTTAGCTCTGCATTTAGCTGATTCAGCTCCTACCCAGACCACTTTGACCTCAGAAATATTCCCTGCTAACTATCCTCCTGTTCACTCCAATTTGTACTGCCTACACACTTACTGCTGAGTGTCCCTCTGGCCATTTCGAAAGGTGTTTCATCACACTACAATAAACGTGAAATACTGATGCACTCAAAATGGCATACACACACATATAGAAACACACGCACACACAAAAGGTTGCTGGATATCGACATGGGACTGGACAGGGGCATTTATTACACTTTACTCTTATACCATTGTCTACCTTTGGCAAAGGAAGATTGTAAGTGTCCCTGGTGGTCTCTGACAATCAATACTACATGGGAGTTAAATTAGACCTCGAGTCAAGCACACATCTACGTTGGCTGAGATACCTTCAACCTAAAATCCCTGGAAAACTTACATTTTTCCACTATGTTAACCAGTAATAGAGTGAAATGAGTGAGAAAAAAGCAGCTGTCTAGTTTGTATCTCGCATTCCTTCAAACAAACCTGGTCCAATTTTTAACCCCTGCAGGTGTGTTACAGTAATAAGCCTAACAGTCTTTCAAATTTTCAGCTTAGAAACACTTTAGATTTCATGACAAACCTTCGCTAAGGAAGACAAACCATCATGACATAAAATCCCAAGTATTAGAGATAGTCTCTAATTTATTATCAATCTTTCCTATATGCCCATGTTAAAAAAAAAAAAAAAAAAAAAAAAAAAAAGTCTTCTAAATCCTGAAAGTGAACTGGAAAATAAATACACTTCTGACAACAGATAAACCATCACGTTAATTAGTTGTTAACTCTGAGTTTCTGAATCAAAGATAAATTTAGGTGTAGTCAATTCAGTCCTCTCAAAATAATGTTTATTCAATTATTTTGGTAATTTGCAGGACTCACATATAATCTGGAAAATATTTAGCCCTGTCTATAGACTATACTGTTTATATTATGATTTGTACCACTTTAGACTTTGTGATTTTTGATAATATTTGTATGTTTCAATGTATCACTTTACCTCCATTTAGTATTACAATTACTTTCCATAGAGAACAGAATTCCTAACTGTAGATCAAACATTCATTTAAAATGAGTATCACAAAAAGTGTTTTGCCCTAACTTTAGATAATCAGAGGGAGTTTCTGTTTCTGGTCATGGTGACTAGAAATAAAACAGGCCACTAAGTGGGCCACATTTCTTAGAATGGAAAAAAAAAAATGTTGTATTGACATAATCCTGGTGACTGATCTAATAGGACTATTAATGAAGGGTTCCTGAGAAAACTGGTGCACTTTTTAAGACAAAAACAAGTTGAACCTATTGACAATTGTTTCAGTGAGTTATTTTCAGTGGTGTGCTGATAAATGTTTAACAACCAGTTCTTGGGGTAGAGGGAGGCAGATTTGCAGTGCAATCTAATTTCTTTAGTCTGAGTATGCCCACTCATGGCTGATTTCAGTCTATAAAGTGATGTCACTAATGGAAAGTTGGGAAGCGATACCCATATAGGGCTCTCATGAGCTGGTAATATGTGCTGGCCGGGTCTAGTATGCTACTAGTAATCTTAGCAACTTAACTTCTCAGTACCAGCTTTATGACTAAGAAATGGGAAAATGCCGCTATGAAATGTGTGGAAAGCCATTAATTAAGTATTATGAAATACAAGCTTGCTTTCCTTTTTAATCCATACTAAACAACAGTAACAATATTTTACTTTATTGTAAACTTTCTAATATTTTTATATTTACCTTAATTGACCTTCCTTATGTTTGAGGATGGTGGCCTTGGCTTTTCTAACTGAATCATGATCCAGAAGTATTTGACTAAAATAAAGAGGAAACATTACGTAAACAAGTTGAGTATTTACTATATATGAGTATGAAGTACTGTGTTATACATGTATTATACCCCAGAAATCCATATGGCTATTTCTTTCCTCTCATTGGTGTCTCTGTTCAAATATCATTTCCTGAATGGGCTTACCCTAGCTACCACATTTAAAATTGTCACTAACCCTTTAGGTACTTAAACCCTCTTATATGGCTTCAATTATATTCCTTAGCACTTGTATCTTCTAATATTACTGAAAAAATGTACTTACTTATTTTGCTAATTGTATATTCTCTATCAATGTAAATACGGTATGTTCTATCTGTTTTGTTCACTTAAGCCTCTCCAGTTCCTAGAACAGTGCTTGGTATATAGTAGATGCTCAATGAATATTTGTAGAATGAATGAGATGATTCCCAATGTCTGATCAGAATAAAAATCTACAGTGCTTAGGAATCATTTTCTGGAAGTGCTGTTTACTGACTTGATTAGCAAAAGATTATGGGACCTCAATCAGTAATAGTTTTCAAAAATAGCCTAGATTCTCATTGTGTGTTTTTTTCCTGAAATCATTTAGATATAGCACTGTTTAAAGACTGAACATTGCCCAGTCCAGTGATTTGTTTTTTAAGGGTTCTAAGAGGCCTCTCAAAGACCCGCCAAAGACGAGAAGGGGCCAACTGGGTGGGGCTCAGGTTTCCAGCCAGGCTTCATACAGAGGATACTGCTTTTATCACCTCTGATTGTGCATAGGGAGGGGACAGAGCAGTGGAGGAGGGTGGGGGCTGTGTCACAACATTTTATTTGAATAAAGGGTTTCTATGCTAAAGTTTGGAAAACACTGTTTTAGATTACCCACTTCTTACAACTCTGTATTTTTTCTTCTGTATTTCTACTTATTTAAGTTCTTATAATTAGTTAATAAACAGAAAAAATATCCATCTTTCCTTTAAAGTAAATCACAAAATTTTATTTTATAAAACATCACCTAGCAGGCAGGCACCATAATTTTTATATAAACTCTTCTCCATTTTCTCTAAAATAAAGGATGTGTCGATAATACCTTGTCCTTAGCATTTATAGATTGTTTTTGAAGAAAATTATATACAAGAGTTAAGAGACTACATTTAAAAAGACATTTCTAAAAAAACAAACAAAAACAACAAAAAACCAACAACTAAACGATCTACTATCAAAACAGTATTGAAGAAAATTATTTTGAAATATGAATCAGGTAGAGCCAGATGCCTTCCCCTTGTAAGCAATTTGAATTCAATTTGTGGCAAAAAGTGCAGGCTCTCCTGGATCAATAGGATGCATTCAGCACAGCTGACATACTACACCTGATCCAGAGCCAACCTGGCTGGGGACCTATTAGTCATACCTGAGGGACTTTCCTGAGCTTTTATCTTGGGGTACATCTCCTAGGATTACAGGTACTTGAGGCTAATTAGGTCTGCTCTATTACCTGCCATGGAGGGCCTCTGTTTCTACAACATCCCGTTTACCTTACAATTTCAATGAGATAATCAGGGTGCCACAGAGCATTAAAGGTAAAATGATAGCCTTGCATACACCCCTGACTGCCTTTATCTGTTAATACCATGCGCTGGCTGGTGAGCGCATGCAAGCGTGCACAGGCACACACACTGGAGGGCTAAAGAGATAATAGCTGGACTGACCTGTTATAATTTTACCTTGTTTGCTTTGTTGCTTTTGCTGCTCAGAAGTCAGTCCCCCTTCCAATGTAATTATGTAATTAGAGCTAAAGACTATAAACAAATAGAGAATTGTCCCCTCCCCCAGAGCTCTGAAGTCAAGCCTTTTCAAAGCTGAGCCTCTGGAAGCCTACACCTCCCTGTCCTGTCGCATGGAGGCAGACCTGAGGCATGTTACATTCCTGACCTACTCTTCCTCCTAGCTCAGCAAGCAAAGGGAGCACAAATATAATGCAGGGGCCAGGCTTTCACGTTGCATTTGTTCAAGTTTTAAATGATATCAAAGTGATTTTTTCTTCAAATTAGCATTTTATTTAATTGTATGTTTTGACTTAAACATCAATGTAAAGTAAGGCAAGCTCAAAAAGATGAATTTATTTGTGAATAGCAAAAGGGTTACCATTCCGGACAAGAAAAATGTAGCAAGCCACAGGCAAATATGAAGAGGCAAAAGAAAGGTCATCCTTTAATAGGTTTTAGACAGAAATTGGAAAGATTTGTTTTGAACTCATTGGAGAAGAACAAAAGTTCGAAGTTGGTTAGTTCATGGTAGTTATTCACTGGCTGCAGGCATTGGTTAGTATGTTGTTGCTAGAGTAGAGGGCTCTTCCTTCTTCTCTTTCTTCTCCTTCTTCTTCTTCTTAGCAGAGGTTGAATTCACATGTGAAAAAAATATCCTTCTTTGTTAAAATAATTCTTGTCTTCCGTTTTCTTCCTGTTTATGAAGTCTGCTACGAGTCAACTTGCGGTACGTGCATGAGAGCTCTCCTTTCGTGACTTCCTGACTCCATTCTGAATAAGGTTCCCTCTATCAATTTTTACATATTGGCATATTTATTGTGCCATAACAAACTAAGACTGTGAATCAAAAGGGACCCTTTGACAATATTTACCACTCCGCTATACCGCCTTTCATTGTTTAGACAGCCTCCTAGCTTATTATATTTTCTAACTACAGAGCGATTACATTTGAGTAGCTGGTAGGATACCTAAGGAGTATGTAGTACTATGATGTCATTTTGTAAGGCCAAACCAGATTTTACCCCAAACGTTATTCTTCTAGCTCACATGGGAGAGAAGAAATAGCAGAGAATGTTCAGGTTCACTGTACTGTTTGGGCAGAAATGCACTTGCAAAGATAACAACAACAGTTAGCAATATTATTGTATGCTCTGGCTTTGCTAACCCTTTGTCATTAGAAAACATCAAAGACATTTCTCTCTTGAGAAATTCCAAGGTCTCCTTTTATTGTGCTCAATTTTAACCACTGTTTTGTGCCTCCTTTGATTTTGTTTTGTTTCCAGCTTCAAACCCACAGTTCTCCCTTTGAAAGGATCCGTTCTGAGCTGCAGGGGTGGCAGTATAACTCAGCAGCTACATACTCAAAGTCCTACAAGGACCAGACAATCGACATGGGTGGGTAAAGCGGTCATGTTACGGGTTATTTGTATAACCCTCTACAGGCTTTCTTTTCCCAATATTTTTAAATTAATTTTTTGATATAATTATTAGTCCACATGTAGATGTATGAAATGATCCCATGCACATTTTACTCAGTTTCCCCAATGGCAACATCCAGCAAAATTGTAGTATGATATCACAACCAGGAAATTAACATTGAAAAAAATCTGTCATTCTTATTTACATTTCCCCAGTTTACAAGTACTCCTGTGTGTGTGTGTTTGTGTATTTAGTACTACACAGTTTTATCACATATGCAGGTTTGTGTATCACCACTACAGTCAAATCAAGAACCAAAACTGTTCCTTCATCATAGGATCCCTACTGTTCTTATAGTAGCCACACTCACCTCGGTCCTACACCCCACCTTCCCCTTCTCACCCTTTACTCTGGGCCACCACTAATCTGTTTTCTATTTCTATAATTTTGTGACTTCATTAATGTTATGCAAATGGAACCATGCCACATGTAACATTGTGGTCTCATATGTGACTTTTTTCCCCTTGTATAAACCCTTGGTAATTCGTGTAAGTTGTTCTGTGTATCAGAAGTTAATTTCTATTCATTGCCAAGGAGTATTTCACGGTGTGGATGTACCATAGGTTGTTGAACCTTTCATTCACTGAAGACATCTGGGTTGCTTGTAGTTTGAGCTATTACAAATCTAGCCGCTGTGAACATTTGTTCACAGGCTTTTCTGTGAACATTACATTTCTCCTTTTCTCACTTTAGGCAGAGCCATATGCTAAGAGAACTATTTCTTTACTACAAGAAAAATTACCATACAATTGCCACAAAAATTGGCACCTGGCATTAAACCTTGGTGTGATGGAACAACAGGTAGTTGTAGGTACTCTGAATAACTGACAAACATATGTCCCAGGGATAAATCACATCCCAGATCTAGTAAATATTGCTATGTGGTAATGTGAGCCCAATAATGTTAGATCTGTCTATTTTGAAGAAAATCCTGAAATATGGACCTTCATATAAAATTACTGGTTTATATAGTTTACATATCATCCTGCAAGTTGTAAAATATTCTGACAACCAAATGAAATAATGCAGGCTAGGTTTTTTAACCATAGGCCTCTATAGAACTCTCATAATAACCTTATGAAGCCCATGATGTCACTGAATCTACCTGCATATTGTTATTTTTTACCATTGTGTTGGTCTCATTTTTGAATTCTTGTTAAGCATAAGATTAGGAGAAAGGAAATGCATGTAATCAGCTGCTAAAACCATTCATTCATTCAATAACTACGGAAGGCCTACCGTGAGTCGGTCAATTTGTACTGTGGATACACAGCGAACTGGAGATGAAGCCCGGCACTCTCGGTTCTCATGAAGTGTATAGCCTTGTGTGCTTACAGACTGGTATCTGAGAGTGAGTCTGGTCCTGATATTGTGTTTTTTCTGACTACAAACTCTGTTGATAATGATTCACTTCCTACATTTATATATACGATGATATCTAATTTGAAAAAAATCTATATTTCTGGCTCTTGTTGAAAATTGGAGACTCACATATAACCATGCCACAACCCAGCATGGGAAGGTCAGCTAGAGATGAACAGCTGCCCCATTAGGCAAAGCAGACACTCTCCTGTCAGCCAGAGTCTGCTCAGCCAGCCTTACTCATTTTGTGATCTGCCTGGCCTCTGTGAACATGTGAGTTTGCTACCTCTGGCTTAAGAAAATAATAAATGTACTAAATCTTGGCATCTCCCAAGAGCCACTTGCTCCTTCCATGGAAATTACCACTGAACTTGAGTGATTAAAACCATCACAGATGGATACATAAAGCCCAAGCCTATTACGTGTATTTAGTATGATTGGCTCATTGCATTTACCTACTTTAATATTAAACTCCTCATTCCTCAGCAAAACATCAATCTTAAATTAAGATTCACAATAAGTGAAATATAAACATATAGAAAACCAACAGAAATGCATAATTTTCATTTTTACCCATTTATCTTGTAATGTCATTGACTGGTCCCAGACTGTGCTGGGTTAGAATTTAGAGAAGGCTGCTTACAAGTTCTTAAAGTTCCCAGACATCAAAAAGACAAGAGAACATTGTAACAGCTATCTCTTTAGATTTACCAAGAATACACCCATTGCTACAGTTTAGTGTTTGGTGCAAGAGGACAACCTAATATACCAACGTGACTGTGATTATGGAAAAAAAAATCACATAACTTCTTCCAAAAATAGGACATATTCAGACATCATTGATTCTGTAAAGAGATGCTTTTGGAAGAGATGTCATAATGCCAATATTAGCACACACTTTTGTTTTTGAATCAGTGCACTGCTTTCTGAGGCCATAATAAAATAGTACCAAATGATCAAGTCCCAGGGTATCATCAATGAACTTTGCTCTAGATTCTGTGGCTGAATTTCCCACGTTTCATAACATTCTAAAGTTTATAAACCTCAAGAGAGTATATTAAGGGTCATGAGTTTTCTTTAATATAAGATATCTAGAAACAAAAAAGGGGAGGATTGTATATATTTTTTACAAGAAAGAGGCTACTTGAAATACACTGCTTGATTCACACATGAGCTAATCTTGTAGAAATATTCGCTCTTTTTGTTCATAACCTGGCCTTATGACAAGGGTGAGGAAGAAGAAAAAGTTGCCTAAGGCATTTACAAGCCCTGCAAAGACTTTATTAAAAAGAAAAATACCCACAATTTTATTACCGATCCATCTAGATCTTTACCATGTTGTGTGAGCTCTCATAAGGGACCTGTAACTTGAGAGATTTAAGAGCAAAAAATGCACAAAATGAAACTTTACAATGCAAAGAGTAAACCATTTAAAGTTATAATTTTTCCTCATACATACTTGAGAGGAAAAAATCAAAAGCTTCAGAAAAATTAAATTTGCCTTTACCAAGGTCAGTAAATGCTTAGTCCAAATAGTCCACTAAATATTAATGAAAATCACTTGTGCAATATATATCTTATTATTATAAACTATATTATGACACAAACAAGGCTTCCAAACAAAGGAAAAGATTTGGTAACGCTGCTCTAAGTTACTGTCCGTGACTTTAGACAGTGATTCCTGACAACATGTCTCAGGATTATTAAATCCACGAAATGGAGGGCACTCTTACTCCCTCATTTTAAAGACTGCAGTAAGTACATGAAACCCACCAAAATGGCTTAAGGAATTGAGGCATTTATTTTCCTTATTTTTTTTCTCTTCAATTTACGATTCTAAATTTATCTCACAATTGATTTCTGCAGGTAGGCTGACCTACTATGTTCCAAACATTTCATATAAAACCACCTCATTCCACATTGTTTCTATGACCACAGTATGTAGAAAGTTCTAAGATGGGTCCAGAGATTTCCACCTCCTTATGTATTTGCCCTTATGTATGTGCAATCTTTTCCCGTTGAGTGTGGACAGAATTTGTACATGTGATTGGATTTCACTCTCAATACTAATCAGATCGACTAATCTGCTGCATTTGAGTTAATTAAAAAGGGGATTAACCTGGATGGTCCTGGTTTAGTCAGATGAGTCTTTGAAAGAGAGACTGAGCCCTCCCAGAAGAGGAAGATTTGAAGCAGCATTCTCCTGCTTTAGAGATGGAAGCCACCACGCTGTGAGAAGACATATGGAGAGGGCCACACGGCAAAGACTTAAAAGAGGCCCCTAGGAGATAACAGTGACCCCTAAAGAATGGCTGGAAAGAAAACAAGGACCTCAATCAAATAGTTGCAAGAATTGAATTCTGTCAATAATCACATGAGTTTGGAAGAGGACCCTAAGCTACAAATATTAATACTTCCTGGATAATAACTTTATTTGCTGCCTCTGGTGACATGGAGCAGAGATGATCCCTATCGAGTCTGCCAGACACCGGACCTACAGAACTGGGAGATAATAAATAGGTATTGCTTAAAGTGACTTAGTTTGTATTGATTTGTTATGCAGCAATAGAAAATTAAAACAATCACTACATCCAAATGTTCCTGACTGTAGTTTTGTTTTTCTTACTTAATTCCTCTAGTCCCACCTTCTTCATGAAGCTTGAAATGTGACCAATCTCTTTACACAGTAATCTTCCAAGTTATACCAACGTTAGCAAATATCGATTGTGACAGAAATAGAGCATGTAAGGTAAACATTTTTTTTAAAAATCCTTTTACCATATTGTATCTCTTTAGGAAAGAAGAAAATTCCCTCAGTACAGAGACAATCTCCTAAACTTCTATATATTCCCCCACAGACCCTAACAAGTCACTAGCTATATGATACTCAATAAATAGTTGACAAATTACTAATAGCTTCACTTATACAGTATACCACTGCCATTATACCACACTATTCAAACCATTCTTTATGGATCCTGAATTAAATGATGAGCAACAAAAACTAATAATCTATAGCCACAAACTCAACTGGTAGGATGACATTTTGGATTACAAAATACTGGATCAGTGAACCCCAATCTATATCAATTCAGCAGAAGATTCAGCAGGGAAAAGCATAACAAAACTTCTGGACTCAAAGTTCATAGAATCTAATGTAAAGTTTTCCTGGCCATTATCTTTGCAAATGGAGAGGGACATTTGTAGATTATAACTTTTATATGTGCAGATTTAGAAGACAGTACAGAAAGAAGCTAGGGCACAGCACATGCACGCCATCAATAGGCAGGCACATGCCACACCATCCATTGCTCAGGTGGCCATGTCTCCTCTAAAGTTGTAACAGTGAGTCAAGTAACCTGTTGAACAACCCCATGATCCCCTAACCACAGCCACCTGGCTTATAATTATAGACTTTTTTATAAATAGACATAAGCTTTGAGTGATTAGTTATTGTGTACAAAGTATTCAACCGTAGACCACCTGATTTTCATATACTGCTGTACCTTCCCGTTCCTTTGATACTTCTTAGATATTAATAGAAAAACACCTGTTTCCTGGTAGTCTTCCAAGCTATAGAAACACACATTTATATAGAAACAGCTGGGAGAAAGGTCCTTCTGAAGGACAACCAAATCCAGTTCTTACCATCACAAAGCTTTCTCCTTTAGCTGCTGATGGAAGCAGTTAAGCCTGCTTCGCAACACTCCTGCACAAGCTACAACCAACAAAGTGAAGCTAGGGATTGTCTTTAACTACTGTGGGAGG